>NW_024412397.1:50784989-50920502 GCF_014898765.1 Herpailurus yagouaroundi | reverse complement strand
CATTGCCAAGTAATATTCCATTGTATATATAAACCACATCTTCTTTATCCATTCATGAGTTGATGAACATTTAGGCTCTTTCCATAATTTGGCTATTGTTGAAAGTGCTGCTATAAACATGGGGGTATAAGTGCCCTTATGCATCAGCATTCCTATATCCCTTGGGTAAATTCCTAGCAGTGCTATTGCTGGGTCATAGGGTAGGTCTATTTTTAATTTTTTGAGGAACCTCCACACTGTTTTCCAGAGTGGGTGCACTAGTTTGCATTTCCACCAATAGTGCAACAAAGTTCCCGTTTCTCCACATCCTTGCCAGCATCCATAGTCTCCCGATTTGTTCATTTTAGCCACTCTGACCAGTGTGAGGTGATATCTCAATGTGGTTTTGATTTGTATTTCCATGATGAGGAGTGACATTGAGCATCTTTCCATGTGCCTGTTGGCCATCTGGATGTCTTCTTTAGAGAAGTGTCTATTCATGTCTTCTGATCCATTTCTTCATGGGATTATTTGTTTCTCGGGTGTGGAGTTTGGTGAGTTCTTTGTAGATACTAGCCCTTTTTCCAATATGTCATTTGCAAATATCTTTTCCCATTCCGTTCGTTGCCTTTTAGTTTTGTTGATTGTTTCCTTTGCAGTGCAGAAGCTTTTTATCTGATGAGGTCCCAGTAGTTCATTTTTGCTTTTAATTCCCTTGCCTTTGGAGATGTGTCAAGTAAGAAATTGCTGCTGCTGAGGTCAGAGAGGTCTTTTCCTGCTTTCTCCTCTAGGGTTTTGATGGTTTCTTGTCTTACATTCAGGTCCTTCATCCATTTTGAGTTTGTTTTTGTGAATGGTGTAAGAAAGTGGTCTAGCTTCATTCTTCTGCATGTTGCTGTCCAGTTCTCCCAGCACCATTTGTTAAAGAGACCGTTTTTTTTACATTGGATATTCTTTCCTGCTTTATCAAAGATTAGTTGGCCCTACATTTGTGGGTCCAATTCTGGAGCCTCTATTCTATTCCATTGGTCTATGTGTCTGTTTTGTGCCAATACCATACTGTCTTGATGATTACAGCTTTGTAGTAGAGGCTAAAGTCTGGGATTGTGATGCCTCCCGCTTTGGTTTTCTTCTTCAATATTACTTTGGCTATTCGGGGTCTTTTGTGGTTCCGTAGAAATTTTAGGATTGCTTATTCTAGCTTTGAGAAGAATGCTGGTGCAATTTTGATTAGGATTGAATGTGTAGATAGCTTTGGGCAGTATTGACATTTTGACAATATTTATTCTTCCAATCCATGATCATGGAATGTTTTTCCATTTCTTTGTATCTTCTTCAATTTCCTTCATAAGCTTTCTATAGTTTTCAGCATATAGATCTTTTACATCTTTGGTTAGGTTTATTCCTAGGTATTTTATGCTTCTTGGTGCAATTGTGAATGGGATCAGTTTCTTTACTTGTCTTTCTGTTGCTTCATTATTGGTGTATAAAAGTGCAACTGATTTCTGTACATTGATTTTGTATCCTGCGACTTTGCTGAATTCATGTATCAGTTCTAGCAGACTTTTGATGGAGTCTATCAGATTTTCAATGTATAGTATCATGTCATCTGCAAAAAGTGACTTCATCTTTGCCAATTTTGATGCCTTTGATTTCATTTTGTTGCCTGATTGCTGATGCTAGAACTTCCAACACTATATTAAACAACAGCGGTGACTGGACATCCTTGTCATGTTCCTGATCACAGGGGGAAAGCTCTCAGTTTTTCCCCATTGAGGATAATGTTAGCTGTGGGCTTGTCATAAATGGCTTTTATGATGTTTAAGTATGTTCCTTCTATCCTGACTTTCTTGAGGGTCTTTATTAAGAAAGGATGCTATATTTTGTCAAATGCTTTTTCTGTATCGATTAACAGGATCATATGGTTCTTATCTTTTCTTTTATTAATGTGATGTATCACATTGATTGATTTGCGAATATTGAAACAGCCCTGCATCCCAGGAATGAATCTCACTTGATCATGGTGAATAATTCTTTTTATATGCTGTTGAATTCGATTTACTAGTATCTTATTGAGAAATTTTGCATCCATATTCATCAGGTATATTGGTCTGTAGTTCTCTTTTTTTGCTGGGTCTCTGTCTGGTTTGGGAATCAAAGTAATGCTGGCTTCAAAGAATGAGTCTGGAAGTTTTCCTTCCATTTATGTTTTTTGGAACAGCTTGAGAAGGATAGGTATTATCTTTGCTTTAAATGTCTGGTAGAATTTCCCAGGGAGGCCATCTGGTCCTGGACTCTTATTTGTTGTGAGATTTTTGATTACTGATTCAATTTCTTCACTAGTTATGGTCTGTTCAAAATTGCTATTTCTTCTTGTTTGAGTTTTAGAAGAGTGTGGGTGTTTAGGAATTTGTCCATTTCTTTCAGGTTGTCCAGTTTGTTGGCATATAATGTTTCATAGTATTCCCTGAAAATTGCTTGTATTTCTGAGGGATTGGTTGTAATAATTCCATTTTCATTTGTGATTTTATCTCTTTGGGTCATCTCCCTTTTCTTTTGAGAAGGCTGGCTAGAGGTTTATCAATTTTGTTTATTTTTTCAAAAAATCAACTCTTGGTTGCATTGATCTGCTCTACTGTTTTTTTTTTAGATTCTACATTGTTTATTTCTCTTCTTCTGCTGGACTTGGGGTGTCTTTGCTATTCTGCTTCTAGTTCCTTTAGGTGTGCTGTTAGATTTTGTATTTGGGATTTTTCTTGTTTCTTGAGATAGTCCTGGATTACAATGTATTTTCCTCTCAGGACTGCCTTTGCTGCACCCCAAAGCATTTAGATTGTTGTATGTTCATTTTCATTTGTTTCCATATGTTTTTTAATTTCTTCTCTAATTGCCTGGTTGACCCATTCATTCTTTAGTAGGGTGTTCTTTAACCTCCATGCTTTTGGAGGTTTTCTAGACTTTTTCTTGTGGTTGATTTCAAGTTTCATAGCATTGTGACCTGAAAGTGTACATGGTGTGATCTCAATTCTTTTATACTTATGAAGGACTGTTTTGTGACCCAGTATGTGCTCTATCTTGGAGAATGTTCCATGTGCACTTGAGAAGAAAGTATATTCCATTGCTTTGGGATGCAGAGTTCTAAATATATCTGTCAAGTCCATCTGATCCAATGTATCATTCAGGGCCCTTGTTTCTTTATTGATTCTGTGTCTAGATGATCTACCCATTGTTGTAAGTGGAGTATTAAAGTGCCTGCAATTACCACATTCTCATCAATAAGATTGCTTATGTTTGTGATTAATTGTTTTATATATTTGGGTGTTCCGAATTCGGTGCATAGACATTTATAATTGTTAGCTCTTCCTGATGGATAGATACTGTAATTATTATATAATGCCCTTCTTCATCTCTTGTTACAGCCTTTAATTTAAAGTCTAGTTTGTCTGATATGAGTATGGCTACTCCAGCTTTCTTTTGACTTCCAGTAGCATGATGGACAGTTCTCTATCCCCTCACTTTCAATCTGACGGTGTCCTCAGGTCTAAAATGAGTCTCTTGTAGAGATGGGTAGAGTCCACTTACATTCAGTGTTATTATTAAAATATCTGGGTTTACAGTCATTGTGATATCTGTAGGTTTCATGCTTGTAGTGGTGTCTCTGGTACTTTGTGGTCCTTGCAACATTTCACTCACAGAGTCCCCCTTAGGATCTCTTGCATGGATGGTTTAGTGGTGATGAATTCCTTCAGTTTTTGTTTGTTTGGGAAAATCTTTATTTCTCCTTCTATTCTGAATAACAGATTTGCTGGGTAAAGGATTCTTGGCTGCATATTTTTTTCTGTTCATTACATTGAAGATTTCCTGCCATTCCTTTCTGGCCTGCCAAGTTTCAGTAGATAGGTCTGCTACTACTCTTATGTATCTACCTATGCAAGTTAGGGCCTATTTATCCCTACCTGCTTTCAGAATTCTCTCTTTATCCTTATATTTTGCCAGTTTCACTATATGTTGTGCAGAAGATTGATTCAAGTTATGTCTGAAGGGAGTTCTCTGTGCCTCTTGGATTTTAATGCTTGTTTCCTTCCCCAAATTGGGGAAGCTCTCAGCTATAATTTGTTCAAGTACACCTTCAGCCCCTTTCTCTCTTCTTCTTCTTCTTCTTCTTCTTCTTCTTCTTCTTCTTCTTCTTCCGGAATTCCTATGATATGGATATTTTTCCATTGATTGCATCACTTAGTTCTCTAATTCTCCCCTTGTATTCCTGGATTTTTCTATCTCTCTTTTTCTCAGCTTCCTCTTTTTCCATAATTTTATCTTCTAATTCAGCTATTCTCCCTCTGCCTCTTCAATCCATGCTGTGGCTGTCTCCATTTTATTTTGCATTTCATTTATAGCATTTATAAATTCATAGGACTATTTTTTAGTCCCTTGATCTTTGTAGCAATAGATTCTCTGCTGTCCTCTATGCTTTTTTCAAGCCCAGCAATTAATTTTTATGACTACTATTCTAAATTCTTGTTCAGTTCTATTGCTTAAATAGGTTTTGATCAATTCATTAGCTGTCGCTACTTCCTGGAATTTCTTTTGAGGAAAACCCTTCCATTTTGTCATTTTTGGCTAGTTTTCTGTCCCTTATGCATTTTAAAAGCTTGTTGTGTGCTCTGCACCTGTGAGCACTGCTACATTAAAGGATGGTCATACACTGTCCAGTGCCTGGCCCTTCAGGAGGTGTTTTTTTGGAGATTGTTACTTGCTCTCTGTTGTTGTGACTTTGGTTATTTTATTACCCTACTCATAGTGATATTTTTGACCTTCCACCAGGTGTGCTTTGATTTGTTCCTTGGAGTAGCCTTGTAAAGGAAAAGATAGACAAACAGGAGACAAAAACATGCAAACACACAAACAAATAACACAAACAAACAAATAAACAAAAACAAAGACCTAAAGACTAAAACCAAAAAACCCCAAAACACTGACTACAAGTAAAGAAGAGGGTGGAGGCGGTGCTGATGGAACAGCGCATACACAGAGAGAAATTACAGGAGAGGGAACGGGGGTGGGGGTGGGGTGGGGGGTGGGGGAGAAGAAAAAATAAACATTGACTAGGCAGAGGCTAGTCCAGAGGCTTAATCCAGAGAGAAAGGAAAATAAAGAAGGAGGCAGGGACAATGAAATGAAGATAAAGTTACCCAGACAGAGAAACTACATGACTTGACTATTCCAGAGAGAGAGAAAGCAGTGTAAAGGAGGAAGTGTACAACGTGTATCAGGATAATGGATTAAATATGTATGTTTAGATAGACCAATAACCAGAGTAACCAGCCTAGGGTAGGGAAGAGATAAGGAAGAGAAATGACGAGGGGGAGGAGAATATATCTATATATCCAGAATTGACCTAGAGTTAATCCAGGCAATGCTGCATCGCTTGTCAGGAGGAGCTTTCCATAGGGTCTGTGCCGCTCAGGTGGATACGAAGTTACCCAGTGTGAAGGGGCATGGTTTGGTGTAGTCTGGACCCACCTCCACTATGGGCCCTGGGAGTGATCCCTGAGGCCCAGCCTTGGTGATGGTGTGGGGAGGGGTCAGGGAATGGTGATCCCCTAGTCTCTTCTCCACGGAGCTGGACCTGGTGTACTCTGTTTGAGTCGTCCTCACGGTGCCACAGGCCAGACGGGGCTGTTCTTCTCATTCTGCCAATCCCCTGACCCTTTGCTTAGGATTCAAAGTCCCACTCTGTGTGCTCTGGCTCTGGGGAAGTGCCTCTCAGTGTGGCCAATATGTGGTCCTGGCTGGCTTTGTCTGTGCTGCCACACTTCAGGGAGGACCGCCTTCTCCTATGCAGACTGAGAGCCGCTGCCCTCTCTGCGAGCCCCCTGGGGTGGCGGAAGCAGGCAGACTTTGTACTATCAGGTAGCCCTCCAGGGAGGGAACCACTTTCTCCAACTGCGGACTGAGCCCCTGACCTACCACGGCACCCAAGCCCCTGGCTCCCCTCCTCCCCACGTGCACGAACAGGGAGCTGGCTCCAGTCCAAAGAAAGCCCTGCAATTAGAGATTGGATCCCTCTCAGTCTTAGTCCAAGGTCTTTCTCCTGTCCAGATTTGGTCCCACACTCTCCTAGCCACTCTTTCTCTTCTCTTTGTCTCTCCGCAGAAGGGGTCCCTCCCCTCCATGCCCATGCGGCCTTTTTTTTTTTTTAATCTCTCCCAGTTCGCAGTTACCCACCTATCTTTTTTCCAGCTTTCCCATTTTCTTCCTAGCAGATTCAGTCTCTTTTCCTCCCAGGCTCTAGTGTTCAAAGTCCTTTGGCTTCTGCACTTCTTTGTTTGAGAAACACGGGAAGTAAGGACCCCCTACTCATCCGCCATGTTGGCCCCTCCCCTCTTTTATATTTATTTTTGAAAGAGAGAGAGAGAGACAGAGAAATAGAGTGTGAGCCGGGGAAAAGCAGAGAGAGGGAGACACAGAATTGGAAGCAGGCTCCAGGCTCTAAGCTGTCAGCACAGAGCCTGACACAGGGCTTGAACCCATAAACTGGGAGATCATGACCTGAACCGAAGTTGGAGGCTTAACCGACTGAGCCACCCAGGCACCCCTTATGTTATTTTAAAGCAGAGGGAACCACTATCTTGCTGGTTATTCCCAAGTAACTCATTCTTCAAAATCCAACTCAAAGAAAAGATGTATGTACCGGAATGTTCCTTATAGTATTATCTACCATAATAGAAAGTTGGAAATCAACCTAAATATCCTACAGTAAAGGACTAATTAAATAACAGATAGTAATTTCTTATTATAGAATATTATGTAGCCATTTTGTTATTTTTGATAGCTAATGACATGGGGAAATGCTTATGATATAATGTTGATTGAAAAGAACGAACAACAAAACTATGCATACAATATGAACTCAATTCATACGCATACACACAAAGAAAGTACTGCAGAATGTTAACAGTAGTTTTCATTGATGGTGGGATATTAAGGGATTTAAATTTAAAAAAAAATTTTTAAATGTTTATTTTTGAGGGAGAGAGACAGTGTGAGTGGGGGAGGAGCAGAGAGAGAGGAGACACAGAATTCAAAGCAGGCTCCAGGCTCCGAGCTGTCAGGACAGAGCCCATTGTGAGGCTTGAACTCACAAACTGTGAGATCATGACCTTAGCCAAAGTTGGCCGCTCAACTGACTGAGCCACCCACGTACCCCCACCAATTTTAAACTTTTTTAGAGACTTTTCTACACTGAAAAAAATCTCTACAATGAATTTGTTACCTTCATAATTAAAAGAAAGCCAATAAATGATAATATAACTTTACAAGATCCATCTCAAATGTTTCCTCTCTGAGGCCTTCACCAACAAGTGTTCCTTGTTCCTCCTTCATATTCACATAACACTCAGTATATATCACCCCTAACCATTCTCTACTCTGAACTAGAATGATCTTCCTAAAAAGTAAATATTGCAACCCTGCCGTTCTACTTTTAGGTATTTACCTAAGAGAAATGAAAACATATATCCATTCAAAACCTTATACAGAAGTGTTCATAGCAGCATTATTCATAATAGCCCCAAAGTGGACACAACCCAAATATTCATCAAATGATGAACAGATAAATAAACTATGTACTTGTTATAGGTGGTAGGCAAACCACTGTATATCTACATCTAAAACCCCAGAATCTGTGAATATGTTAAATTACAAGGCAAAGGAGAATTAAAGTAGCAGGTAAAGTTCGCTAATCAGCTGACCTTAGAATAGGGAGGTTGTTCTGGATTATTCATGGGGCCCCAATGTAATCACAAGGGTTCCTAATGGTGGAAGAGGAAGGCAGAACATTGGAGTTATGTAACGTGAGAGGACTTAGCCTGTTGTTGTTGGTTTTGAAGATGGAGGAAGGGACCATCAGGCAAGAAATGTGGGCAACCACTAGAGGTTGAAAAAGGTACAGAAATAGATTCTCCACTAGAGCTTCCAGAAAGGAGTGCTTCCCTGACAACACCTTGATTTTAGCCCAGCAACACTAATACTAGACTTCTGACCTATAGAACTGTAAGATAATAAATTCGCATTATTTTAAGTCACTAAGTTTGCATTAAATTGTTATAGTGATAGAAAACTAAAACAAATGGAATGTTACTCACAATAAAAAGGAACGAATACTCATACATGCTATAATATGGATAAACTTTGACAACATTAAACTAAATGAATGAATACAGTCACAGATGCCTACATCTTGCGTGATTCCCTTTATTTAAAAAAAAAAAATTTTTTTTTCAATCATGATTCCATTTATATGGCAAATCTATAGGCACGGAATGACTGGTGGTTGCCTACAACTGAGTACAGTTTCTTTTTGAAGTGGTGAAATCTCCTAAAACTGATTATTATCTTAGGAGCACAACTCAGTGAATATACTAAAAATCATATGATATGTGAATTATATCTCAATAAAACACATATACACATATATGTGTATGAATACGTGTGTGTGTGTAGGCATGTGTGTGTGTGTGCGTGCACACACACATATTCTCTGCAGGAACACCTTCGATGGTTTTGCTGCCCTAAAAACTAAAATCTATTAAAAACAATTTTTTTTTTAATTGAAAGCAGCCTCAGGGACCTGTGGGACAACAAAAGATCTAAAGTTCCTGTTAGAGCCTCTGAAGAGGAGGAGAAAGTGTGGAGCTGAAAAAGTACTCAAAGAAGTTATGGCTGAAAACTTCTCAAACTGGGTAAGATATAAACCTACAGATTCAAGAAGCTGAGTAAAACCCATATGAGATAAACCCAAAGAAATCTACACCAAGATATATCATAGTCAAATATCTGAAGACTATAGACAAAGAAAGAAAAAAAAAACACAAGCAGAAAGAGAAACAATACTTTATCAATAAAGAAATAACAGTTCAAAAGACAATAAAAATCTCATCAAGATACCCAAGAGGCCAACAAAAAGTGGGACAACAACAGCCACAAAAAATGGTTTGGATAGCACAGCATACACAGTCCCTCGTTACCTGGCCCCTATTCACCCGGCCTGCATCTCTTCCCACTCTCTAATATGTATCCCAGGATCCAGACACACTAAATGATTTGCAGTTTTCCTCATCTTTGTACCTTTGCAAAAGTTGCTTTTCTGACCACAATGTCCTTAGCCCTCTTCTTCCTCTTACCTCCTATTAGTTTTTCTGTACTCTGTTTAAATTTTACCTATGAGAAGATTTTCCTACACTATTCTACAAGGTCAGGTTAGGTACTCTTTCATAATTTCTTCTGTATTTGTGGGTCTCCTCTATCACACTATAAGCTCTCATAGTCTTAACTCTTAATATTTTTAAAAAACGTTTACTTATTTTGAGAGAGAAAGAGAGAGTGTGTGCATGGGTGCACACATGTGCATGTGAGTGGGGGAAGAGGCAGAGATAGAGGGAGAGAGAGAGAATTCCAAGTAGGCTCCATGCTCTCAGCACAGAGCCCAATGCAGGGCTTGATCTCATGACAGCGAGATCCCGAACTGAGCTGAAATCAAGAGTTGGACACTTAACCCACGGAGCCACTCAGGTGACCCTTATCCTTAACAGCTAGGTTAGGGTCTGGCACATGCTAACACTAAATTTATTAAAAAGTGTTTACTGATGAATTAATATCTCAATTACAGTACCCCTTGTATTGTATTATAACTCATTTGTGTCCTTTTTTCAATAGATGAAAAAAGATGAGAAAAGATGACCTTCTCACTCATTCATCTTTGCATTCCTCAGGCAACACGATCCAAGTATAAAATAGATGGTCTATAATAGAAAAGATGGATGGATGTTACACATAGTAGATTTATGTCCCTTAACAAATTTAGTGGAAAACGCTTAAGCCTTGGTTGTTGTACTTTTTTGCTCTTTTAGGATAGTGACATTTTGATGGCTTTCTGAAAGTCCCAAAATGTGTTTTTTAAAAATGACAATATATGCTGCAAGTGTGATTTAAATATATAGAACTATATTAATAGTTTATCTAATTCATAAAGATTTCATTCTACAGAGAAATACAATTTGTAAAGTAGTAATATACTCCAGTTGATTAAAACTCACACATAGCTGGGGCGCCTGGGTGACGCAGTCGGTTAAGCGTCCGACTTCAGCCAGGTCACGATCTCGCGGTCCGTGAGTTCGAGCCCCGCGTCAGGCTCTGGGCTGATGGCTCAGAGCCTGGAGCCTGTTTCCGATTCTGTGTCTCCCTCTCTCTCTGCCCCTCCCCCGTTCATGCTCTGTCTCTCTCTGTCCCAAAAAATAAAATAAAAACGTGGAAAAAAAAAAAAAACTCACACATAGCTAAAGTAATTTAACAATTGAACATCTTTTCCCAGCAGACACTAATTCAAAACAATCTATCTTTGTTTGTAGGATATGACTGAATCCTCAGCAGCAAATAGAATTCACTGGTCCATTATATGAACACAAAGGCTGTTAGAATGTGCATGCCTGGTGAGTATTAAGCACTGACATTCAGGAGTCAGGTGGAACAGTGTTTTATAAACTCAATCCGTCTTTATTTCAAAGCAATAACAAATCCTTTCACAGAAATAATCTTCATGCTCATCATATCATGGAGTTCATATAATCCAAATCTGAATGGCCACATTTGAATGATCAAATATATTTTTATGTAAGATAATAACAAAATGTTAATTTTGAAATCATTACAAGTGACAGTTGATTTAGGAAGACTTATGGGGCATAATCATATTATATACCCATTTACAGATGAATAAACCAGGATACAGAAATGCTAAGTGACTTGTTCAAGATCACATCAGTACAAAGTGGTAAATCCAACCTTACCAAAGTATTCTGGCTTTAAATCTAGGATTCTTCCCATTGTACCATGCTGTCTGCATCTTTTTAAGATATGCATTGGAGGTCCAATGTAATATGAATTGAAGAAATTATAGAAGAGATGCAGACTCCCCACTCCCACTTCATGTCTGTTGATTTCAAGTCCAGTGACCAACTAACTTAATGATGTTAGGTGGCAGAGTCAATGGGTAGTCCCTGAATTTGGGCTTCACAGACATTTCCTCCTGACTTCATGGACTCCTTTCCTCGTTGGTTGGCAATGACACTACTCCCAGATACTTGGAAGTGAGTGATAAGGTTTTAAAGGAAGTGAACTGTTCTTGAAAAAAATTGTTCTTCTTGACTTTTTAGACTGGCTAAATTATAGCCATCTTTCCTATGACATACACTAATTTACTTGTACTTACTGTGCCCAATCATTGCACTAAGTGTTTTACACACTTTATCTCATTTTACTTTATCTCCATAAAAATTCGGTGAAACATATACCATTCCTACCATCTTATTTTACAGACAAGGAAACTACAATTTAAGAGAGGTTAAGTAATTTGCTTGAGATTGGGAGGTAGCAAAAGTTAAATGAAGAATTTAATCAACAGACTAAGATTCCAGATCTCAGGCTATTAGTCTCTTGCCTTTGAACACGAAAATTGTTGAGGCTGTTCTGTGATGACCTCCCATCCCCATGCCTCCATCCAGCAGTTAAGATATCCACAAAGGTTTTACATGGGTTCAGACTAATGTTGCAAAACAAATAGCAGAAGTAAAATGTGCATTTTAGGCTAAAAAAAGACATCTCTAAGATTTAATGTGATAATAGAATATCATTCAGCAATAAAAAGAATCAACTACTTATACATGCAAAAACACACATGAATTTCTTCATTTTCTTTCCAAGTTTTTATTTAAATTCTAGCTAACATACATGGTAAAATTGGTTTCAGGTATAGAATTTAGTGATTCATCACCTACATATAATACCCAGTGCTCATCCCAACAAGTGCCCCCCTTAATACCCATCACCCATTTAGTCCATCCCTCATACACTTCCCTCCACCAACCCTCAGTTTGTTCTCCATGGTTAAGAGTCTCTTTGGTTTGCTTCCCTCTCCCTTTTTCCCCGTTCCATATGTTCATCTGTTTTGTTTTTAAAATTCCACATATGAGTGAAATCATATGGTATTTGTCTTTCTCTGACTGACTTATTTTGCTTAGCATAATACCTTCTAGCTCCATTCATGTCATTGCAAATGGCAAGATTTCATTCTCTTTGATGGCTGAGTAATATTCCATTGTATATATATACCACATCTTCTTTATCCATTTATCAGCTTATGGACATCTGGGCTCTTTCCATAGTTTGGCTATTGTTGATAATGCTGCTATAAACATCAGGGTGATGTACCCCTCCAAATCTGTATTTTTGTATCCTTTGGGTAAATACAAATGAATCTAAAAAGCATTGTGCTGAGTGAAAAAAAAAAAAACATATTCAGGAGACCTTATAGTATATGATTTTACTTATATGACATTCTGGAGAAGATAAAAATACAAGGACAAAAAAATACATTGGTGGTTACTAGGGCCTAGGGATGGAGAGAGGGGTTAACTACAAAAAAGAACAAGGGAACTTTTGGAGGTGATGAAAATATTTTATATATAATTTTCAAAATTCTTATGATGTGCACCTAAAAGGGTAAGTTTATTGTGAATCTGCTTTCTAAAAAGTAAAAATGAATAAATGTGGTCTCTAAGACACTGTTTTCCAAATCTCCATTAGTGAGATACAACCCATCAGTGAGTTATGAACCCAATTTAACAGGTTGTGATTGGCATTTTAAAAGGTGCAATAGAACAAAATAGGAATATCAGAGTCTGTAAGCAGTAAAAGGAATATTGTTAAGGAAGCATTTACTTCTGTTCCCCATATATGTATGTGATATAATTATTATTATTATTTATTTTATTTTTACAGTCTTGACGTCTTTTATTTTTTTTACACTTATCATGCCATGAATTTGTAGGGAATGGGTTCCAACAGCTCAGGCTCCTTTCCATTGGTTCTCACAAAGTGTGCCTCTCTGGGTGGGGCAGGCTGGCGCTTCAGTTGAACCCAAGTACCTTTCTCCTTGGCTTCCTTCTTTTTCTGATCATTTTCCTTCACATGCTTCAGGAGCTGTCTCAGCTCTTTGAATGCTTAATGTGCTCAATACGTACATTAATTCTCTTAGCAAGAATCTTGCCCTTAACTTGTTTGTTTACCACAATGCCAACAGCATGCTGGGTAACATTGTAGACTCTTCTAGTTTTGCCATGGTAACATTTGTGGGGCATTCCTTTTTGAACAGTGCCCATTCCCTTGATGTCCACAATATCACCTTTCTTGTAGATTCACATGTATGTTGCCAAAGGAACAACTCCATGTTTTCTAAAAGGCCTAGAGAACATATAGCGAGTAGCTCTCCTCTTTCCCTTTGTGTTGGTCATTTTGGCGAATTACTGGAAGGTGGCGGTTCCCCTGTATGTGATATAATTAAATATCAGGAAAAAGATATCATGGTCAGAGTGTTCTCTTTTTAAGTTTATTTATTTTGAGAAAGAGAGGATGGCAGCAGCAGAGAAAGAGGGTGAAAGAAAGAATCCCAAAAAGGCTCCACACTGTCAGCTCAGAGCCCTAGTGGGGCTTGACCTCATGAAACACGAGATCATGACCTGAGCCAAAATTAAGAGTTAGACGTGGACACTTAACCCACTGAGCCACCCAGGTACCCCCACGGTCAGAGTATTTTTAACAGAGGGAATTTAACACAGGAAACTTGTTTCACAAATGATGAATAGGTAGAGAAGCCAAATAAGGGAAGATAAGACAACCCAGAGATCAGCAATGGCAGAAACCACATACCTTTCGACTGGAAGGATAAAGGGAAGTAGCAGTATTGCTGGGTCCCAGAGTTGGGGTCATCCTGGAGAAGCTTAAATCGCAGGGGGACAGTTTTGGCTAGAGCTGGAGCCACAGAGAAGAGCTAGTCGCTGTCAAAGATGCACTGCAGGCAGAGAAAGATGGGGAGAATCATCCTGGCTTTCCCATTCCTCCCACCCTCCAGTGTCAGGGCAGGACTGCACATGAGTGGCACCCACCCAGAAGTCAGTTAACGTAACTTGGGAGCCGTGGAAATACAGCCTCTTGGGATCAGCATCCTTAAAACTTGGCAGAGGAAGAGCAAGGAATGGATTTGAGAGCAGACAGTCCCAGGGTTGGCATAGCTGTGAAGTAAAACACATTTCTGATCGAAGGTCAAATTCCAAAAGGTTTAAAAGCCATTACTTTAGGGGACAAAGCTATTCTCTATGTTTTTCTCTCTATATACAGGAAGAATAAAGTTACACTTTCGACCATTAGAGGATGCCAAATTTTGCCCTTTAGGATGTGTTTGAAAAGGCAGTTTGAATTAAAGAAGTTGGATTGTAAGACTAACCCACTTGTCTCCTTACTATCGGAGGAGTCATACCAAGATCTCTTAGCAAAGGTAAAACTCTTAGCAAACGTAGATGAAATTTAGGCTAGGAACAACAGAGCAGGAAGAAAGTACACAAGAGGCAAATGTGTAAGCAAAGTAATAGTGTGGAAGGAAAATAATAGCAGTTAAAAATCAATATGCTGAGTATCAAATGGCCTCTGTCAGCAGCTGTTTGTGTGACAGCTCTATAAAACTTCCTGGATCCACAAGGAGTAGCAGCCATAATTCATCAACACAACCTTATTCCTGACTCTGAAGACTATTTAGTTTTTCCCGTTCCAAAGTTTTGACCTTGAATTATTTGGGATTTCTGACCTCAAGAAATGACTCCTGAGGCTCCCTCATTGAGTCAAAACTAATGCTTGATTCCTTGTGTTTAAAAACACTCAGAGCCACTCTCCCCTCCAGCCATCCAAAATGTCGAATGGAAAGGAGGCTAAGGGGAAGTGGGTGGCCCCAGTCCCTGCTGTCATGAAGAAGCAGGAGGCTGAGAAGGTGGTCAATCCATTGTTGGCGAAAAGGGCCAAGAATTTTGGCATCAGATAGGACATTGAGGCCAAAAGGGATCTCACCTGCTTTGTCAAATGCCGCCCCCCCCCCCCCCACCTACATCCTGCTGCAGCAGCAAAGGGCTGTTCCCTATAAATGTCTGTAAGTTCCTCCTGCAATTAAGCAGGTCACCCAGCTTTGCACTGCCAAACAATTATTCAGCTGCTTACACTGGCCCACAAATACAGACCTCTGGTCAAAGCAAGAGAAGTAGAGACTGTTGGCTCAGGCTGAGAAGAAAGCTGCTGGCAAAAGGGGTGTCCCCACTAAGAGGCCTCCTGTCCTTCGAGCTGGGGTTTATATGCCACCACCTTGGTAGAAAACAAGAAGGCTCACCTGGTAGTGATTGCACATGATGTGGATCGCATTGAGCTGGTTGTCTTCCTGCATGCCCTGTGTTGTTAGATGGTGGTTACCTACTGAATTATCAGGCGGAAGGCCAGCCTGGAGTGTGTGGTCCACATGAAGACCAGGAAGACCTGCACCACTGTCACCTTCACACACATTAACTCAGAAGACAAAGGAACTCTGGCTAAGCTGGTGGAAGCTATCAGGACCAATTACAATGACAGATATGATGACATACGCCATCACTGGGGAGGCAACATCCTGGGTCCAAAGTGGGTTGCTGGCATTACCAAGCTGGAAAAGCAAAGGCTAAAGAACTGGCCACCAAACTGGGCTAGGTGTACACTGTTGAATTTTCTGTACATAAAAGAAAATTGTTTGTTTTCACAAAACAAAAAACAAAAAACATGCAGTGCCTACTTTTGGACTTTGCCATCTATATCAACCGTCAGGAACAATGTACTTCAATCTGTTTCTTTTCTGTCTAGTCTCCTTCAGTTATTTTATTTTTAAAATTGTTTTAATGTTTATTTATTTTTGAGAGAGAGAGAGGCAGAGTATGAGTAGGGGAGGGGCAGAGAGAGAGAGGGAGAGAGAGAATCCCAAGCAGGTTTCACACTGTCAGCGCAGAGCCCGACACAGGGCTCGATCTTTCGAACCATGAGATTACAACCTGAGCTGAAGTCAAGAGTCGGAGGCTTAATCTACTGAGCCACCCAGAAGCTCTGTCTCCTTAAGTTATTTTAAAATATGGTTCTGGGAATATTGTTTTAAATTCAACTACATCATTATTAAGAGTTCTTTTTCAAAGCATTTAATATTTGTTGAATGGAAGAATGGATGGATGTGCAGATGGATGAATGTAGGCAATGTGAGTGAGTCTCAATTCTAAGTTTCAGTCAGACTTATGGGGAGTCCTCAAGCCAGTTTCCTGGTTCTGATTTGACTAGTAGTTTTGATTTAAATTACATTAAATTAAATTAAATTAAATTTTTTATTTTTTATTTTTTTAGAGAGAGTGCAAGCACGGGAGGGGGCAGAGAGAGAGGGAGAAAGAGTATTTTAAACAGGCTCCACGCTCCGGTGGAGCCCCACGAGGAGGTCAATGCGTCCACCCTGGGATCATTACGTGAGACAAAACCCAGAGCGACGCTCAACAGACAGCAACCCAGGCACCCCATTGACTTGTAATATAAAGACCACCAGAACACCACTGTGCTGCCATCTAGTGGTAGCATAACCTATATGTAAGAAAGGTAATTGCAGAAAAACAAGCTTGTATGCAAAACGAAGTATCACAATTCTTTTCCTGGTTCCAGCTGCTTATGGCTCCTGATTTGGCTATCTTTGATAGTCATAGCACTTCACCTTGATGCTTAACACATGTACAAGGAACGCTCTCAGGATTATATAAATCGATGTCATCAGCTCAGGCACCATATGGTGGAGTAAGTCCTCCTTGATACAATAAATGCCAAAGGTCTCTATGTATTTTGACACAGTCAACAGGCTCATGGTTTTAAAAAATATGATAACAGCTGTTTTTAAGAGAAAGCATGATAATAATTTTATTACTTCCATACTTCAATTTCAATTTGATGACCCTCTTTAAAAGATATACTTTTTTTTCTATACAAACACTAACATCTTAATTGGAAAAAAAAAAAACAAACCACATTTATCCCAGAATATAACTACATAAGAATAAAATAAAATAGTTTCAAAGTTTAGGACACCATGAGTGTAAAATAAGGACTCCATTCTTGGGCATCCTGCAGCCTAGCCAAGTTGACACATAAAATCAACCATCACATGTGCCTTGGTGTGGGACCTATTTTTATCCATTGTACTGTGCTCTCAATGGACTCTTTTAATCTGTAGACTCATGTGCTCCAGTTCTGAGAAATTTTATTGATTTTTTATTTTGAACATTCTTATACATTTTCTTCTATTTCTGGATTCCTATTATTAGGATTTCACAATTTCTAGCTGGTCTCCCAATGTTTCTGTCTACTTTTACCATTTTTCATCTGCCTTTACCTTGCTTACTGGAAACTTTTCTTAATTTTTTCATTCAACCATTAAAAAAATTTTTTTTAATGTTTATTTTTTGGAAGAGAGACGGGTGAGTGGGGGAGGGACTGAGCGAGAGGGAGACACAGAATCCAGGCTCTGAGTCAGCACAGAGCCTGACATGGGCTTGCGCTCACGAACCTGAAGATCATGACCTGAGCCAAAGTCTGGCGCTTAACCAACTGAGCCACCCAGGTGCCAATTTTTTCAGCCCCTTTATGGAGTTTTTATTCTTGCCATCATGTTTTTAGTTTCAAGAGATTTTCTTTTTCTTTTGAGGGACCTCTGCATCCTTTCAAAATAGTATCCTATTCTTGATTAATTTGCAATACCTTTTCTTATCTCTCTCAAAATATTAATGGCAGCATTTCTTTTAAAAAGTGTTCTTTTCAGGGGCGCCTGGGTGGCGCAGTTGGTTAAGCGTCCGACTTCAGCCAGGTCACGATCTCGTGGTCCGTGAGTTCGAGCCCCGTGTCGGGCTCTGGGCTGATGGCTCAGAGCCTGGAGCCTGTTTCCGATTCTGTGTCTCCCTTTCTCTCTGCCCCTCCCCCGTTCATGCTATGTCTCTCTCTGTCCCAAAAATAAATAAACGTTGAAAAAAAAATTTTTTTTAAAAAGTGTTCTTTTCTCTCATGTGGTTTGTTTCCTCCAAGTTGCTTTTTTTCTGTTTATTTCTTTGGTTTCTGTCTTTCATACTGGAAACTTCCTTCGGATGTCTGGTTGTTTTCATTTCCTCAAGAGTAGAAAACTAAAAAAAAGCTGCTTATAGGCTCCAAGAGGGGAGGGGAAAAGGGACATTCACAAAGGGGTATGGGGACCACTACTGTCAGTATATTTAGATATGGTTTATTGGGCTGGCCAAATTCCTTAAAGGAAACTTTTCTGATCTCCTTTCATAAAAACAAGGCTGCCAGTTGCTGATTGGGAGAAGAGGCCAAGGTGTCTCGGGATCTGTGTTCAGTACTATATGCCCCACTTGCAATTATGCCTGATGTCAACTGTGCTAATCTCTCCCGAGAATAAACCCTTATGGTCTCACAAGGTCACCCTGACGGCCCAGCTTCAGAGTAGGCAGAAGACCTGGAGTCCAATTTCTTAGTAGACTCTCAACCAACTGTCCTTTTTATTCCACTTCTACGTCCTCTTCTTATTCCACTTCCCTACCTCCAGAGGTGCCAGAGGCTGCCACTACCTGAACCCATGGAGATCCTGCAGTGTAAATTGAGATGAATGTCAGCTTTCCTGACTTACGATTCTTTTTTGCAGGGTTTGCTAAACCATCTGTTTTGTAGCTTCAAAATCTTGCTTCTGTTGCCTCCTTTCTCTTTCCTCTTCATCTGGGGAGGGGGGGGCAAGCCTTTATGCAAATCCCTTCACTGTTGTTTTAGTAGGGTTGTGAGAGGAGCAAGAAAAGGTAGATGCCTGTCTTTACCTGGAAGCCCTTTGGTGGGATCTTTGAAAATAATTTCTGTTTATGAAGCTTCTATTCATTTAAACATTCTTTAAATGTTTTTAAAGTAGAAAAGTTAAGATTTTTTGGTGGTCAAACATAATTAATTTGTGTATATTATTTCTTCCCTTGTTTCCAAACTTAAGAACCCTTTGTCCTATGTTAAGATTAGGTATTTACTTGGATCTGTCCTAAGTAAAATTGTCAAGTAACCATGGGTTTTTTTGCACCAGCTTCCAATCTTCTATTGGTGATGATGCCCTATCCCTCCTTCTGGAGTGTCCCCGATGCCTCTGAGAATCCCCATCATGCCCTCTGTTCACTAACATTCTCAGCCAAGATCCTTTCTTTTCTTCCATGGTGACTCCCTATGCTTAAGGCCTTCTCCAGTCCCATCCACCGCATTAAAATATAACCTGTCCAGGATCTTATTTCATTACGCTCTGTTCTTTCTTAGCTAACTAAAGGTACAAGAACTGATTTAGAGGAATTTTACCTTCATTATTGATTTAATCCTTATGACAACCTAGTGTGGTAGATATTACTAGTCCCATTTCATAGATTAATAAATTGAGGCCTAGAGAGGTTAAACCTCTCTTATCCAGGGTTACTAGGCTAGTAAGTCAGAGAAGGTCTATAGTACAACAGCTTGTAACTACTGTATACATTCTCCCTATACTAGAAAATATTTACTGTGTTAACTCACATAATAAGACATTTAACAAATTTTAATGGCTATTTTTTAAGGCAGTACTTTACCCTAAATAGTGAGTCTGATAGTGAAAATTTAGAATACAACTGAAGTTTTAGGCAGCAGAGCCTTTTATTACCATTTAGGTTACCTTTCTCCTCCCATCCATTCCCACAGAATGCAGCGTTGATTTGGCATTTTTTTTTATTTTTTTTAACGTTTTTATTTATTTTTGAGACAGAGAGAGACAGAGCACGAACGGGGGAGGGGCAGAGAGAGAGGGAGACACAGAATCGGAAACAGGCTCCAGGCTCTGAGCCATCAGCCCAGAGCCTGACGCGGGGCTCGAACTCACAGACCGCGAGATCGTGACCTGGCTGAAGTCGGACGCTCAACCGACTGCGCCACCCAGGCGCCCCTGATTTGGCATTTTTAACACTGCAGCTAACGATCATAAAAATAAAGCCATTTAGGACCATGAAAAGCTCTGCAGGAGTTACGTTATAAACTATAGCACTCAGTTGAGAAAGACTAGCTTTTAAGCAGTGTATTTAGATATTTTGGCATGTTATTAGACACGTACTTGAGCCCATTCTCCATTTCACCTCTGTATTTTCAATTCAAAGAAGGATTTTTATTCTTTGTGGAAACAAATGATATCAAAATCACAAGGCATCTTCTCTGCTTATTTCCATCTAAGGTTGTATAAACACCGTATTTATGATTTCATACATATTTTTTATCCTTACTGGGCTATGTTGGTTTCTAAGAACAAATAACAGAGTATTCTAGATCTTTTCCGGGGATTCAGTATTAGCCTTCCTGTAACCCAGAACACTCAGCTCTCCACCTGACATCAAGTTGATCAAATCCCCCAGTTTCATACAGAAACACACACATTAAAGGACTACTGTGTGCATTGTATGTGACATGAGAATAATAAGACAATGACTCTTCAGAGAACTCATGGTCTAGAGAAGAGAGACGTATAATATGCCATAAAAATATAAGAAAAAATATTTTAATTTTTTTAAATGTTTATTTTTTGAGAGAGAGAAAGAGAGACAGAGAGAGGGAATAGTGGGGAGGGGCAAAGAGAGAGGGGGACAGAGGATCCCAACCAGGCTCTGTGCTGACAGCACAGAGCCGGATGTGGGGCTGAAACTCATGAACCTGTGAGAACAGAAGTCTGACCCTTAACCGACTGAGCCACCCAGGTCCCCCCACTTAAAAAAAAATTTTTTTTTTTGAGAGAGAGAGAGAGAGAGAGAGAGAGAATGAGTGGGGGAGGAATTTTATTATTTATTTATTTATTTATTTATTTATTTATAAGTAGGCTCCATGCCCAACATGGGGCTTGAACCTATGGCCCTCAGATGAAGAGTTGCATGCAACACTATTGAGCCAGCCAGGATCCCCAAGGAAAAAAATTTTTTTAATTCATTCCTGGGGTGCCTGGGTGGCTCAGTTGGTTAAGCATCCAACTTTGGCTCAGGTCATGATCTCACAGCTTGTAGGTTTGAGCCCTGTGTGGGGCTCTGTGCTGACAGTTCAGAGCCTGGATCCTGCTTGGGATTCTGTGTCTCCTCTCTCTGCCCCTCCCCCACTAGCACTCTGTCTCTGTCTGTGTCTCAAAACTAAACATTAAAAAAAATTTAAAAAATCAATTTTTGAATTTTATCTTTTACACTTCTAGACAAAGAAAGGAGGCTTCAGACTCTTTGCTTCCTTACCTCCCACCCCCATCAAAAAACCCCTGCATCTTCTCATACTCTGTCTTCTCTCAGTAAATGGCATCCAGGCAGATTTTCAGGCCCCAAACTTCTATTACTCTTAATGTCCACGTCTATACTCTTCTTGCTGCTCTAAATCCAACCTATCAGTAGGTTCCGCCAGCTCTAACTCTGACATGCACTGAGCAGCTGACTGGTGTCCGTTCTGATGGCTGCTGCACTAATTTAAGCACTGCCGTTTCTCACTTGGACTCCTACAAATACCTCCCGAATGGACTCTGCTTTCCTTTCTCCCATTTTTGCTCCATGACAATTTATCTTCACAGAGCAGACAGAAGCTCTTTTAAAAGTGACATCAGGGGCACCTGGGTGGCTCAGTTGGTTAAGTGTCAGACTCTTGATCTCAGTGCAGGTCTGGATCTCACAGTGGTGAGTTCAAGCTCCAGCACTAGGCATGAAGACTGCTAACAACAACAACAAAAAAAAAGCACATCAGCTTCTGTTTCAGTCATAGTGGAAACAGGGCCTGGATTCACCTTCTCCCATAACAAGAAACTGGACAAAATGTATTTAATACTTGCTTTCAGGCATTAGACAACTAGCAGCCCAGTCTTGTCAGCTCTGAGAGAGAGGAAACAATCAGGTGAACCCTGTGATTGTCCCAGGTTACCTGTAGTAGTTTCTAGGCTTCGTGCAGACAAATCCCAGAGGTCTTACTGAACTGAACAGAGATGGCAGTTTGGGAAGGCCAAAGCAGTGAGAACTTGTGCAGCACCAGTTCTTGAAAAGACTTTACTTTCCATATCAAATGACCTTCGTCGCTGTGTTGTCAGTCAGCTTTCAGTTTCAGTTCCCTTTATTTATCAATCATTACATCATTACCAAAGCATCTTAATTACTCCAGCTTTAAACAGTCCTACGATGAGGGGGCTTATGGCTTCCAGTTTTGTTCTTTCTTCAAGACAGTTACTCTAGGTCTTTTCTACTTCCAGAAAATGTTTAGAATCAGCTTGTCTATTTCTAGAAAAAAAAAGCCTGTTAGGATTTTTATTGGAATTGTGTTGAATTTAAAGATCACTTTGGGGGGTGCCTGGGTGGCTTAGTCAGTTGAGTGTCTGACTTTGGCTCAGGTCATGAGTTTGGTTCATGGGTTCAAGCCCCACCGTGGGCTTTGCACTGACAGCAGGAGCCTGCTTCAGATTCTGTGTCTCCCTCGCTCTCTGCCCTCTCCCACTTGTGCACGTGCAAGCTCTCTCTCTCAAAAATAAATAAACATTAAAAAAAATAAAGATCATTTTGGAAATACTATTAATCTAATTATACTGTATCTTCTATTCCATGATCATGATATAACTTTCCATTTATTTAGATTTTCTTTAATATTTCTTATCAATATTTTGTATTTGTCACTGTAGAAGTCTTACACAATTTTTGTAAATTTAATTTTAAGTATTTTATTTTTTTTAATGTTTATTTATTTTTGCGAGAGAGAGAGAGAGCACAAGCAGGGGAGGGTCAGAGAGAGAAGGAGACACAGAACTCGAAGCAGGCTCCAGGCTCTGAGCTATCAGCACAGAGCCTGATGCAGGGCTCAAACTCACTAACTGCGAGTTCATGACCTGAGCCAAAGTCAGACATTCAACCAACTAAGACACCCAGGTGCCCCAGTAGTTTTTTTTTTTTTTTTTAATGTTTATTTTTGAGAGAAAGTATGTGCACATGGGGAAGAGAGCAGGGGGAGGGGCAGAGAGAGAGGGAAACAGAGGATCCAAAGCAGGCTCTGCACTGACAGCAGAGAGCCCCATGTGGGGCTTGAACTCACAAACCTGGAGATCAGGACCTGAGCTGAAGTTGCACCCTCAATCGACTGAGCCACCCAGGCGCCCCTTTAGCAGTTTATTTTTGATGCTATTGTAAATGGTGTTTTAAAATGTCATCTTCTGATTATTTGCTGGTAAACAGACTATGACTGATTTTTGTATATATTTAAAAAAATTTTTTAATGTTTATTCATTTTTGAGAGACAGAGAGAAAGAAACAGAGCATGAGTAGGGGAGGGGTAGAGAGAGAGGGAGACACAAAATCTGAAGCAGGCTCCAGGCTCTGAGCTGTCAGCACAGAGCCCGACATGGGGCTCGAACTCACAAACTGTGAAATCATGACCTGAGCCAAAGCCAGACGCTTAACTGACTGAGCCATCCAGGCACCCCGATTTTTGTATATTAAACTTCTATTTTATGACCTTTAAAATTCACATATTAAACCTACTAGTTCTTTGTACATTCATTTTGATGTTTCTGTATAAACCATCATATCATTTGTAAATAAACACAGTTTTACGTTTTCCTTTCTATTCTAATTCCATTGTGGCCAGGGAACATACTCTGTAAAATTTTAATATTTTTGAAATTTCATGAGACTTGTTTTATGGTTTATCATTTGGCCATGTCCAAGAATTTTCCAGATGTACTTTAAAAATGTTTTTCCATTGTCTTCTGGAATCTATTGTTTCTCATGAAATATCATTTCCATGATGAAATACCATCATATATCATTGCTCCTCTGTACGAAATGTTTTTCTCTGGATACTTCCAATATCTCTTTATTTTAGTTTTTGGTTGTTGGACTGCGATATACTTAGTTGTGCTTTTCTTGTATCTATCTTGCCTGGAATGTGTTGAGCTTCTTTGGTAGGTAAGTAAATTATTTCCACAAATTTGTGGAAATTTCAGCTATTTTTTTCTCTCGCTCTTTTTTTGGTTCCATTGTCTTTCTCTTCTCATTCTGAGACTCAATTTGCACATCTGTTAGATCACTTAAAATGTCCCATTATTTGTTCATTATTTTTAATGTTCATTTGTTGTGTTCATTATTTATAATCTTGTATCCCTTCCATTTTCAGAATGTATAATTTCTTTTTTTATTTTTTATTTTTAAAAATTCATTTTATTTATTTTGAGAGAGAGAGAGAGTGTGTGTGTGTGTGCGTGCACAAGCTGGGGAGGAGCAGAGAGAAGGAGAGAGAGAATCCAAGAAGGCTCTGAGCTGTTAGTGGTCTCTTGAACTATGAGATCATGACCTGAGCTGAGATCAAGAGTCAGACGCTCAACTGACTAAGCCACCCAGGTATGCCCACAATATATGATTCCTAATAATCTTTCTTCATGTTTGCTGACTATACTGATATTGAGAATTGCCTTCCAGGCCACCAGCTACCAGAAACATAATTGAGTGAGGGCCCAAGTTGTTATATTGTGAAATCCATGACTGTTTGTGCTTAGGCCACAAGTTCTCATGGGCTGCTCCTGGTCAAACACTAAGGAATCCTCTGACGGCTCATGTTGGCCTGAGGACTCCTTGTTGGCATTCCTGAACTTTCCTTAGACTACATGACACCTAATGTTCCTTCCTCCTCTCCTTCACTCCAGGTCAGACTTGAACTGTGATATGATGGCCATCACAGCCTCCCCCAGTCCCTTTTCCATTTTCTGTAAGAAGCATTTCCCTGAACGCATTCTTAATGTCTGCTTTTAGGGAGTACCTGGAATAACACAGGTAAAATCAGGAGTGTTCTGAGAAAGCAGGATGGAAAGATGAAGATTTGAGACTGTCTTGCCTACTACCTGGCAGGCCAACAGGACGGAACGAGTAAAGTCTCTGGCAGAAGGCTGCAGCTCAACTGCTGAAGGTTTTACTAGTGGTGAACTAGGAAAGTATATCTGTGGAAAGCAATGTTGTTAAAGGTAAGATAATACAGACATACATCCAGACTGTGTTCTGAAAACTATTGATGCGTTTGCATCAAGGGTATACTTGCCATAAATGAGTGTGGCAGGGAACAAAGGCAAACTTGCTCCTGGGAAACACAGACCCTTCTGGTGGCAGACTTTGGCTCAAGGATTCTCCATTGCCCTCTCCAAACCTTCCATAGACTGCACAGACAGTCCATCCAGCAAACCTTCCTTTCCTCTCTCCTTCACTTGGAATCAGACTTATATCCCAGTCTGATGGCTCTCTGGCTTTTTCCAGCAACCTCCCTATATTCTCTCCCAAGTGCTTCCTGTAACACAACACTTGGATGTTTAATCCCTTCTTGGTGTCTACTTCTGAAAAGGGCCAGGTTAACACATTGACCCTTTCTTCTGCTATCTCCAATAACTGTTAAGCCCAACCAATGAGTGTTTTCATTTCATAAATTATACTTTCCAGTTATTGAATATATGTTTGGCTCTTTTTCATAGTTTCCATTTGTCTGTTGACATTCCCCATCTATTAGTCATTATTCCAGTACTTTTCATCAATTTCCTAACAGATGAAAAAAGACCAATTTCTTATCTAGACAAACTTAAAAAAAATTTTTTTAATGAAGTTGAATGTTTTATTATTAAACTATTTATCTTCCTGCAAGGCTGTTGCTTCACCATATAAAAATAGCACCAGCAAGCACAATATATTACAAAATTAAGATAGTATTGTTCTTGATCTGACCTGAGACATCAGGTTACATAGTAATGAAGTCTTTCATTCATGCCAGTTTAGGTAAAGTTCCTATTTCTTGCTTAAGGAGCCCTGATTCATATAGTTAATAAATATAACATGTATTCATTTGTTACTACAATAGTATTTGTATAGCTAGGCCACAAAAGGTCTAGAATTTTGATCCTTTCAGTGAATTACATTTTGATCTTGAAGAAATTGTATCTCTTCTTTCTAATATATTTTAGACAAATCCAACTCCAAATTACTTTTTTCCACCAAGCGTTAATGGTGCCTTTTCTTTTTTTTTCTTTTTTTATTTTTTTAACGTTTATTTATTTTTGAGACAGAGAGAGACAGAGCATGAACGGGGGAGGGGCAGAGAGAGAGGGAAACACAGAATCAGAAGCAGGCTCCAGGCTCTGAGCCATCAGCTCAGGGCCCGACGCGGGGCTCGAACTCACGGACAGCGAGATCGTGACCTGAGCTGAAGTCGGACGCTTAACCGACTGAGCCACCCAGGCGCCCCAATGGTGCCTTTTCTATTCATGCTCCTGTTTTATGTTATATACCCTTCCTGAGTAATCTTTTTCACTGCCATTATTTCAGCAACTCCCTCTATGCTGATAAAACTAATGTCACATGTTTTGCTTAGTCCTCACCTTAGAACATTAAGAACCAGATACTCAATTGCCTTTTGGCATGAACATATCATTATTTCCCATGTACCTCAATGTTAACTTGTCAAAATGAACTTAATCACCTTTCTCACTAACCATGCTTTCTTATAACTTAACAATATTAATTAATGAACATAGAATCTACATGATCGCTAAAAGGTGATATCCTTGAATTTTGCCCTTTACCTTTACGTAAAACCAAGCCATCAAGTCCAGTTATTGATTTAGTCTCCAAATTGTTTATTAAATCTATCATCTCTTTACTACTACCATCATCTACTTTAGTAACATCCAATTTTAGTCTCAACCTCTCCCCCAAGACACTCCCCACTTATGCCACAGCTCTATTCGAATTGCAAGGCTATCTCTAAGGTGGCTTCCTATTACATAGAAATTACAAACTCTTCTTTTTTTTTAAGTTTTTTTTTTTTAAATATGAAATTTATTGTCAAATTGGTTTCCATACAACACCCAGTGCTCATCCCAACAGGTGACCTCCTCAATGCCCATCTTCCACCCTCCTCTCCCTCCCAACCTCCATCAGCCTTCAGTTTATTCTCAGTTTTTAAGAGTCTCTTATGGTTTGGCTCTCTCCCACTCTAACTTTTTTTTTTCCTTCCCCTCCCCCATGGGTTTCTGTTAAGTTTCTCAGGATCCACATAAGAGTGAAACCATATGGTATCTGTCTTTCTCTGTATGGCTTATTTCACTTAGCATAACACTCTCCAATTCCATCCATGTTGCTACAAATGGCCACATTCCATTCTTTCTCATTGCCAAGTAGTATTCCATTGTGTATATAAACCACATCTTCTTTATCCATTCGTCAGTTGATGGACATTTAGGCTCTTTCCATAATTTGGCTATTGTTGAAAGTGCTGCTATAAACCAAGTGCCCCTATGCATCAGCACTCCTGTATCCCTTGGGTAAATTCCTAGCAGTGCTATTGCTGGGTCACAGGGTAGATCTATTTTTAGTTTTTTTGAGGAACCTCCACACTGTTTTCCAGAGTAGCTGCACCAGTTTGCATTCCCACCAACAGTGCAAGAGGGTTCCCGTTTCTCCACATCCTCTCCAGCATCTGTAGTCTCCTGATTTGTTCATTTTATCCACCCTGACCAGTGTGAGGACAAACTCTTCTTGATCTCAGCTTTGCATCCCTCTCCTATTTCCCTTCCAGATACTTAGTGTCCCCTGATTTACACTGGAGCCATTGAACTTGTTCCACAATATTATTCTGTAACTTGATTTTCTACCTTGACTCATGCTGCTGTCTCTTTTGAACTCTTCCCATGCTTGTCACCTGTAACTTTTCCCCTTTCCTTACATATTAGTTCAGGCAAGAACTACTTCAGGATACTACTCCTGAATTTCTGAAACCACATTAGAGACTCTAGACTCTCATAAATGATGCACCTATTTTTGATTATTATTGTAATTATCACAGTGATCCTTTTCATTTGTCTCCCTCTCATTCATTTTTATGCTGCATTCACTATCTTGTAGGCAGGGTAAAACGATGAAAGTATAGGTATACCTTAGAGATATTGCTGGTTTGGTTCTAGACTACCACAATAAAGAAAAAAAAATCACAGTACAGTGATTCATATGAATTTTTTGGTTTCCCAATACATATAAAAGTTATATTTAGCTTATACTACAGTCTATTAAGTGTGCAATAGCATCATGTCTAAAAAATGTATATAGCTGAATCAAACAATACTCTTGTTAAAAAGTGCTAGCCATCATCTGAGCTTTCAGGGAGCCATAATCTTTCTGCTGTGGAGGGTTTTGCCTCCATGTTGATGGCTACTGTGATTAGCATCTGTTGAAGTCTGGAGTGGCTGTGGCAAAATCCTAACACGACAATGAAGTTTGCCACATTGGGTGATTCTTCATAACTGATTTCTCTGTAGCATGCTGCTGTTTGATAGCATATTGCTCACAGTAGAACTTCTTTAAAAATTGTAGTCAATCTTCTCAGACTCTTCCACTGCTTTATTAACTATGTTTATGGAATATTCTAAATGCTTTGTTGTCATTTCAACAATCTTCATAGCATCTTCACCAGGAGTAGATTCCTTCCCCCAAAACCAATTTCTTTGCTCATCCATAAGAAGCAACTTCTCATCCACTGAAATTTTATCATGAAATTGCAGCAATTCAGTCACATTTTCAGGCTCCACTCCTAATTCTAGTTACCTTGCTATTTCCACCACATCTGCAGTGACTTCCTCCATTGAAGTCTTGAACCCCTCTAACTCATCCATGAAGGTTGGAATCAACTTCTTCCAAACTCCTAGTAATGTTGATATTTTGGCCTTTTCCCATGAATCATGAATGTTCTTAATGGAATCTAGAATGGTGAATCCATTCCAGAAGGTTTTCCACTAACTTTGCCCAGATTCATCAGAGGAATCACTGTCTATGGCAGCTATGGTCTTCTGAAATGTGTTTTTGTAAATAATAAGACTTGAAAGTCAAAATTACTGCTTGCTCCCCAGGCTACAGAATGGATGTTGTGTTAGCAGGCATGAAAACCACATTCATCTCATTGTACATCTCCATAAAAGCTCTTGGGTGACCAGGTGCATTGTCAGTGAGCAGCAATATTTTGAAAGGAATCTTTTCTTCTCAGCGACTGTCTCAACAGTGGCCTTAAAATATACAGTAAACCATGTTGTAAACAGACATGCTGTCATCCAGGCTTTATTGTTCCATTTATAGAACACAGGCAGAATAGATTTTGCATAATTCTTAAGGGCCCTGGATTTTCAGAAGTGCAAAGGAGCATTGGCTTTAACTTAAAGTCACCAACTGGAGTAGCCCCTAACAGGAGAGTCAGCTTGTCCTCTGAAACTTTGAAGTCAGGTATTACTTCTCCTCTCTAGCTGTGAAAGCCCTAGTCAGCGTCTTCCAATAGAAGGCCGTTTTTCCACATTGAAAACCTGTTGTTTAGTGTAATCACCTTCAGTAAGGATCTAGCTAGCTTTCTGCAGCTTCTACATCAGCACCTGCTGCTTCCCCTTGCACTTGGATGTTATGGAGGTGGCTTCTTTCCTTAAACCTCAGGAACCAACCTCTGCTAGCTTCACACTTTTCTTCTGCAGTTTCCTCACCTCTCTCAGCCTTCCCAGAATTGAAGAGAGTTAGGGCCTGGCTCTGGATTAGGCTTTGGCTTAAGGGAATGTTGCAGCTGATTTGATCTTCTATCCAGACCGCTCAAACTTTCTCCATATCAGCAATAGAAGTGTTTCACTTTCTTATCACTGGTGTGTTCACTGGATTAGCACTTTCAATTTCCTTCAAGAACTTTTCCTTTCCATTGATAACATGGCTTACTGTTTGGTGAAAGAGCCCTCGCTTTTGGTCTATCTTTTCTTTCAACATTCTTTCCTCACTAAGCTTAATCATTTCTAGCTCTTGATTTAAAGTATGAGACATGTGGCTCTTCATTTCTCTTGAACATTTAGAGACCATTGTAGATTATTAGTTGGCTCTTGTGTCTCAGGGAATATTGTTGTGTCTTAGGGAATAGGAAGTCCTGAGGAGAGGGATAGACATGGGAAATTACAGGTAGGTTAAGCACTCGGAGCATACACAATGTTTGTCAATTAAGTTCTAAGTCTTATATGGGTGTGGTTCGTGATGCCCTAAAACAATTACAATGGTAACATCAAAGATAATTGATCACAGATAACCATAATAAATATAATAATAATGAAAATGTTTGAAATATTATGAGATTATCAAAATGTGGCACAGAGACAGAGTGAGCAACTATTGTTAGAAAAATGGCGCTGATTTGTGTGACAGTGTGCCTATATAGTCAGTTGCAGATACTTCCATTGAACACTAGATGTCACTCTGATCTTTCATTTGAAAAAATAACACGATGCTGTTTCTACCTCTAAAATGAAATTTTAAAAAAAAAGGGTTTTTTTAAAATTTATTTCGAGACAGAGAGCAAGCAGGGTAGGGACAGAGAGAGAGGGGAAAGAGAGAATCTCAAGCAAGCTCTGCACTGTCAATGCAGAGCCCTATGAGGGGTTCAAACTCACAAACTGTAAGATCATGACCTGAGCCAAAATCAAGAGTTGGACACTTAACTGACAGGTACCCCTAAAGTCAATTTTTAAAAATTATCTTTTGCCTGGTTAAATCTTCGGGTTAAAAAATGCTGTCAACCTGAAATTTTCTTTTAACCAAATTTTTAGACTTATGCAGATTCAAAATGTTAAAGTGTCAAAACAAAAGCTAATTAATTTTTACAAAATCTGCTGAACAATTTCTTATGAGTTAGTTTAGCATGGCCTGCCCAGCAAGTGTTTGCTGACTATCAAAAGAAATGTATTAATTTTGAAAAGCATGTAATTAATTTTATCTTTGAAAGCATGGAACCTGGAAAAGGGTTGAAAAAATGTTTAAGGCTTTTTTTTCTAAACTTCACAAAAGGTAAACTCTCACCTTTTACAATAAGAATAGTAAATATTTTATGATTTATTGTGATTATCTGCAGAAACTTCAAATATTCAATAATTTAAAAGAGGTCTGAAATATACCAAAATGATACTGTCTCAGGGAAAACATTTAGAACATGCTTTAAAAAGCAAAGTGTTAATAGTGGCTCAATTTTCTAAAAAGTCTTTAAAAATATTTCTTATACAGAGGAAGACTCACATTATATTAACTTCTATTTTCTTACCAGCTTTGTAAAGGACTCTAGTCCCATCTAATTATGCTAACCTAAAATTTGGTGGTCATTCTTGATTTTTTTTTTCCTTTTCTCCCATCTTCTATATGCAAATCTTTGACGAAGTCTTTTGATTCTGACTCCAAAATGTATCTCTAATCTATTACTTCTCTGTCTCCTCTGCCACCACCCTGGTTTCACGCCACTGGCTGTCACCAATAGGCAGCTTTTTTTCTTCTCTCTGCCCAAGCTGCTAGGCCACTAGGAGCCCTCAACTCTGTAGGGGAAAAAGACCAACTCCATTTTATTGATTTTTAAAAAATGTTTTATTTATTTTTTGAAAGAGAGAGCGAGCACGTGGGCAGGCGCAAGTGGGGGAGGAGCAGAAAGAGATCGGGGGACAGAGGATCCTGAAGCGGGCCCTACACTGATAGCAGTAAGACCCATGCAGGGCTCACTCACCAACCGTGAGATCACGACCTGAGGACCTGAGCGGAAGTCCAAAGCTCAACTGACTGAGACGCCCCAGGGGCCTCCGCAACTCCATTTTAAATGTATTCTACATAGAGCCCTTAAGGAGCAACCTCAGGTAGAACATCCTGCAAAGTTGAACTGATCTAAAGAAGTTCACATATGGGGTGGCTGGGTGGCTCAGTGGGTTAAGCATCTGGCTCTTGATTCTGGCTGCGATCATGATGTCACAATTGTGAGATCGAGTCCCACGTTGGGCTCCACACTGGGCGTGGAGCCTGCTTAAGGTTCTGTCTCTCCATCTCCTTCTGCCTCTCTCCCTCAAGCACGCATGCAGGCACACTTTCTCAAAAACAAAAAACAAAAAAAACAAAAACAAAACAAAACAAAACAAAAATGTTTACATACCAAAAAGAACTATGACACACTGTGATCTCAGGAACATCACATAGCCATCCAAATCAGTGCTTCAAGGAAAGAGAATTCAACATTGCTATCTCTCTGTTATAGCAGACGTTACTGACAATGTTCTTCTCTTTGTTGGTTTCTAAATGATCAGAACTGCCAAAATGGGGTTATTTGTATTAGTGAAAGAACAGTGAGTCTTGAAAGTATTTCTCTTGTGGCAATAATCCTTTTTGTTATACTGTGAATGTAGCTTCTGCAAATAATTGAAACTTTTATCTTATTTTAATGAAACCGTTTAGTCTCTTTGTAATTCATTTTGTTGGAGAACATCTAACAAGCCTCTCCTTTATAGTGATTGACATAGAAACAGCCACATTTTATTCCTTTCCTTAAAGAGGGGTAATTTCTCACATAAACTTTACTGAGTACATTATAGGGTAGACCACTCTATTAAATTTTCCTGGAAATTTATTTTTAGCTTGATTTATCAGATCAACCTTCAGCCTGCAGCTAAATAACATTTGTATTTCACTGTCTGATCCAGCAGATAGACTGAGAATCATATTTTAAGGGACTGGAATGAAGTATTCCTATCATCTTCAGTTTTCCTTTATCTCTCAGAGTCTTCTGATTCTAGTTATTTCTCACTATGTTCTTTGATTTAACATCTTCCTTCATTCTCTGTTTAGCACAGAGGAGGAACATTAAACACATATACTATCTGAAAGTAATATTTAAGCATCATGGTTAATGTGTAAGGGTTTTATTTCCAAATTTAAATTAATTTGTTTTCTAATATTTGTGTAAAACTATAAAGGAACCAAAAAGCTTTTATTCTTACTCCAAATTTTTTTGCCCAACATTGGATAGAGGAGAGACGGGACAACTGTCTGGACTATAGTAGCCTACATTATAAACAGGAATCTGCCTTAGATATTTCCTCCCTATCTTAATATGTTCTTCATTATATTGGTTACCATGTATTGAATATATTCTATTTGTCAGTTGCTGAATTGGGTACTTTCTGTGTTTTCTCATTAACTGATTTAGTCTTTGCATCAACCCTATGAGGTAGGTGTTACTATCCTGTTTCACAGTTGAGAGACTTGAGGTCAGTAATGTTAAGTAACTAAAAGCGCAGAGCCAGTATGTCATTGTACAGGTATTAACCCAGTTTTTTTTCTGGACCCAAAGTATGTATGTATGTTTGTTTTAAATCTATTTTATGCCTTTTCCCCCAAATATTTTTTTTAAATTTTGTTTAACGTTTATTTATTTTTTTGAGACAGAGAGAGACAGAGCATGAACAGGGGAGGGTCAGAGAGAGGGAGACACAGAATCTGAAACAGGCTCCAGGCTCTGAGCGGTCAGCACAGAGCCCGACGCGGGGCTCGAACTCACGGACTGTGAGATCATGAACTGAGCTGAAGTCGGCCGCTTAACCGACTGGGCCACCCAGGCGCCCCGCCCCCAAATATTTTCAAGTAGGTACTCTCATGAAAAACTCACAAGCTTCAAGTGTTGGGAGAGTTCAAATCTTTGGCATTTTCTGTCCCTTTCAATAAGGTGAAAAAGAAACATGCAACAAAACATGGAGGACTTATGTGGACAATTTTAGAAAGCACTCACTAGATTGTTTTTAAAATACAAAAACAAGGGGCACCTGGGTGGCTCAGTCAGTTAAACAGCCAATTTTAGCTCAGGTCATGATCTTGTGATTTGTGGGTTTGAGCCCCATGTCAGGGTCTGTGCTGACAGCTCAGAGACTGGAGCCTGCTTCATATTCTGTGTCTCCCTCTCTTTCTGCCTCTCCCCTGCTCACACTCTGTCTCTCTGTCTCTCAAAAATGCATAAACATTAAAATTTTTTTTTACACAAAAGTAAGAAACACATACAAAGCATCTCTCAAAATTAATCTGAGAAACTAAGTACCTTTTTTTAGTAATGAAAAAAAATACCCACTATTTACATTCTGTGTCCACAGTAATTGATATAAGAGCTGCAATCTGGTAGAGAATTTGATTTTTATAGTGGGATATGGAAGAGTCCTGTAGATCTCTAAGAGCCTAACAAGACTCAAGTGTTGTTAATCCTCTACTCAGACTACCAGAGAAAACTATGAAAGTTTAAGCTTTGGGAGTAGCAACTCAGGATCCCAACATGACTAAATGCCAAGGGACAGATGACGACATGTGAGGTAAATGGACCACATGTTAGGCCCAAAGAGGTACTACACTGATGGATGATCAGGTCAGTTTATGACTATAGCTATTATCATATATATATATATACATATATATATATATATACACACACACACACACACATATATATATATTTAATCTCATATATATGTAATTAGCAATAGTTAATTCATTATTATACTTGCAGGGCTTTCCTCTTATATTCTGTTATTTTCCAGGAGGTTTGCTTTATTTATTTAAGAAATGTTGGTTATTAAAGTTTCACTGAAGACTGAAATATTGTCCATTTAACTTGTGGCCAGAATTATCACTATGCATAACTTCATTTTTTATAAACTTAGCTTTGATCATAAAATATATCTTTTCTTCCTCACTGTATTAGCTGTGATATTTAGTCCCAACCAAAACAAAACAAAACAAAACAAAACAAAACATACTTGGAAACTAGGTACCATACAAATTAAAGGGAAATTAATTTTGTCCTGATTATAAGACAACTTAAATTTAAATTTCACAGATAAGATGTGAAGAACTTCTAATAATAGCAAAGAAAAAGGAAAAAAAACATATAAAACTATAGGCCTTTAAGAAAGACCTGCTTAGATGATTAGATGATTTTAGAGGAAAAAAATGTATAGGCTTAAAAATAATAGTTGGAACATTGTTAAAGCTATTGAGTGAGGATTTAGGTTTCCCTTCCTTCTCCCACCAAGCACAGCAGTGCTATTAAGGGAAGTAACACCTATTTAAAGGATGTTAAGAAAGTAAAATTTTGTTTTGTTTCACACCACTAGTCTAACATTGTAGCTTGAGGTCGGTCAGATGACACCTTTTGTAATTATGGTGGCAGATGCTGGTCTGTATAGAGTCCCAAGAGAATTCCAGGCTCTGAGCTTGAAGTATTGGTTTCTCTTTGATATGGAAGGCTGGAGAACCCTCCCCCTTTCCTGAAACCTTTATTTTACCATTCCCCTTCCAAAACTCAGGTTCTGCAAAAACCCATTAAACTTTTTGTTTATTCTCTTTTAAAATCCATCTTCTTTCTGCTAATTTCATGAGGCGAGAGTGCGGACAGGGATTCTGGCAACATCTGAAGAGAGTAGAAATAAAATAGTGTTTGGTTCTATAATGGTGAGTAAACATTAGAGCTAAATTATTGACAGTTTTTATAACTAGGTCATTATGACTTATCACTAAATTTGTTGTCTATTTCAAAGTCTCCATCATATGAATGTCGGTATTCTTGAAGTTCATCAGCATCTCACACAGAGCCCAGGAAACAAGAACGAAATGCCCATTGAATTCAGGTGCCTTATAGTGCATTAACCGTCCCTTTCAAATCTGCCTAATCAAAGATTGAAGAGGATTCATTTGGTGATATAACTTTATTGCAAGTTATGCTTGCCTTGATTTCCAATGTTTACATAAGGAGGATGAAAAGATGATTCTCCACTCTTCTGGATACCACATTTTGCCCATCCACATCTTTACCATAGTATGTCAAAAATAAAATACAATTTAGCAGCTCAAGAAATTTTATCTTATTTGAGTATTTGAAAGAGATTTTTATAATGTTCTAAATGACATGGGAGATGGGATGTGTATGGCAGACACTGGCTATTTTTACCTGCCCAGAATCATTTCCTCTTCTTCAAGTAATGATGTCTACATTCTTCTTTGGGAAAAGTATCCCAGTGCCATTCTTAGTGGGCATGGTCTGTGCCCACAGGAGACCATCTCTCCAGTTCAAAGCTTGATCATGTGACCCAGACCTAATTAATAAAAGTTGCTGTGATTGATTCCATGGTGAGTATGTGACCCTCTTCAATGAGAGTCAGGCTTGGGTCTTTTTCTAGAACAATGGAGAATAATATGCATTCTTTCTACTGAGTTTACCAAGCTTTTCAGATGTAAGTTCCAAGTTTCTACTGGCCATCTTTGCTAATACTTGGGAAGATATGCCTAAACTAATTCTCTCAGAGGAAAGCAGGGTCAAGAGATGGTGAAAGACCAATTTGTGATGATGTTGTTTAAACGCCCACGTTCAAATGTGCTTCTAAATCCTATTCTACCCATAGATTCTTTATTTACATTAGGTAAAATAATCCCTTTTTTGCTTAAGCTAATTGGAATTGGGTTTCTGTCATTTGCAACCAAAATAATCATAACTAATGCAGAGAGTAAAGGTAGAGAGAATCAGGAGACGTACATGATAGACTTAACCTGTTCTCCAGGAAATGATAGTCTGCTTGGAAAGGAGTCATAGCCAGCACACACAAAAATAAAGCAGATAATCAAAAGCCAAATTATATGGTGCAAACTCCAAATGCTATATAACTTTAGCAAATGCAGAAATCAACTTTTTCTGACATACCTGAGAGAGAAGATAATGGGAAAGGTAGAATCTTAGTCAGTTTTAAAGAACAGGAAGGAAGGGGCGCCTGAGTGGCACAGTCGGTTAAGCGTCCGACTTCAGCCAGGTCACGATCTCGCGGTCCGTGAGTTTGAGCCCCGCGTCAGGCTCTGGGCTGATGGCTCAGAGCCTGGAGCCTGTTTCCGATTCTGTGTCTCCCTCTCTCTCTCTGCCCCTCACCCGTTCATGCTCTGTCTCTCTCTGTCCCAAAAATAAATAAACGTTGGGAAAAAAAAATTAAAAAAAAAAAAAATAAAGAACAGGGAACAGGAAGGAATTAAATTAGGGAAAAGGTCAAGGGAGGGAATTCCAGCCAGGAAAAGCTGAAAAGCAAAACTCTGAGATGCAAACATGTATGTTGAGAGTAGGGTATAATAAAGAGATCAGTTAGATTCGAGTGGAGTGGAGTGCTAGAAAGTAGTCATTGAAAGTAAAGCTGCAGAAGTGAATGAGACCAGGTCCTGAGCCTTGAATGTCAAGCAGACAATTTATAGTTTTTTTTTAGGTCAGGCATTAGAGAACCGCCACATAAATTTGAAATGGTGATTAAATATTAAACAGAAACATTTATCTGATGGTATTGGGAATGATGGGTAGATCAGGAATATGGGAGAGACTGAGGTCAGTGTTCCTAATGATGCAGCCACAATAAACAAGAGATTTGCTAACTTATTTTATAAGGAGGTATTTCACCTCCTTGGTTAAATGTATTCCTAGGTATTTTATTCTTTTATAAATGAGACTATTTTCTTAATTGCTTTTCTGATAGTTCATCATTGATGTATAGAAATGCAACAGACCTTTGTGCATTGAGTTTGTATCCTGCAACTTTACTGAATTTGTTTATTAGTTCTAACAGTATTTTAATGAGGTCTTTCTTCTATATAGAGTATCATGTCCTCTGCAAATAGTGACAGTTTTGCTTCTTCCTTTCCAATTTGGATGCCTTTTATTTCTTTTCTTGCCTAATTGCTCTGGCTAGCACTTCCAATAATATGTTGAATAAAAGTGGCAAGAGTGGGCATCCTTGTCTTACTCCTTTTTTTTTTTTTTGTCTTATTTCTGATCTTAGAGGAAGAGTTTTAGCTTTTTAATACCGACTCTGATACTAGCTGTGAGCTTGTGTCTTATTTATGTTAAAATAACATCGGTTCACAAGAATGATGAGATGATGAAAAGTAAAGCACGATTTAAGTTCTTTTTGAAGTCCATAGTCAATGGTATATAGTAACTATGCATTTGAAAGACCCAATTGAAATGAAATATAATGTTAGAAAGCATGAGCACATCAGGCATTTGTACCAAGATCAAAATGTTCTAAGTCTTATTAACTAGTTGGCTTTTAAAATATATATAAGCTACAAATCAACATGATTTACTTGGCTTCCAGTCTCCCTATATCAGCCAGTTAAAGCCACAGTGCCTATGAAGAATTTCCAACAGAAGAAAAGCAAGAGCAAATTAATAATTTTTTAAAAGCAGGTTTAACTGTTGTCTCTGAACTATCTCCTATCCATTCCTGCCTTTCAATTTTCACCAATTCTGTTGAAGTTCAGATCCTCATACCTCTGCCCTGAGCTGTTGAATTGGGTTCCTTCTCATTTCCTTGTCTTCTTTTTTTCTCTTTTCAATCTAACTCATGTACTGCTGCCAGATAATCTTCCTAAATTACAGCTTAGATCATATCAATTCCCTGCTCCAAAAACTTAACAATTTCCCATAGCCTTCCAAAAGCTTTAATGGAAAATTCAAGGTCATCCAAAGGTCTGTCCTCAATTTCCCTCCCCAGCTTGATTTGTCACCCCATCTTTCTTGCACTGCACACTCCGTCAAATCAGCCTATGTCTTCCTACCTGAACAAAAGAACAGCTTTTCTTCTTGTCTACTTTTACTCACACAATCCCTTTACTTGATACCTGCCACACTAATCTCTACCTGCTAAAATTCCCCATATTCTTTCAGACCTAACATAAAACCTTCATGAAAAATTGTTTATCTCTAAGGTCTGTACCTTTGCACCCCTCAGGGTTCCCATAGCATTTTGTTTTAACCTCTTAGGGCAAACTTCGCACTCTCATACATGACAGCTGAGTATCTCTCTTCCTGCAGCTTGACAATAAGCAATTTGAGGGTCCAAATCTTATTCATTTTTTATCCTCCATAGCAGCAGAATAAACTTTACTTTTACTTTTGTCAATATTATATATGCATATAGTTGAAGGAGCCAAAAAATAGTTTCATAAGGCTCATTAGGAAAAATAATTAACTCCATTACTTCCCCTCTTATCTAACAATTTTGCTATTTACCCTCTATCTATATAAATAATACACCTACACTACTTTTTTTTTTTATGATTTTTCAGGTTGAGTCATTATGAATGGAACTCCATTATGGAAGACAAAGATTTAGTTCTATTTCACCCCGCCCCCAGGAAACTATTTCTTTTCATATGACTCCTTAGTTTCTTTAGGATTAATCGTTGTATAGCTTCTTTTGTTTGTTTTGTTTCCTATATATTTTCACTGATTCAATGCCAAAGTCACCACTAATTATCTAAATCTTTTAAACACACTCACATGCACCAAATATTCAATTTAATCATTAAATTTTTTTTAATTTTTTTTTCAACGTTTATTTATTTTTGGGACGGAGAGAGACAGAGCATGAACGGGTGAGGGGCAGAGAGAGAGGGAGACACAGAATCGGAAACAGGCTCCAGGCTCTGAGCCATCAGCCCAGAGCCTGACGCGGGGCTCGAACTCACGGACCGTGAGATCGTGACCTGGCTGAAGTTGGACGCTTAACCCACTGCGCCACCCAGGCGCCCCTCATTAAATTTTTTTTAATGTTTATTCATTTTTGAGAGAGTAGGGGAGAGGAAGAGAGAGAGGGAGACATAGGATCTGAAGCAGGCTCCAGGCTCTGAGCTTTCAGCACAGAGCCTGACACAGGGCTCAAACCCACAAACTGCGAGATCATGACCTGAGCCTAAGTCGGATGTTTAACCAACTGAGCCACCCAGGTACCCCTCAGTTTAACGTTAAGAAGCCTTCTTGAAAGAAAAAAAAAAAAGCCTTTCTTGAGCTTTCTGGCTTGTTCTAAATTGGACCAATTTCTATCTATGCTTGGTAGATAAGCATTACCTTGGGATACTCATGTAAATCTTTGAGACTTTACATGAGTGACAATATCTTTATTTGATTTTCCCATTTGATAGTTTAGCTGGATCTAGTTATCACTTGGAAATAATTTTCCTTCAAAAATGTGAAGGCATTTCTCCATTGTCTTCTAGATTTCAGTATTGCTATTGAGAAGTTTAAATCTATTCTGGTTCTTGATCCTTTGCATAAACCTGTTTCTTTTTCTCTCCAATAGCTTTTAGAATCCTCTCTTTATGCTTAATTTTCAATGATATGCTTTGGGCTCAGAGAATATTTATTCACAGTGTTGGGCTTTTTCAATTAAAAAAAATGCATGTCCTTCATTTCTAGAAAATTTTCTTGAATTATTTCTTTGATGATTTCCTTCCTGTTTTCTTTGTTCTCTTTCTGGAACTCCTATTAGATGTTTGTTGGATTTCTACTTTTTTAAACTTTTATTTTGCACTTTTCATCTCTTGTCTTTTTGTTCTACTTTCTGGAAGAGTTTCTAAACTTTATTTTCCAGTTTTTCTATTTAGATTTTACTTATACCATCACATTTTCAATTGCTAAGAGCTCTCTTTACATCATCCCGTTCTTTTCTATATTCAGTATCTTCTCTTAAGAGAATATCTTTATTTTATTTATTTATTTATTTATTTATTTATTTATTTATTTATATTTTTTTCAATATATGAAATTTATTGTCAAATTGGTTTCCATACAACACCCAGTGCTCATCCCAAAAGGTGCCCTCCTCAATACCCATCACCCACCCTCCCCTCCCTCCCACCCCCTATCAACCCTCAGTTTGTTCTCAGTTTTTAAGAGTCTCTTATGCTTTGGCTCTCTTCCACTCTAACCCCTTTTTTTTTTTTCCTTCCCCTCCCCCATGGGTTTCTGTTAAGTTTCTCAGGATCCACATAAGAGTGAAAACATATGGTATCTGTCTTTCTCTGTATGGCTTATTTCACTTAGCATAACACTCTCCAGTTCCATCCACGTTGCTACAAAGGACCATATTTCATTCTTTCTCATTACCACATAGTATTCCATTGTGTATATAAACCACAATTTCTTTATCCATTCATCAGTTGATGGACATTTAGGCTCTTTCCATAATTTGGCTATTGTTGAGAGTGCTGCTATAAACATTGGGGTACAAGTGCCCCTATGCAATAGCACTCCTGTATCCCTTGGGTAAATTCCTAGCAGTGCTACCGCTGGGTCATAAGGTAGGTCTATTTTTAATTTTTTGAGGAACCTCCACACTGTTTTCCAGAGTGGGTGCACCAATTTGCATTCCCACCAACAGTGCAAGAGGGTTCCCGTTTCTCCACATCCTTGCCAGCATCTATAGTCTCCTGATTTGTTCATTTTGGCCACTCTGACTGGCATGAGGTGATATCTGAGTGTGGTTTTGATTTGTATTTCCCTGATGAGGAGCGACGTTGAGCATCTTTTCATGTGCCTGTTGGCCATCCGGATGTCTTCTTTAGAGAAGTGTCTATTCATGTTTTCTGCCCATTTCTTCACTGGGTTATTTGCTTTTCGGGTGTGGAGTTTGGTGAGCTCTTTATAGATTTTGGAGACTAGCCCTTTGTCCGATATGTCATTTGCAAATATCTTTTCCCATTCCGTTGGTTGCCTTTTAGTTTTGTTGGTTGTTTCCTTTGCTGTGCAGAAGCTTTTTATCTTCATAAGGTCCCAGTAGTTCATTTTTGCTTTTAATTCCCTTGCCTTTGGGGATGTGTCGAGTAAGAGATTGCTACGGCTGAGGTCAGAGAGGTCTTTTCCTGCTTTCTCCTCTAGGGTTTTGATGGTTTCCTGTCTCACATTCAGGTCCTTTATCCATTTTGAGTTTATTTTTGTGAATGGTGTGAGAAAGTGGTCTAGTTTCAACCTTCTGCATGTTGCTATCCAGTTCTCCCAGCACTATTTGTTAAAGAGACTGTCTTTTTTCCATTGGATGTTCTTTCCTGCTTTGTCAAAGATGAGTTGGCCATACGTTTGTGGGTCTAGTTCTGGGGTTTCTATTCTATTCCATTGGTCTATGTGTCTGTTTTTGTGCCAATACCATGCTGTCTTGATGATGACAGCTTTGTAGTAGAGACTAAAGTCTGGGATTGTGATGCCTCCTGCTTTGGTCTTCTTCTTCAAAATTACTTTGGCTATTCGGGGCCTTTTGTGGTTCCATATGAATTTTAGGATTGCTTGTTCTAGTTTTGAGAAGAATGCTGGTGCAATTTTGATTGGGATTGCATTGAATGTGTAGATAGCTTTGGGTAGTATTGACATTTTGACAATATTTATTCTGCCAATCCATGATCATGGAATGTTTTTCCATTTCTTTATATCTTCTTCAATTACCTTCATAAGCTTTCTATAGTTTTCAGCATACAGATCCTTTACATCTTTGGTTAGATTTATCCCTAGGTATTTTATGCTTCTTGGTGCAATTATGAATGGGATCAGTTTCTTTATCTATTTAAGAGAATATCTTTAGAAATATTAATTCTTTGACATTTTCATCTCCATGCATAGCTTTGTTTTTGTTTTCTCCAAGTTTCTTTTTTAGTTCATTTGTTTTGTTTTTATATTTCATGTCAGTGACTTTTCTCCAATATCTGCTGGTCCTTAGTTATGAGTTCAAATTTAAGAGAAGGGTGGGGCACCTGGGTGGCTCAGTCGGTTAAGCGTCCGACTTCGGCTCAGGTCATGATCTCAAGATCTGTGAGTTCGAGCCCTGCATCGGGCTCTGTGCTGACCGGTCAGAGCCTGGAGCCTGTTTCAGATTCTGTGTCTCCCTCTCTCTCTGACCCTCCCCCGTTCATGCTCTGTCTCTCTCTGTCTCAAAAATAAATAAACGTTAAAAAAAAAATTTAAGAAGGGCACGGGCACTAAGAAGTCAACAGGAGTCCATGAGCACACAGGTATGGTTGCAATATAGGATGATCTAGCTAGGTCAATTATTTGAGGAACTTCTCCATCAATACTTTTAGATACTTCCCCTTGGAATGGTTAGCTTTCCTTAGAGAAGCTCTCCCAGTCACCTCCCTAATATCTGGATGCTACTGTTCTGTGACCTCAATGGGAAAAGATGGCTTATAGGATTCAGCATACAATTTACAAGTGTTCACTTAATGCCTTTGTCTTCAAAATAATACCCCCACCTACAGTTATGCCTGGTGTATCCAAGGCCTGGAACTCTCTATTCACCCTCTTCAAAGAATATACCTCCTTTATTTTGCCTTGTGGGGGAAGACAATCATCCTACTATAAGGAATCGAGGAGATCTAGGAATTTAACTGCTTCACAGATTTTCAACTTAGCTTCCTATTTTGAGTCCCAATTTCCAACATTACTTGACGCCACAAATTCCCAAGTCTTGGAAATTTCTTCTAAGTTGAGTTGCCTTCCCCACTGCCAGCTTAGGACTTACTTTTCTTAGATCTTCTAGAGAAGTTGCTATATAGCCATCTCTTTCCAGCTTCCAAAGTTTTGTTCCTATTGTCTCCTTTCTGTTCCTATGGATTTCTATCTCTATTTTTTATTGTTATTATTTATTTATTTTAATTTAATTTTTATTTTTTTAGAGAGAGATTGAGAGAGAGAGAGAGAGAGGGAAAATCTTAAGCAGACTCTATGAGGAGCTTGACCCAGGGCTTGATGCCATGGCCATGGGATCATGATGTGCGCTGAAATCAAAGAGTGGGATGCTCAACCTACTGAGCCACCTAGGCACCCTTGGATTTCTATCTAAAAAAAAAAAAATCCCTTTAGTGTTCTCTTAATAGGGTTTCAATAGGATGCAAAATAAATGAATGAATTGAACATGTCATTTTTGTCTATAAATTGACTTTATTTGAAATATTCTATTCTTTCTAAAACTATATTATTTTGTTTTGTTTTTTTGTACAAAACTAAATGTTGAATTTGGGATTATTTGCCACCAGTGACCATACTTTATATTATAGTATTAACTATTTATCTAACTATGCTTTTTAGTTTGGATTTAGTAATAAATTTGGGGAGCAAACTGCAACATAGAGGGGGGACACATATCTGGCCCTGGTCCTAACCATATCTTTCTAGACTTCCTTAACCTCCAAATTCTAGGATGCTTCTGAGGAAAAAGTGATCTGTTCAGGTGTGGCTCTAGCTGTTGCAAATAAGAAGTTAGTTGTCTGGACTTCATTGCTCTAGTTAAAATCTCATGGATCACTGGTTATAGCTGCAGAGTGGGATTAGGGAATGAGAAGATATTTACCTGGCATTTCCCATCCTTATGTGCTTTTGAGGGAAAGTGGGGTTTATGAGTCTATATTGCATTTGTAAAAAGAAATTACACTTCTCCAGATCATTTATTCATTTACAAATATTTTTTCAGAGCCATCTACATGCCAGGAACTGGGGAACAAAAGAGATGAAATCTCTATTACCCTATGTTTAATTGTCTGAAGAACCACCAGACTGTTTTTTCAAAGTGGCTGCACCATTTTACATTCCCAGCAGTATGTAAGGGTTTTAACTTATCCACATTCTCACCAACATTTATTATTTGTCTTTTTTACTATATCCATGTTAGTGGATGTGAAGTAGTATCTTATTTGATTTGCATTTTACTGATGGCTAATGATGTTGAACATCTTTTCATGTGCTTTATTGGCTATTTGTATATCTTCTTTGGAGAAATTCTTATTCATATCATTTGCTCATTTTTCAGTGGGATACTTATCTTTTTATTATTGAGTTTTAAGAATTCTTTATATATTCTAGATACAAGTCCCTTATCAGATATATGATTAATACATACTTTCTCCCATTCTGTGAATTGTCTTTTCACTTCCTCAATTTTGTCTTCTGAAGCATGAAAGGTTTTAAATTTGATGAATTCCAATGTATTTATTTTTTCTTTTGTTGCTTGTGCTTTAGTGTAATCCACACCCATTTTAAAGGCAGGAAAACTGAGGTTCAATTTGCCTAATGTCATAAAATGAGTAAGTAGAAGAGTTGGGATTCAAACCCAAAAAGGCTGGTTCCAAAATTCCATGCACCTGACTGCTTCACTATGTTGCCTCCTGGAGATCTGTTTTTTTCTCAATCTGTTTTGTAATTTTAGAGGTAATCATTTTAACTGTAATTCCAAAATTCCATTTGTATCTTGTAGATACCTACTGGATGGAAGGCAACATGGATGAAATAACAAGGCACTCTTGCTTTATGTTTATCTTTTCAAATTGTTTTTACCATAAGAGCAACCTAACTCTCATAGTTTGTGATAAAAGAGTAAAATTAAATGCCACCACTGTAAAATATTTCAGCTTGCTATAATTTATAAATTGTTTATCAAATAGATAAACATGATCCAGCTCTACTTATTTGTCCAGCCTTATCTCTCTCTACTCTCTAACCACATTAATTGCCTTCTCTATTCCTAGAATATCCTGTTCCTATCATCTTACTTCTAACTCCTATCTACTTCAATTTTTTTTTAATGTTTATTCATTTTTGAAACAGAGAGAGAGAGAGAGAGAGAGACAGAGTGCAGGTGGGGGTTGGAACAGAGAGGGACACAGAATCCAAAGCAGGGTTCAGGCTCCAAGCCGTCAGCACAGAGCCTGATGCAGGGCTCAAACACACAAACCATGAGATCATGACCTGAGCCAAAGTTGAATGCTTAACCGACTGAGCCACCTAGGCGCCCCTAACTCCTACCTACTTTGGAGCTCAGCCTAAATTATCAATTTCTTAAGAAATTTGCTTCACTGCTTCTCCAATTTGATTAGACTTCCCTGATACATGCTTTCATAGCTCTCTATATTTTTCTTTGATGACACATTCTATAATTGTAATCAAGTTTTTTTCTTTTTTAATTTTTTTAAATGTTTATTTATTTTTGAGAAAGAAAGAGCATGAGTGGGGGAGGAACAGAGAGAGAGGGACACACAGAATCCAAAGCAGGCTCCAGGTTCTGAGCTGTCAGTACAAAGCTGTATGCGGGGCTGGAACTCACAAACTATGAGGTCATGACCTGAGCCAAAGTCGGACTTTTAACCAACTGAGCCCCCCAGGCACCCCTGTAATCATGTTTTTCTTTTCACGTCTGTCTCCACCAACACATTTAAACTTGACAGGCACTTTAATGACTTATGCACCATTTTAACCCCAGCACCCAACAAAGGGCCTACCACATAGTGGTCACTTTGTTTTATTTTTTAATAAACTATTTGCATATAAAACTGATAACTTTAGAGCTAATAAGTTAAATTATTAGCCTGACTCTGCCAACTGGAAAATGGAAAATTGAGCAAATTTATTTATAGACCACTAAAATAATAGTATATTATTGTTTTAATTTTTTAAAAGGGTAATTTTTAGAAAAGGCAATAGCTCAGTGATTGAAAGTGTGCTTGTTTATATATATTCTGCCTTATGGTAATCAAGAATTGGGACATCTCAAAGAATTAACAAAATGATGTTGCCTAAAACTAGAATGGACAGCCTACCTTCTTTGCCTCCAGTCCTGTCCCTCCTATAGTGTTCACCTTCATCCCATTGTCTTCATGAAGTCTTCTTTTTTGTCTGAAACTCCCAGTAACACTTCCCCTTTCACCGAATTTCTGCTGCAGTTAAAGTCCAAGGCCTCCAGGTCAACACTAGATCATATATATCGCCTTGTATTGTTCACAGTTATTTTCTTTCTTTTTTTTTTTTTTGTTCACAGTTATTTTCAATGTTAGTCTTATCTCACCTTATTAGGTTATAAATCCCTCAAGGGGAGGAACCATATCTTTACGCTTCTATAACCACACAGTGCCTACAGCAGTGCTGAGAACATGATACCTATACAATCAACACACATTGATTGGTTTGTGGGCAAAAGAATGAGTTAATCTGACAATATTGGTCCATATCAATCAAAGGCATATATATATCTATATATATATATATATATATATATATACACACACATATATATGTATATGCTATATATATACTTTTGAATATATATATTCCTAGGAACAATGGAAGATCCCACTTTATGGGTACTGGGTTTGTTTAAACCTTTTCAGTACAGGCCTGTTCTCTAACTAAAGTCAGCCTGGATCATCAATGACAGGGAAGGATAGAAGTTTCCTTTCTTCCTTTTCAACATTTCTCAGGTCTTGCCATAAAACAGGCTAAGACATAATTAGAACTATCCATACTCTGGAATCAGCTTTTCTTTTTCTTTTTTTCCTAATGTTTATTTATTTATTTTGAGAGAGAGAGAGAGAGGGAGAGGGAGACAGAGAATCTCAAGCAGACTGTGCACTGTCAGCCCTGAGCCCAATGCGGGGCTCAAACTCATGAACACTGAGATCACGACATGAACCAAAAGCAAGAGTCAGATACTTAACCAACTGCGCCACCCAGGCACCCCGGGAGTCAGCTTTTGTTTGAGAAAGATCATTTAACTTGAGTGTTAGAAAGCAGCTGCTTTGTATTTGGGGTCATGTACCTAATTAATCTGAGTCCAAACTAGTAGAATAAAACCAGGCTTCCATTTTATTATTGAGTAAACCAGTCTGATCTCCAAACAGATTCGGAGCATGACAGGTACTTGTTCTGCTGATTTGATGAGCTTCTCACTGATCCACTGGAATGCTGACAGGTTTAAGCAGAGTCCTTTGAGCAAGGGCAGCCTAGCTTACTGTGGACTGCTGGACAAGACTGCCATGTGCTAGCCATGAAAGCTGAGAGAGGGAAAATTCTGCACTGAAGATAGAAAGAAGATGGAAGGTGGAGCTGCTCCTTTCCTAATCTTTTAGGCTGACCATTTCCCTCTGGCCATTCAACTGGTCACTTGTGAGGCATTCAAAAGTATTTCTTGAGAATCTGTGATGTGTCTAAAGTGACTGGAAAGACAAGTAAGAATTAGTTTTAGCAATCTTGGAGCTTGCAATCTGTTTAGGGAGATAAGATATACACAAGGGACAGGTAAGTAATGATAGAAGACAGAATTTGATTACATATTGATTGGGAAGGGCAAAATCACTGTGAATGGGAGCTGTCAAGGAAGACCTTGTAGGGTAGCGGAGACCTTAAGGAACCTTGAAAGAGCTATTTACAGTGATATTTTCATAGCCAGGTGATTAACAGGTAACTTACCCTCCCAAATAATTTAATTTACATCAGATGCCTAGTTACTTGATTTACATAAACCAATTTAAGAGTCAGGGAAGACTGAAGTGTGTAGTATTTTTCACTAAGAATCTGGCTGCAGAAACCAAGGCAAGGCTAGGTTGTTTTGGTCTATGATCACTGATATTTCAAAATAAAGTCTCAATAGGAAGAAATCGTTGAAGCTATTTCAAAAATAAAAATACCATGTAGTTTATCTACCTCTCTAAATAAATAAAGGACTATTTCTGTATTTGTATTTCTGCAAATCACTTTATCTCTGGGCTCTCACTTTCTATAAAAATGAGGACATTAGTCTAGAGCAAGTTTCCCCAAAGAGGTTCTGCAAAATGTTAATAAACATAATGCAAACAAACAAACAAACAAACAAGTCACTCTGATCATGTAAGTTTCAGAAACATTGGGTTAAACAAAGTTATACTGGCTTCTTATAGAATTTCTTGCAGCTTTTAATATGATGATTGAATTATGAGTTTTCAAGATGAGGATAGAGCATAAGCCATTTCCCAAACTTATCTGACTATTGAATAACTTTTTCATGAAACATCATGTAAGACTATGTTCTGAAAACTACATTCAGGAGATAAGAATGCTTTTTCTGGATTAAAAAATGCTATCATTCCATATTTGTAAATTGAATGTATATTTGTAGATCTATATAAAACCTAATTATTTTGCTAGTGTAATTTCACTTTGAATTGTTAAGAACCATATGATTTTTATACATTGCAAACTTAAAGAACATGTTCATTTTTTTCTTCAAGTAGCCCAAGCTAAAATGCAGTTATGGGTAAATCCATATTACACTAAAACACCAAAATGGTGCCACGTACATGACTGAAGATCAATAACTGTTTTGGGTATTAATTATATAGCCTGTTGATTCTCTAGTGTTCTCTCTAAGGATACTGCCTTAGAGACTAGTTTTTGTGCTTAAATTTTTCCATTAAATGGGCTCTGTTTGATACATGGTGGAAAATTACCTGATTAAAACAATAGTTACGTCTAAGAAAAGTTACCATTTTATTAAATAAGACCTAGAGCTTTATTTATGATTTTGCCATCTGATAACTGCTGGGGAGGTTTTTTTTTAAGAGATTGGGGGGAAAATGTTGCCAAGTTACCCTTGTTTGTTTCAAGAATCTGCAAACACTCACTTTTACATTAGAAAAAACTTACCCTGCATTGAGAAGTCATAGGCTTTGTAAAACTCCTGCTGATTGACCCTACCCTTGACCTTAGCTCTAAAGCCTAGCTCCCTTCTGACATGCTGGTGTAGAGAATTTATTTATTTTAACAGTAGGGATCCAGAATTCCAGAAATATTCTTACAAAAAGCCCCAAGATGTATTTACCAAATCTTCAGCTCCACAAGACTGAGAGGCCTCCACTAACACAAAGTGATTAATAGTGGATGGTGGCTATCATGGGATTCATGAATATGAGTCAGCTTTAAGAAGTAGGACCTAGAAGTGTGTGAAAGAGCTCCACTAGAAATGGCCTTTTTGATCATTAAGGAAAAATGAAAATAGGCATACTTTAATAGCAGAGGCCTTTTGGTGAAAGGAGTCAGTGCTGCAGTTCCATAAGTAATTTAGGTAATAGTTAACAAGGCGGGAGGGGGGTGGGGAGTTGCACGGCCAAGTCTCTATTTGATCTACCTTCCTCTATCACATTCTCTCCCATAAGTCCTGCTAATTTGACTATAGAATCATAAAGTGCAGCTTACTACGCATTTTGACTTTTCAAAAAAACTTTTTTTTCATTTGATTGGATAACATGCTCATTAAACATTTGTAAGATGTTAAGAAGCACAAAAAGGAAAAAGGGAAAATTACCCAGATGATACTATTCAAACACAGCTGCTATTAATAATTTAGTAAATTTCTCTTAGCTTTTTTTTAGGGGGGGCAGTCTCTTTTTTATGATTTTGTAATGATTTTCATAAATAATTTCCTAAGTTTTAAAATACATTGTTATAAAGATTTTCCCTAGTATTCAATAAATTATCCTCAGATTGTATTATAAACGTTTTAAAGCATGGGAAGAGTTGAAAATATTTTACTGTGAACACCATATTCTCATAGCTTAGATGCTGTTTATCTCTCTCCATTTATCAGTCCATCTTAGTCTTTATGCATTTCAAAGTAACCTTATAGATATTAATTTCATGGGTAGTCCTTGGAGTGAAATATAATTTAAAAATTATTTTCCTATTATTGACTGATGGCTTACTTTTCATTTTCCACTATTACACGAGGCTTCATAAGAAGAATATACTTCTAAGATTTAATAATAGTTTCTGCCATAATGAAGAGGCAATACCAAAAAAAGTAGATAGAGACCATACTGTCTCTATCTGGCTTTGAATCCTGGGGAAATAATACCAAAATGTAGTGTGAACAGCCACATCCTTAGAATCAGGTAGATCAGATAATTTGCAGGTAATGGACCCTGGGAAAAATACTGAACTTTTCTGAGGTTCTGTTTCCTCACCTGTCAAATGAAGAGAGTATTACTATCTTATAGGGTAATTGTGAGGATTAAGTAACATGTGTGCAATCTATCTGTATTTTGTAAATAAAAGATTTCCCAAAAGTTTCATGAAAAATTCAGGGTGAGTTCACAGTACGGGAGAGACATGATCTTCCCTGTACTTTAGGTGGCTTAATCTTGCCGAATTATGTGTGATGGATAATAGTGGGGAGGAAAATTTATAAAGAGGTAGGTTTAACTCAATTTAACAAACATTTAGTGAGTAGGTATGAAATGCAAAGCTAGATGCTAGATGCTTTGGGAGTTTAGAGCAGAGTGAGATCTTGACAGTTACCACAAAGACTTGTAACGGGTAAAACAATGGTGTAAAGTAGTTATGCAACAGAGCAGAATCCATCTGTCCATCATCCATCCAGTGAATATTAACTTTCCTCCTACCCTATGCCAGTCATGGTTCTAGGTGCTGAAGATAAAGCATGGGGGAAAAAAACAGACAAAAATCCTTACCCTCATGTAGCACCCTTTCTAGGGGATAAGATAGATAATATACAAATAAATGAAAAATAAAATATAAATAGTAATTAAGTACCTTGAAAAAAATGTCAAAGAATAAAGCAGTGTAAAGCAGTAACAAGAATGCTATTTTATATAGCCTTTCAGAGAAAGTGTTGTTTAAGCAGAGAACTGAAAAAGATTAAGAGGTGAACAGATTTCAGGGTAGGATTAACTGAACTGGCCAAGACCCTGAGGCAGGAGTGGGCTTAAAGGAACCCTAGGGAGGGTGATGAATGTGCTTGGAGCTGAGGGAGGACATGGTAGGAAATCAGGTTGGAGAGATAGCAGGGCTCTGGTGGGACTATTTAGGCTTTGGTAAGGAGATTGGCTTTTATTCTAAGTAACACAGGGAACCAATTGGGGGTTTTGATAGGTGAGTAATATGATCCATCTCAAATTTTAAGAGGTGATCCCTTTGACTGCTTTTTTGGAGGACTGGCATACCTCATTTTATTGCACTTCACTTTATTGCGATTTGCAGATACTGCATTCTTAACAGATTGAAGGTTTGTGGCAACCTTGCATGGAGTAAGTCTATCAGCACAATTTTTCCAACAGCATTTGCTTACTTTGTGCCTCTGTATCACATTTTGGTAATTCTCATAATATTTCAAACTTTTTCATTATTATATTTGTTATGGTGATCTGTGATCAGTGATCTGTGATGTTACTATGGTAATTGTTTTGCAGTGTCACAAAACACCCATAGAAGACAGGGATCTTAACTGATAAATGTTTGTGCTCTGACTCTTCCACCCACTGGCCATTCCCCCATCTCTCTCCCTCTCCTTGGGCCTCCCTATTCCCTGAGATACAACAATATTGAAAGTAGACCAATTAATAACTATCCTACAATGGCTTCTAAGTGTTCAAGTGAAATGAAAAGCTACACGTCTCTTACCTTAAATCAAGAGCTAGAAATGATTAAGCTTAGTGAGGAAGGCATGTTGACAAGAGGCTAGGTGTCTTATGCCAAATAGTAAGCCATGTTATGAATGCAAAGAAAGGTTCTTGAAGGACATTAAAAGTGCTAACCCAGTGAATGCATCAATGATAAGAAAGTGAAACAGCGTTATTGCTGATATGGAGAAAGTTTGAGTGGTCTGGATAGAAGACCAAACCAGCCATAACATTCCCTTAAGTCACAGCCCAATCCAGAGCAAGACGGATAACTCTCATCAATTCTGAGAAGGCTGAGAGAGGTGAGGAAGCCCCAGAAGAAAAGTTGGAAGAGAGCAGGGTTGGATCATACGGTTTAAGGAAACAAGCCATTTCCATAATATCAAGGTGCAAGGTGAAGCAACAAATTCTGATGTAGAAACCATACCAAGTTATCTGGAAGATCTAACTAAGATCATTACTGAAGGTGGCTACACTAAACAACAGGTTTTCAGTGCAGATGAAATAGCCTTCTATCAGAAGAAAATGCCATCTTGGCCTTTCACAGTTAGTGAGAAGTCAATGCCTGGCTTCAAAGCTTCAAAGGACAAATTGACTCTCTTGTTAGGGGCTACTATAGTTGGTGACTTTAAGTTGAAGCCAATGCCCTTCTGAAAGTCCCAAGTCCCTTAAGAATTATGTGAAATCTACTCTTCCCGTGTTCTATAAATGGAACAACAAAGTCTGGATGATAGCATGTCTGTTTATAACATGGTTTACTGGATATCTTAAGCCCACTGATGAGACCTGCTGTTGAGAAGAAAAGATTCCTTTCAAAATATTACTGCTCATTGACAATGCACCTAGTCACCCAAGAGCTCTTATGGAAATGTACAATAAGATGAATGTGGTTTTCATGCCTGCTAACACAACATCCATTCTGTAGCCTGGGGATCAAGCAGTAATTTTGACTTTCAAGTCTTATTATTTACGAAAATACATTTTGTAAGGCCATAGCTGCCATAGACAGTGATTTCTTTGATGGATCTGGGAAAATTCAATGGAAAACCTTCTGGGAAGGGTTTACTGTTCTAGATGCCATAAGAACATTCATTATTCATAGGAAGACATCAAAATATCAAAATTACCAGGAGTTTGTAAGAAGTTGATTCCAACCTTCATAGATAACTTTAGGTGTGCAAGACTTCAGTGGAGTAAGACACTGCAGACATGGTGCAAATAGGAGGAGAATGAGAGTTAGAAGTGGAGCCTGAAGATATGACCAAATTGCTGAATCTCATCATAAAACTTTCACAGATGATGAGTTGCTTCTTTTTTTTAATTTTTATTTATTTTATTGTTATTATTTTTTATTTTAGAGAGAGAAAGTGTAAGTGGGGGAGAGGAGCAGAGAGAGAGAGAGAGAGAGAGAGAGAGAGAATCAGCATGGAGCCTGATGTGGGGCTCGATCCCATGACAGCGGGATCATGACCTGAGTTGAAATCAAGAGTCAGGTGCTCAACCAACTGAGCCACCCAGGCACCCCAGGAGTTGCTTCTAATGGATGAGCAAAGAGAGTTGTTTCTTGAGATAGAAACTACTCCTGGTTAAGATGTCATGAAGATTATTGAAATGACAACAAAGGATTTTAAATATTCCAGAGTAAACATTAAAAAAAACAAAACAAAAACCAAAAAAAAAACAAAAAAGGGGCACCTAGATGGCTCAGTCGGTTGAGCATCCGACTTTGGCTCAGGTCATGATCTCGCAGTCCATGAATTTGAGGCCCGCATCAGGCTCAGTGCTAACAGCTTGGATCTGGAACCTGCTACAGATTTTGTGTTTCCCTCTCTCTCTCTCTCTCTCTCTCTCTCTCTCTCTGTGTCCCTCCCGTGCTCACACTCTGTCTCCATCTCTCTCCCAAGAATGAATAAACATTAAAAATATTAAAAACTGAATATTCCAAAAACAGTTGTGAAGGCAGTGGCAGGGTTTGCGATGATTAACTCCAATTTTGAAAGACGTTCTACTGTGGGCAGAATGCTGTCAAACAGCATCACAGGCTACAGAGAAATTGGTCATGAAAAAAAGAGTCACTCAATCTAGTAAACTTCTCGTCTTATTTTAAGAAATTGCCACAGCCACCTTCACCTTCAACAACCACTGCCCTGATGAGTCAGCAGTCATTAACATGGAGGTGAGAGCTTCAACTAGGAAAAAGATTGACTCACTGAAAGCTCCAATGATGGTTCACATTTTTTAGCAATAAAACATTTTTAAATTAAGGTATGTACATTGTTTTTTTTAGACATAATACTGTTGCACACTTAATAGACTATAATATAGTGTAAAGATAACTTTTGTACATACTGGGAAATGAAAAAAAATTATTTGACTCACTTTATTGCAGTATTTGCTTTATTGCTGTGGTCTGGAACAAAACCTGCAATATCTCTAAGGTATGCCTGTACAGACTGGGCAGGGGGCTTGGGTAGGGCAAGTGAGTGGAAACTAGGAGGCCATTGCAAATGTCCAGCAGTTTCAACACAAAGTGGTAAAAGTACAGGGAGTGAGAAGTGGTCATATTGGGGATATTATTAAGGCAGAGTCAAAAAGATTTCTTGATGGATTGAATGTGGGTTTGAATGAATGTAAGGATCAGGGACGCCTGGGTGGCTCAGTTGGTTAAGCATCTGCCTTCAACTGAGGTCATGATCTCTCAGTTCATGAGTTCAAGCCCTGCATTGGGCTCCATGCTGTCAGCTCAGAGCCTGGAGCCTGCTTTGGATTCTGTCTCTCTCTCTCTCTCTCTGTCCATACCAGGATCTCTCTCTCTCTCTCTCAGAAATAAACATTAAAAAATATTGAAAAAATGCAAGGATCAAGGATGACTCTGGATTTTTACGTGGAATGATATGAGTGCTTTAAGTTCACAGAAAAATAAGCAAAGTGTTATGGCAGCACATAGAACAAGCAATTACTTTTGACTGGGATTATCAAGGGAGTGTAGATGAGCATTGAAGGGTAAATATCCTTGGATTCAACAGGCATGTAGGGTGCACAATTTAGAGAGGCCGTCACTCTCAGGGCAGTGGAGATGCAGGGCTGGCACCTGAGTGAGTGTTTCCTTATCTTTTGCACCCTCAGGGCCTTGTTAGCCTCACCCTAGTCCCAGCTCTGGCACTCAAAGAAGAGGTAAGTGAACATTCAGGCTAGAGAAATGTCAGGAGCAAAGAGAGGAGATAGAAGAAGCCTGCAAAGAGATTGCTGCAATTTTCTGGACGAGAAGTTAAGTGTTGGGATTCCAGAGAAGTTTCTAGGCTCTCTATCCTCTCTCACTCCCTCTCTCTTTTTCTGGCAGGCCCCAAGGGCAGCCTTCTTGTCTTTCCGTTTTTTATGTTGCCATTGCCTCCACATCCTTTTGTAATTTTCTTTCACAAGACTAGCTGTAGAGATAAGTCTGCTTTCCATAAATTCCTTCTTCCTCAGATGTCCAAAGGCAAAAACCTGGTCCTTGTTGTTTTTGGGGTTTTGGTGTTTTTTTTTTTTTTTGAGTTTATCATTAATCACTAAAGAATTGAATACACATAGAGATGTTACATAGTGAAGAAATTCTTAATATCCCAAAATATAAAGTGTTCATACAACTTAATAGCAAAAACACCCACAATCTGATTAAAAAATGAGCAGAGAATCTGAACAGACATTTTCCCAAAGAAGACATACAGATGGCCAGTAGGTACATGAAAAAGTGGTCAACATCACTAACCATCAGGGAAATGCAAATCACAACCACAATGAGATACCACCTCACACATGTCAGAATTGCTATTATCAGAAAAAGCGCTAACAAATGTTGGCATAGATATAGAGAAAAGGGAGCCATCACACACTATCAGTGTAAGGGATTGTAAATTGGTGCAGCCACTATGGAGAATAGTATGGAGGTTCCTCAAACAATTAAAAATAGAACTACCGTATTACCCAGTGATTCCACTTTTGGGTATTTATCTTAAAAAATGAAAACACCAACTGAAAAAGATATATACACCTCCATGTTCTTTGCAGCATTATTTACAATAGCCAAGGTATGGAAATATTTCAAGTGTCCATTGACAGATGAATAAAGAAAATGTGGTATATATAAACCATGGGATATTATTCAGCCATAAAAAGAATGAAATCTTGCCATCTGTGACAACATGAATGGATTTTGAAAGCATCATGCTAAGTGAAGTAAGTCAGACATAGAAAGAAATACTATATGTTCTTACTTACATGTGGAATCTAATCCCAGCCGCCCCCCCCCCCCAAAAAAAACTCAAAATACAGAGAACAAATTGGTGGTTGCCAGAGGTGGGGTGGGGGTAAGGGCAAAATAAGTAAAGGGAATCAAAAGATACACATTTCCAGCTATAAAATAAGTCACAAGGATGTAATATACAGCATGACAACTATAGTAAATAATAATGTATTGCATATTTGAAGGTTGCTAAGAGAGTAGATCTTAAAGGTTCTCATCATAAGAAAAAATAATCTGTAATGATATGTGGTGACAGATATGAACTAAATTTATGTGGTGATCGTTTTGCAATATATACAAATGATGAATCATTCTGTTGTACATCTGAAACAAATTTAAGGTCTATCAATTATGCTTCAATTTAAAAAATTGTATTGGCAAAAAAAAGAGAATATTCTTAAAGTTTTTAACAATTTTAGATATGACTCTGTACCTGAGGTGGTCATAGACATGAAGCAGGGAGAAATCCCTGTATTAGCTTGCTCAGGCTGCCACAGATTGGGTAACCACAGATCGGGTAACATAAACAACAGAAATTTATTGTCTCACAGTTCTGCTGGAAATCCAACGTCAAAGTGTCAGCATGTTTGGTTCCTTCTAAAAGTTGTTAGGGAAAACCTGTTCCATGCCTCTCTGCTAGCTTCTGGTGGTTTGCTGGCAATTTTTGGTGTTTTTTGATTTGTAGATGTATTACCCAATCATATATCTTCATATGGTGTTCTCCCTGTGTGCATGTTTGTGTCCATATTTTTCTTTTTTATAAGGAATTCAGTCATATTGAATTAGAACTCTACCCTACTCCAGTCTGAACTCATCCTAACTTAACTAATTGCATCTACAACAATCCTATTTCAAAATAAGGTCACATTCTGAGGTATTGGGGGTTAGGACTTCAACATATGAATTTTTGGAGGACATAATTGAACCCATAAGAACCTCCCTCTGCAATTTTTTTATCCCTGAAGATAGTTCACCAGATGGCCTCTCCTTTAACATATAAGACTTAAGATCCTGTAAGGCTAATTTTGCACTCTTTCTTAAAGACAAAGAGAAGCCACTGAAATGTTCTTGGAGGCAGAGTAGACTCTGGAGATAGACTGTCCCAGTTCACATATCTCAGCTACACCACATATTAACAGTAGCACCAGGAAAAAAATCATTTAACTTGTGTCTTAGTTTCCTTTTGTGTAAAATGAGGATAAAAATAGTAGTTACCACACAATTATAAGAATGAAATTAGTTAAGGGGCACCAGTGTGGCTCAGTTGGTTAAGTCTCCTACTCTTGATTTCAACTGAGATCATGATCTCACAGTTTGTGAGTTCAAGCCCTGCCTCAGGCTCTGTGCTGATAGTGTGGAGCCTGCTTGGGATTCTCGCTCTCTCCCTCTCTCATAATGAAAAAATAAGTTGATTTGTTTTAAAAAAAAGTATGAAATTAGGTAAAACATAAAAAGAGCTTAAAAGAGTGCCTGACATATTGTGAGACTATATAAAAATTGCCATACATATATTTTAAACAGGGTAGGAATGTGATCAGATTTTAATTTTTTTTTTTAAATGTTTATTTATTTTGAGAGAGAGAAAGAGCACACATGCACACAAATGAGAGAGAGAGAGGGAGAGAGAATCCCACGCAGGCTCTGCACTGTCAGCACAGAGCCTGATGTGGGGCTTGAATTCATGAACCATGAGATCATGACCTGAGCATGAGTCCTGATCATGACCCAATCAAGAGTCCGATGCTTAACTGACTGAGCCACTCAGCCACCCCAAATTTATCTTTATTTAGAAAGATTTTTAAATCATCAAGTAGATTCACTTATCTTTTTATAATTAATTTATAGTTTTTCTATGTTAGGGTCAAAAACTATGGCTCAGCACTAAGATTTCCATTCTTCAGCATTTGATAAGATTTTCTTTCTGGCTTAGAACATTTTCATACTGTTAAGTATTTTTGGACTTTATAGAAAAGAATGCATATGCTATGGCTTTAGAGTTCAAAGTTATCTGTATATACCACATATGTGTTTCATTGTGTTATCCAAATCTTTTCCTCTCTATTTATTTTTGAGCTATGAGATATGTGAAATTTCTAGAGAAAGGGATTTAAATGTTTAAAATAAATTCTTTTATTCTCATCAGTTTTTTAAAAAAATATTTTGGTACTATGTATTTGCACTTTGGAATTCGTAGATCAGGGTTTGAGATCCATGACCATCTACACTGTATGATATTGAGGACATCTAATTTCTCTAAAGCCTTGTTCAGCATCTGCAAAGTGTAAGTGTTAATTACAGTCACTCCATAGCTTGTGAGGATTACTTGAGAAAATTCTCAGTTAAGTGGCTGGCATAGAGTGAGTGTTCAATAAATATTCACGGGGTGCCTTGGTGGCTCAGTCAGCTAAGCATCCGACTTTGGCTCAGGTCATGATCTCATGGTTTGTGATTTCAAGCCCCACATTGGACTCTGTGCTGACAGCTCAGAGCCTGGAGCCTGCTTTGGATTCTGTGACTCCCTCTCTCTCTGTCCTTCTCCCATTCATGCCTTATCTCTCTCAAAAATAAATAAACATTTTAAAATGTTTTTAAATAAATAAAATTTCACTATTCTTATTGTACCTTTTATCAGAGTAAATTAGTTTTATTGTCCTACTTGATGCTTACTTTTTAATCATGAATTTTACTTTGGTTTTATTTCATTTTGATTTTATTTTTACTTGATTTTATTTTGCTACTTTGTATCGCTTCTTTTTGTCTGCATTTTCTTGTAACTTTATTTGCCACCCATTTATTTCCAATCTTTCTGTGTTGTTTTGTTTCAGGTATTGATCATAAGGAGAATAGAGTTAAATTTTCTTTTTTTTTTTCCACTAAGAGATTTTTGTCTTTCTATAGGAAAATTTAGCCTGCTTGATTTATTGTCATTAATGCTGAGAATGTATTCATACATCTTGTTTTCTTTCTATTATGCTTTATTGTTTTTCCTCTTTACCTGACTTGTGATTTTGGTTAAGTTTTCTTTGTATGTTTTTTCCTTCAAATTATTTGAATGTTTTACAACCAATTGTGGTTGTTATCATTAAATTAAAAAAAATTGAACCAATATATACTGTATCTATTCCTTATGCCCCATTCTTCCCCTCAGACATGTTGAGACTTTTAAGAGTTATAATTCTCCTTCCAGGGACCCATATATCCCATATTTGTTGAAATAAACTGGAATTTGAACATAAGAAACTATGTTATGAACCCTGTGTTAATATGTACATTAGATTTTATGAAAGCATTATCAATAATTATTTATATTTTACTGGGTTTTTATTCTCCAGTGTTTTTTTATGTATTCTAATTTCCTTTTTATAGGGTCTTTTATTTAATTACAAGCAACATCAAATGCATCATAAAGAAACTTAATAATAAGTAGAATTTTGGCTCATTTAACAGAGTTCTGAGGCAAATTTAAAACACAGTTTGAGGGGCACCTGGGTGGCTCAGTCGGTTGAGCACCCAACACTTGTTTTCAGCCCAGGTCATGATCCCAGGGTCATGAGATGGAGCCCTGTGTTGGTTTCTGAGCTAACAGCACAGAGGCTGCTTGGGATGGTCTCTCTCCCTCTTCCTCTCTGTCCCTTCCCTGCTCTTACTCTCTCTTTCAGGATAAATAAATAAATAAATAAATAAAACATTTAAAAAAACAACACAGTTTGATGAGGGCTTTAACTATAGTTTTGATTTTCTCAAATCTGTCTTCTTCCTTGTGTTAGCTTCCTTCCTGGCATCAGAATGGTTGCAGCAATTTAGGCTTCACAAAAGCACATCACACAATGAGAAAGGGAGAATTGTTTTCCCCCAATCATTAAATAAAGAGTTGCCCTTCACTTTAATTGGAGTACATCAAAACAAACTTTGTGGCAAGAAAATGCCATGTGTACTCATTGGCTTAGACCTATATTATGATCCATCCCTAATCCAATTACTAGAGCAAGGGGAAGGAAATTATATTGTTCACCAAACGATTACCGAATGCGTGAAGTGTTGCTTGGGAGGTAACTGTACTACAGCTGTGTTTGGAATTCAAACTGATGTGGTTTTCCTTCATAGTCCTTCCTTCATAGTCCTATAAATATGTATATTTTTTATTTGAAAAAGAGAGAGAGAGCAGGGGAGAGGGACAGAGAGAGAGGGAGAGCGAGAATGCCAAGCAGACTCTGCACTGTCAGCTCAGAGCCCAATGCGGGACTCAATCTCACTACCCTGGGATCGTGGCCTGGACTGAAATCAAGAGTTGGACACTCAACCGACTAAGCCACCCAGGCGCCCCATCTTATAAATATTTTTTCTTGTGTTGTTGCAGATGACATGTCAGATGACGATATAATTATTTTTAATGGGAGATCTGAAATACCAGAGAATTTTATTTAACTCTAAAGCAGAAATTTCATAAGGATATGTGTAAGTGTATCAAATAATCTTGCCCTTTCACACTGAATACACAAATTTATATTTACCTCTGGAAAATGTTCTATTATATAGCATATATATAGTATAAATACTGCCTCTCCATTTTAAAATTGAGATATAATTCACCTACAATAAAATTCATCTTTTAAAAAAGTACAATCCAGGTGGGTGATGGGTATTGAGGAGGGCACCTTTTGGGATGAGCACTGGGTGTTGTATGGAAATCAATTTGACAATAAATTTCATATATTAAAAAAAAAAAAGTACAATCCAGTGGTTTTTAGTATTTCACAGGGTTGTGCAACCCTCACCACAATCAGCTTAAAAACATTTTCATTATCCCAAAAGAGAAACACATACCCATTAGCACTTAATTCTCTATTTCTCCCCAAACCTCCTACCCTTAGGTAACCACTAATTTACTTCCTATCTCTGTGGATTTTCCTACTCTAGACACTTCATATAAACGGAATCATACAATATGTCTGGCCTTTTTCACTTAGCATAATCTTTTCAAGGTTCATCCATTTTGGAGCAGGTATCAGTACTTCCTTTTTTAAAAAAGAGAAAAAAGATTGAATAAAATTCCATTGTATAGCTATCCCATCTTGTTTGCCCACTTATGGGTTGATGCACATTTGGGTTGTGTCCACTTTTTAACTGCTATGGATAATGCTGTTATGAACATTTATGTACAAGTTTTTGTGTGAATATATTAAATTCTTTTGTATGTATATCTAGGAGTGGAATTGCTGGGTCATATTATAACTTTAATTTTTTGAGGAACTGCTGAACCATTTTCCACAGTGGTTATTCCATTTTACATTCCTACCAGCAGTGTATAAGGGTTCCAGTTTCTCCACATCTTTGCTAACATTTGTTATTATATGTTAAAAAAAAATTTTAGAGCTTCTTTTTTATTATGGTGAACTATATGTAACATAAAACTTAACCAGTTTTAAGGATATAGTTTTGTATAGTTTTGTGGCATTAAGTACATTCACATTTTTGTGCATCTATCACCATCATCCATCTCCAGGACAATTTTTCATGTCTTACCCTAACCTTAACCCAAATTGTCCCCATTACACAATAACTCCCCATCACCTCCCCAACGTTGGCCCCAGCCCAACCACCATTCTACTTTCTGTCTCTATGAATTTGGCTACTCTGGGTACCTCATAAAACTCAAATTATATTCTATTTGTCCTTTGTGACTGGTTTATTTAACCTAGCATGATGACTTCAAGGTTCATCCATGCTGTTGTATGTGTCAGAATTTCCTTCCTTTTTAAAGATGGCTCGCATTCCATTGTTTGTATTCTGTTATTTTTGGTTTGTTTTGTTTTTCTAATGGCCTTTTAATGGGTATAAAGTAATGTCTTATTGTGGTTTTGATTTATATTTCCCTAGTGGCTAATTATGTTGAGCACCTTTTTGTGTGCTTATTAGCCATTTGGCAATCTTCTCTGGAGAAATGTCTGTTCAAATCTTTTGTCCATCTTCCCTTTGATTTAGTTTTTTTTTTTTTTTATTGTTGAGTTGTAAGAGTTCTTTACATATTCTGCAGAGTAGATTTTTTATTTATCAGATCTATGATTTACAAATATTTTTTCCCACATCTGAGTTGTCTTTTCACTGTCTTGATACTGGCCTTTGATGCACAAAAGCTTTTAATTTTATGAATAAATTTATTTAGTTTTCCCTTGTTGCTCGTGCTTTTGGTATCTTGTTAGGAAGCCATTTCCTAATCTGGGGGCACCTGGCTGGCTCAGTCAGTAGAGCATGCAACTCTTGATCTCAGGGTTGTGAGTTTGAGCCCCACATTGGCTATAGAGATCACTTAAAAATTAAAAAGAAGAATCCCCCCCCCAAAAGGAGTCATTGCCTAATCCAATATCAAAGAACTCTATAAACAGACTTTTATAGTTTCAGTTTTTATAGCATATCTAAGATCCATTTTAAGGAATTTTTATATCTGTTGGAAGGCAGATTATTTTGACACCCTTGTTGAAAATCAATTAACCATAGATATATGGGTTCATTTCTCGAATCTCAATTTTTTTGGGGGGTAGGGAAAGAGAGAGCATATGATCAGGGGAGGGGGCTGAGGGTGAGAGAGAGAATCTCAAGCAGGCTCCATGCCCCAACTCGGGGTTCTATCCCACAACCCTGAGATCACGACCATGGCAAAAATCAAGTCGTATGCTCAACTGACTGAGCCAACCAGGCACACTCCTAGACTCTTAATTCTCTTCCATTGGTTTATATTTCTGTGTTTATGCCAGTTCCACTCTGTCTTCATTACTGTAGCTTTGTAATGAGATTTGAAATTGGGAAGTGCAGTCTTCAGACCTTAATTAAAAAAAAAATTGTTTTGACAATCCGTGTCCCTTGCATTTCAATACAAATTGTAGGGTCAGCCTGTCAATTTCTATAAAAACAAAACAAGACAAAACAAAACCAGCTGGAATTTTGATAAGGATTGTATTGAATCTGTAGATCAGTTTGGAGTGTATTACCACCTTAAGAATATTAAGTCTTCAACTCCAACAACACATAATGTGTTTCCATTTATTTAGGTCTTGTTTAGTTTCTTTTAAAGATGTTTTGTAGGGGCGCCTGGGTGGCTCAGTCGGTTAAGTGGCCGACTTTGGCTCAGGTCATGATCTCACGATCCGTGAGTTCGAGCCCTGCGTCGGGCTCTGTGCTGACAGCTCAGAGCCTGGAGCCTGCTTCAGATTCTGTGTCTCCCTCTCTCTGACCCTCCCCTGTTCATGCTCTGTCTCTTGCTGTCTCAAAAACAAATAAAACGTTAAAAAAAAATTTAAAAATAAAGATGTTTTGTAATATATTACAAAATAGGGATGCGTGGGTGGCTCAATCAGTTAAGCATCTGACATTGTATATTATAATTATATTACTATATATAATAAATAATATAATAAAATATAATTAATATTTAATATAAATATTTTATAATAATATAATGAAATAATACTCCATTTTGCTTCTAAAAATTGCAACATATAAATATTGGATGTCCTGGATATATTGTAAAATATTTTTTATCTTTTCTTCCATAATTTCTACTTACTTACTTTATTTACTTATTTAATTTATTTATTTTTGCTCTGCATTCTGGAAGGGTTCTTTGACATGGTATTATAGTTCATTAATTAAGCTTTTAGCAGTATCTTTTCTTCTATTAACTGCTTCTATAGTCTTTTCAACTAAAATATCCATGTACTTTTTTTTATTTGTCAGGACATTCTGGTTCTCAGATGGCTCTATTTTGATGACAACTTGCCCTTATCACTTTTTAAATTTCATTAAGAACATGAATAAGATTCTTCAAAAAAATGTTTTCTCCTACTTCCTGCATTAACTCCATTTTAGTGAGTGATAGCTGGTTTAATTTGGCCCTCTTCTTTCAAGTGGTAAATTTTCTCTTTATGATTAGTGATATTTTTTATCTGCTCATATTAATATGTGGAGATATGGATCATTCAGCATTGGTAAGTGGCACCCAATCTGAAATTAGAGACCACTGTTCAATACCTCACGGTGAGTCTTAACCTCTGCAGATGGTGGTGCTAGGTTGGAAGTTGGTTTCCTGTCCATCAGTTGGCCCTGAGTGGGAAAGTAGTGCTTTCCCTTTCCTCCTAGGAGATAATGGTTGATGGTGCACAGGATGCTGAGCCACCAAGCCTCAAACCTTAAGTTGAGAGAAAAAGGTAGAGGGTGAGGACGGAAGAAAACAAAATATTTAAAACTATGCCCAGGAGAGAACTTTGGGTGTGACTATTGGCACGTGGAACTCAATGGAAGCAAATAAATATGAAGTCTACTAAGTGTCTGAGAGAACCGTATGATCAGATAAGCTGTAAGCCTGGCCTTAAAAACCTTTAATTGTGGGGCGCCTGGGTGGCGCAGTCGGTTAAGCGTCCGACTTCAGCCAGGTCATGATCTCGCGGTCCGGGAGTTCGAGCCCCGCGTCGGGCTCTGGGCTGACGGCTCGGAGCCTGGAGCCTGTTTCCGATTCTGTGTCTCCCTCTCTCTCTGCCCCTCCCCCGTTCATGCTCTGTCTCTCTCTGTCCCAAAAATAAATAAAAAACGTTGAAAAAAAATTAAAAACAAAAACAAACAAACAAAAAAACCTTTAATTGTAAAAAAAAAACCTCTCAGGACCCCAAACTTGTACTAGCAGGAAATGGGCTATGAAAATCGTGAAGTCTCCAAGGAAGGCATACTTCCCAGTGCCCACTTAAGATATGACCATGAACGATATTGAACAGGGAAGAGTCTTCCAAAGTGTGGAACAGAGGCTACAGAAATTAAGGCAAAGGGGTGGTCATCCTTAAGAGCAGAGCCAAGACATAATCATAGCCTCCCATTGCTGAGGCACAGGATCTTCACAATAAGCACTTTGGAAGGATTCTATTATTTATAAGGCCCCTGACTGCTGTGAATCTCATATTTTTCACTGAATTTGAATTCTGATGCAGAATATTTATGGAGGAGCATTTGGAAATCGTTGTTACGGGGAAGAGTGGAGGGATTCGCAGCAGTTAACATTTTACAGTTTGCCAGGCACTGTGCATTGTCTCAGTCCACTTAGCTACTCTCTGAGGTATGTACTATTGTGATGTTATTTTACAGATGGGGACACTAAGGTGAGTCAAGAACTTGGTCAATGTTACATAATGGGTAAGTCTTAAAGCCAGGATTCAGAGTACTCACTCAACCTTATCACATTGTATAATCACAAAAGTCTATTGGGCATGATGAGGAATATATAAACCCAGGAGGGGCTTATATATAAACAAATAAATTCAAGGCAAAGGAATGTATTATCTAATAAAGGAGACATTAAAATGTTTTCAATCTACCAGAAATAGATTAGCATCAGTAACTTTTAACCTTGTTAGGGACTTGTCTGGTTTATTGATGAATTATCAGTTCTACTACACAATCTGGCTTACACTAGGTGCTCAATAAATATTTGTTAAATGAATGAAGAATGAATACCAGAGTCCTATAATATAAATCTAAGGTCCTTGAGCAATTGTCCTTTGCAATTTGTCCTTGAGCAATTGTAAAGGCAAATTTGCCTTTACATCTCCAGAGTCTAGCATGGTTGGCACTAAACAATGGTCCTTGAACTAAATTGAGAGAAAATTGCACTGTGATTTTACTTTAAGGCTGCTCATTGTTCCCAGTTTCCTTATCTTTAAAGAGGATGGCATCCCCCCTCCCAACTCTACAGACCTTGTGAGGGATTGAGTTTTTCAAAAGATTCTCTGTCACCTGCTTTAACCTTTTGTGAGCTTAGTTTGTATTCACAAGGTCAACTTGAAGTCTCAGGTTTCTACTGTCATTTCCACATGTATGTCTAGTTCTCATGGTGAGTTTGGATTCCTTTTCCATATGTTGAACTATATTGTTAATCACCTGCATCTTTCTAGGTTGTAGTTATTTAAAAGTCATGCTGACTTCATTTACTAAGCCTATATTGTATGCAAGATCCAGAACTGTGGGTATACGGCAGCGATTGAGAAAGCCATGTCTCCTGCCTTCCTGGCACATGAAAGTGTTTCTATGTGATTTTAAAGGCCGGACAATAGGGATTCAATTGTAAAACAAAACAAAAAGCCATTTCTCCTTCTTATCACCACCAGGAATGCAACGATTTTAAAGGAAATGGCAGTTGAGTGTGTCTTTCCAGTGCAGGAGGGAGAGAAGACAAATTAAACCACAAACAAATCGCTTGCTTTTGCTAGTGTTAACTGAACTATGTCTTGAGTTATTTTCTGGTAATTCCAGACTTCTAGTCAATTCCCTCTGGATTGACCAAAAGAGAAAGGGGGAAATTGTACTTGGGTTCTTAAAAAAAAAAAAAAAAAAAAAAAAGGAAAAAAAAAAAGACAAGCAAACAAAACGTAGACTTAGAGATCTTTTGAGATCTACTTTAATTGAAGCTGTCTTTAAACTATAATTGACAATGGTATAGCAACAATAGACTGATAAACAACCTGCCCCAAGACCAGGCGCTGCTGTAGCTTCCCTATTTCCACCAACATGCTGAGCTACCCAGGGCTATACTTGTCCCCAAGACACTAAAAAGAGATCAACTTTTTTTACCTAAACTTTTCCACCACTTCCAGGATGGAGCTGTTTCTTCCAGAGTGTGGGCAATTCAGTAAAGGCGTTTAGTAGCCCTATCTCTGGCAACGACAGTTTTTTTAAATGGAGCTACATCTCTAGTAACAGGAACCACCAGCTGTGAAAAGTGGAGCTAAATCTGTCACTATCCGCCGAGCATCTCTTGAGAACGTTTGCTCCTGCAGCACGCTTCATGCTCCAGGACCCATTGGATGTGGCTGCGGGTGGGGCGGACTATCCCTCTTGGTCCCTGAGGAGGCTCCGGACTAGCCCCGGCGAGCAAGCAGCCTCCCCCTGCGCTCGCAGGGTCCGCGGGCCGGAGGGCGGGCTCATTCGGGAGGTGCAAAAGTCGGCTCTGGCCGGGAGCTCCCGGGTTTGTTTGGTTTTGTCCGCGTCCTGCCCCCCGCCCTACCCCCCTTCGTGCAAAAGGCCAAGGGTTTTTGACCCACCATTGCGCAGGCCGAGTTCACACTTAGGGCCCTTTAGCCGCCGTCCTGGGACAGAGAAAGCAATCGCGTAATGAAGCGAGAGCACTCTGTGAATGAACGCGGACTCGGCGAGAAATAATTTTTCTTCCCGGCTGAGTGCGTCAGCTGCACTTTAGGGGGCGATCCTCTTTCCCAGAAGACCCCCTTACGCCACCACCCTCCACGCCCCACAGTGGCCACAGGCATCATTTGTGCCGTGGAGTTTGGAAATGGAGGCGGGAGCACAGGGGACTGAGGAGGGGTGGGGGCGTCCTTGGAGGGGCGGGGAGGGAAATGTGCTCCGCTACACTCAAGGAGGGCAAGATAGCCCTAAAGGCCACTCGCGGGCGCGAGGGCTGCAGGAGGCCGAGAGGCGGGGCGGCGGGGGGGGGGGGGGGCCCCCCCGCGGGGGTTCTGGGGAAGCGGGAGGGGCAGCACCTGAGGAATCCGCCTCCGGCCTCGGCGGCCGCCGCCTCGCTCCGCCCCGGGGAACTGAGCGCGCGGCGAGCGCGCCTGCCAGAGAGACGCCAGCCACCGGCGGCGCTAGCACCTCGGAGGAGGGCGGCCGGAGCGAGCGCAGCGCAGCGCTTGGACCGGGACTGGGGGTGGGGAGACCAGCCCCGGCCGAGGCGAGGGCCACCCCCTGGTCCTCTGCCCTAGCGCCCCGCCAGGACCAGGTGAGCGGCTGCGGGGACTCCGGGGCGCGGGGGCGGGGGTGGGGGGGGTGGTGGTGAGAGGTCGCGAGGCGGGCGCGAGCGCACGCCTCTGCCGGGCAGGAGCTGCCCTTTGGCGGGCTGTGGACACCCTGCCTGCGCCGGGAAGCGCTGCCGCTGACTTTTTGTGGAGGACCGGGAAGGCGGAGCGGGGGGTGTGTGAGCGCCACTGTGTTTGTGTGGCGAGGGCAGGCGCCAGTGGCAGCCCGGGATCCGAACCCCTTCTCCCCGCCGCCTCGCGTCAGCCCGCTGAGGGGACCCAGCCCGTGCGGTCCGCGCTCGGAGGCCAGAGGCCTGTCACCGCGGGCTCTTCTCGCTCCCTTTGTGGCGGGAGCGAGGAAGCCCGAGAGTGGGATGAGAGAGGCTGAGGCGCCGCGGGGAGCGCTGAGGCGGAGGCGGCCGGGGGCGCGCCGCGAACCGGCCTCCCGGCGCCTAAGGGGCGTGTGAGGGGGTCGCCCGGAGGGTGGACTTCGGGCGGGGAGGCGTGGAGGTGACGGGGGGGGGGGGGGGGGGGAGGAGGATGGGGAGAGCTCAGCTTGGGAAAGTTGAGAGCGTCCGGCGGTGGCTGCGCGGTTGCTCCGCGTCCACGGGTTTCTTTTCCTCACATCCAATGTCACTTCGTCGCGAGCGCGCGCGCGGCTCCAGCCATCATTTCCATTTTTCTGTGAGTGCTGGAGGACCACTCTTAACCGGAATGAGACACAAAGGGTTGTGTTGACAGCTGACCCGGACACGAGTAGACAGCGAGGGGAGGTGTGTGCCCTGGCCCGCGAGGGTGGCGATGAGGCGGCTTGTTAAAGTAAATCAATTCCCTCAGTCCGTCTTCCGAGCTCCGTTAAAGTAAATTATCTGGACAGACCTCGTTCGTGGGGCTTCTGAGTTAAATCGAGCCCAAGTAAGGTCCAGAACGCGATTCATCGGTACGGGGACAGCTGCTGCCTCCAGCTGAACTGACCGGGTCCTGCAGAAACTCATTCCATCCTGCTCCTTTCCTGTATGAATGCGACTGTCGCAAGGTCCTTATCCACCCTACCCTAAGCCTCTGTCTCCTGTCCAAAAGATAGAAACCAAATTTCAATTTCTACCTTTCACACCTGTACAACGGCTCCCCTCCCCGAAATCGCACTTAAATCTCATTTTAAAACCTAGCCGTTTAAATATGGGGAAGAGCTTTTCTGCAAAAAAAAAAAAAAAAAAAAAAAAAAGGGGGGGAAGAGCTTTTTTTTAAAATTAAAAGCCCCCCCCCCCCACTTAAGAAACCTCTCATCCCTCTGTACATTTTCTTATGCTTTGGATCCTGGAATTCCGTTTTGAGTTTTGTGACTGTGCTGGTTCTTTTTCTTTCTGAATATTTCTATGTGATGTTACAAGTTGCAATGCTGAAATGTTATGTAAAAGAGAAAAATAAAATAATTGTTTCGTTGAAAATACTTAGTAATAGAATTCCATGGATATAGGCATGTGTTTAAAGGAAAATTTTAAATTGATATTGAAAAGTCATATGCAGTATGGAAACCAATTTGACAATAAATTTCATATATTGAAAAAAAAAAGAAAAGTAATATGCATAAGGTAAGAATTTCAAACAGTGTAAAGTAAGTCTTCTCTCACCCACTCCATACCCCCAATGCCCTCCTTCCCAGAGGCAACCACGGTTGTCCAATTTTGTATATCCTTCTGTGAATCTTCTATTAAAATGGAATTACATTATGGAAATAAAGGCTGAAAAGAAATGGAGTACAAGTAAAGACCAACCTCCGTATCAATGATGATGACTATGTGATTATCCACTCATGATGACTTTAGAACCGTTTATTTGGGCTAAGGCCCTTATAGTCGAAGATCAGTTAGAGTGCTAAAAATCTTGAAACATGTACACTGTGGAAAGCAGGACTATTAAACCATTATCCCTGCCCCTACCCCCCCCCTCACTAAATTCTCTACACTGGTTTTTTATAACCTTTTTTGAATTTTTCCCTCCATTTTGGAACTCCTTATGAAGTAAAGGATGAGTACTGTAGCTAACTCTGTCCAGTGCAGTGTATTATTAGACATTGAAAAGACATAACTATACACTCCCATTGGCACAATATGAAAACTTAATGGTAAGGGAGAAATACGGAGGCCAAGTTTAAGACATTTGGTCACATCTAGTTCCAGGCTTGCATTTACCATAAACTAGCTAAATGAAATAACTTTCTTGGAAATGCTTCCCCCCCCCTCAGTTAAATAAATGAAGTGAACTACTTGGTTTCTAAGAGTCCTTCTAATCCAAAATTTTGTGACGAAAATAATAGTTCTGCAGGTGTTCTAAGACTAGCTAAGGATAACCCAGTTGGACCTGTGTGTATTAGACAATAGAGTGACACACACAAAAAATCCTGATTTGTAGATTCATAAAAAGGAAGTTAGAGGTGTTTAAACTACATTCCTGTTCTTGTGAGATTGATATCATTGAGGAACAGCTACTTCACTTTCCCACAAAATGTCTGTTTATGTTACTGATAGAGGCCGAACTCTGCGCTGAATGGGCCTCTGTGTATCACCTTGTATGGCTAAGGAGAGTGAAATTTTTCCCTAAAAATGGTGCCATTTTTAGGGAAATTACTCTCACTGAACTCTTAACTTTTCTTTTTGGTAAGTGGAAATGAAGTTCTTTTACCTACTTCAAAGAAAGCTGACATAATTTAATTAGTAATTCTCAAAAGCATTTAGAATGTGAATATTCTTATAACTATTTTAGTTGTAAGTATTCACTTAGAGGTCATGTTCTTAACAGGAAACTTTTCTAATCTCTAAAATACCTGCAAACTCTGGGCAAATGATCCCTGATGGGTGCAGGGAGCTGAAGAGTGATTGCAAGGTTATGAGAGTAAAAAAAATTAGTTGATTTTAGTCGCTATGTATGATCTCAACTAAGGGGTTTCAAAAGTACACTGTAAATGGTGATTGCAAAAATCGTAGATGTTAAGAAGCAGGTTTCATACTTTAAAGCTTCAGAGTCACCAATAAGGAGTATTATGTAATTATTTTGAATAAGTCTGTAATATGAATACATTATTAGTGAAGTTTTAGGAATGTTTGGGATGGTAAGAATATAAGTTAGAAGAATGAGTTTGTAAGGGTGCTTAGAGTAATCTTGATTGACAAGACTGACAAAAACAAAAGAAAATTAAGTACTAGCAGTGAAGTTCTTCTAAAATGGTAATAGTTTTTGTTTCTTCCAGCTCCCTTCTCAGTCTTGCCATATGAAATATATATTTTTACAGATGTCGTATCATACTATAGTTACATTTCTACCCTGATTTTTTCCATAAACATTTTTTTACAATTTACTCCCTATTATTTGTAGTAACTTCATAATAGTTTATCCAGTTAAGGTACCATAATTTACTTAGCCCTTCCTCTATTAGGGAATTTTCCAGTCATTAAAAAAATATGATGACTGTCCTTATGAAGGTAACTTTCTTTTTCTTCCCCTTCCCCTCCTTCTTCTCCTTCTTCTTCTTATTTTAACTTCTTTAGGATTATTTTTTTAGAGAGGTAGTAATGGTATTGTAAATAAGTGGGCTCTAAAATTAAAGGTTCAGGATTCAAAAAATAGCCCCATCACTTATTGGCAAAATTGGGCAAGTAGCTTATTTTATTGAAACTTTAGCTTCCTAAGTTATGTAGCATTCTACAGAGTTGTTAAGATAAAAAGCAATAGCATGATGAAAACACAAGTAAATGTTAGCACTTATTTTTAACAGGACATTTCCAGATTCCTGGTAATTTCCAAATTACTTTCCCAAAGGATTTTATAAATTTATACTGTCATTGACAATCTATGTGTGTGCTTATGTTGTAGTAAAACATATATGTTATTGCAACTAATTTGATCAATGTAAAATTGTATCCCTTTGTTTTGATTTGTATTTCTTTGGTCTTGTGCAAAGTCAGAGGTGGTTTTTTTTTCAGCAGTATTGCTACAGTTTTCTAAATGGAGTGGTAGACATTTTATGGCCTCAGGCATTTTGAACTAGACTATAAGACAAGCATATATGACGGCTCAGTTACAACACTAATCAAGTGTCCCAATAGGTTCTTTCAAATTAATAGTACTGTTTTTTGTTTTTTTGTATTTGCCATCTATGTATCAGTATAACTAATTGTTATTAGTTATTATTATTTTAAATCTTAGAAAAGTACCTGTTAAGGTTAGTAATATATCAATTCTACTTAAGTGAAAATGCAGTCCTTTTTTTTTCCCCGTTGAAGGGCTGATTTATAATTAGTATTGTGATCACAATTTGGTGGATTTTTGTTAGGAATGCTTCTCAAAACTTGGGGAAAAAATCAGAGAGAAAGTTTCACGAGCTCTAATCATGGTATCTTTTAGCTACAAATGGATAATGAAGTTATTCCCTCTGACTCGAGTTCTTATATAGTCAAGGTAATTTAGACTACACAAAAGCATGCCCTTGTAAATTCTGGAGTTCCAGCAGCCCTGATATTTCTGGCAAACACACACCCAATGTGGATAACAGCAGCTCTTTGTGCTGCTGAGCCCCAGGAGGGCTCCCTATTGTGTACTCTTCCTTCCCTCCCATTCTTGACTGACTGGTGATAGCAACTCCTCCAAGTCCAGATGTGAAGCTCCCACAGCAACTCCTCTCTTTTACCCAACTCTGTATTTACTCTTACTACCTACTCCTTCAGCATATTTGATTTTCTCCTATGATATGGAGAATTCAGTATCTTTTCAAGGTTGTGGTTTCAGATTTTATTTTTCAAATTTTCTGTGCTTTATGAATGTCTTCAACAGTCTTCTGAGTAGAGGCTATAGGCATGATTAACATAGATTAACACATAATCAACACTTGATAAATGTTTGTTGTTGTGAACCATCCTTGTATGGTCTTTTCCCTTCCTGGACATGGTTCTATTTTTATGGTACCAACCTGGAGAAGCAAGTTCCAGTTGTGTCCTGGGTTGCTGTGTTTGCCTGTATTACCCAGGTTAGGAGGTGGGAAACATGTTTGTTCTAGCTCTTTTAATTTCTTATGTGTTTGGGTAAATTCTTAACCCCATGCCTTACTTTTCTTGTGTAAAATGGAACTAACAGTGACTGCTCTAATTGTCAACTTTCTGCATAGGATTATTGTGAAGATAAAATGAAACAAGTGTGGACATGTTTTGGGAAAAAAGGATGTACAAATTCATTTTAAAAAGGTTGTTAAAATTACACACAATCACTACACTTCTAGGAGTGTCCACAATTTTGAGAAAACCTCACCTCAATGTAGAGCTGCACTCACAGGTTGGAGTTAGATGAAAATTCTTGGGGCCCAACCCAGCCTATTCAATCAGACACTCTGGGGGCAGGACCCACCAATCTGCACTTTAAGAACCTTTCTGGTGCTGAACCACTGCTCTAGGGAGTAAGAAATGTCAACAACCACTAGAAAAGTATTCTTCTGCTAGTTAAATATTAGCTATAAAATGACCCAGAAATATCATAACATTGCTTTCTATGAAATAAACGTATGAAATGAAATTTAATTATTATGAGTTGCTGTTGCCTTTTAATCTCTCAAAAGTTAACTCAGGGGAATTGTAAACTCAGGTGCCTGTAGGGGTCACGTAGGTAATCTGAGTGAGTGAAGCAGAACACCTGTAAAATAATATGGGCTGATTGGTTCTGGTGGACAAAGAAGTCTGAAGGTGGCAGAATTTCTAAGGCTTCACTGATCTTGCTCTGTGGGAGTATGTGTCACTGTTGCCAGATCATTTCATTTTTCAAGTGGAGCTGAGAATTCATATTTTGTTATGCATTTAAATGTTGGCAAGAAATTTGTAAGAAAGCATATGGATCCAACAAAACAAATTTGGAAGCCAGATAATTTCCAACCTCTGAGTTAATTAACATGGGTGAAAATAATTTGCATTTGAATGAGTATGATGGCAGAAGAAACAGCCCTGTTCAACATTATTAATAAAGAAATGCATATGAAATGCATATGAAACCACACATTTTTAAACTTTCAGATTATAAAGATTCAATAGATCATTAACATCTAGTGTTGGCAATGGGGTAAAGAAATGGTTATTATTATATACTAAGAGTGAAGCCAAATACTTACAACTTTTCTGAAAAGCAATTTGGCATCATGGATCAAGACTTTAAATGTCTATCCCTGTCCTGTCCAATATGGTACTTCCTTGTCACATGTGGTTATTTAATTTTAAATTAATTAATATCATATAAAACTAAAGCTTTAGTTTCTCAGTTGTGCTAGTCATATTTCAAGTGCTTAATACCAGCATGTAGTTAGTGGCTACCATATTGGACTGTGAAGATAGAAGATTTCCATCATTGGTGAAAATTCTGGTGGACAGCTTTGGTTCAACTCTTTGACCCAGAAATTTCCCTTCTAGGAATTTGTTAGAAAGAAATAATTAGACACATGCACAAAGGAATATAACAAAAGCATCATTATTTATAAGAGTAAAAACTTAGAAACAAATGAAACATCATGTTTTTATTAAAAATTAGGTTGTAGGGGTTCCTGGGTGGCTCAATTCAGTGTCTGACTCTTGATTTTTGCTTGGGTTGTGATCCCAGGGTTGTGAGATCAAGCCCTACATGGGGCTCTATGCTGGGCATGGAGCCTGCTTGAGATTGTCTCTTTCCCTCTGCTTCTCTCCCCTACTCATGCTTTCTCTCTCTCTAAAATTAAAAAAAAAAAAAATATATATATATATATATATATGTCATAGTATATATTCATGATATATTGTAAAGCAAAAAATATCCTTGTAGACTCATTTTATTTATTAGATACAGATATCTTGGATACATAGAGAGTAGGAGAACAATTTTTCCCTACTGACTGGCATATGTGTAGAATGAAGCTTTCTGTCTTTCAGCCTGCAGCTCTTCTCATACAGTAGAATGGGTTGCCTTTCACTAAAAAATGGGCACAGGCATTATCAGTATCACACAGGTTCCTGTTAGAAATTCAGAATCTCAGGCCCTACTCCAAGCCTACTGTATCATCAGAATCTCTGGTAGGACCCAGGAATCTGTATTAACAAGCTGTCCACCTTCTGGTTGTATTTGCCTCCTACTGCTGAAGGTCTCAAGCTTTATTTGTTTTATCTTGGCCAAGTGAAATCTCCTTGAACTCTAAGTACTATTCTAGGTGCTGTGGAAACCACAGAGAAGAAAACTAACGAATATTCCTGCTCTTTTGGTGATCAAACAATAAACGAGAATATGAGCAAACTCTGTTGTAGTTTAGATTGCAAGAAGTGCTAGAGAGGGAGATGAAGCAGCAAAGGGGAAGTAGAAAGTGAGATAGGCATTGTGATTCTCTACAAGGTGTCACTGAGAAGTGACACCTGAATGAAGACCTGAAATCTGTGTGAATCATTGGAAAGTTGAGAGGAAGAGTGTTCTCACCTATTGTGGGAGGGCTAGCTAGGAGGCCAATGCCACTGAAGGGGAGAGGCAAGTGAGGGAGTGAGTAGGGGATTATGTTAGAGAGGTAATCTAGATTTTTTGACTTCAAAATTCTTTGTTCTCTCTAGTGTACCACACTTCTCAAATTCTTTGGTTAATCAGTTTGTAAAGAGATCAGACATCCCTAAATTCACTGTTTTTCAGGGCGATCTGTCAACACCTGCCTTATTCGCCTGGGGTGCTTGTTAAATGCGGATTATTGGTCTCTTGACCTAGTGAATAAGAGTTTCTGGGGTGGGACCCTGGAATGTGCATTTTAACAGTCTTCTCAGGTGGTTTTATGGACATAAAAATCTTAGAACCACTCCTCACATTTGTCATCCTGGACATTTAGTTTCTGTAGAACAAGTATGCCTAAAATTATCACTATTGTGACCTCTACTGTCTGTGGAGGTCACTATGTGAAAGAAGATGTAATTGGTATAATGTCTCATTTATTTCCTGCATTTTAAAACCAATTAAAACAACAGTACTTATACTTATGTCTACAGACATAGAGATTTATGTCTGTATCTATATTGGAATATTCAAGGAGACTGTTACCATCATTCTTATCCATCACAGAGGGTGGGTGAACCTTTCTACTTGAAAGTCTGTCTCCCCCTCATCCAGTCTGTTCTGTTTTTTCAAAAGGGCAACTTTAAATTTATTTGATTTTTTTTTTTACCATGTCTTCATTTCTCTCTCCTTCTCTTTTAACCTCCTTTCTTCTTCCCTTCTTGAAATCTAACCTTCCTAAGTTAAATGCCATTAACATTTTGGTGGCAATTCTTTTATGCATCCCAAAGCATATTTATATACATTCACCAACACAAATAATTTTACATCATGGGATAATATTCTGTTTTGCAAAAAACTGTAGTCATATCTTAAAAAAATTTTTTTTAACATTTATTTATTTTTGAGAGATAGTAAGAGACAGATCACAAGCTGGGAAGGGGCAGAGAGAGAGAAGGAGACACAGAATCTGAAGCAGGCTGCAGGCTCCGAGCAAGCTGTCAACACAGAGCCTGATGCGGGGCTTGAACCCACAAACTGTAAGATCATGACCTGAGCTCAAGTCGGATGCTCAACCAACTGAGCCACCCAGGCACCACTGTAGTCTCACACAGTTTTGACTATAGAGTCAGAAAAGCATTCATTTACTTCAGGTTAAACTGAAGAGGGTAGGTCCCTTTAGAGGAGGTACTGTGGCATTATATAGTCTGTGTTTTCCAAAATGTTTAATACAGTGTTGGATGCATGGTGAATACAAAGTATTCACTGATTAATTACACTCTACAGAACTGACAGTCTACATTTTATATTTAATTGGCAATTCTTTGAAAAATCATAACACTGAAATATTGGAGATGGAAGATATATGATGATAAGAATATTTCCACAATATTCTTCCTCAATTTCACTTGCTGAGAATACACCTGAAAACTCTACATAGATTTCTGACACATATTATGTGAAGATATTCCCTATAAGGTTTAGATTTGCAGCATTTTTTTTAATGGCTGTTTTAAAAAGTGCTCTGATCCCTTGATTATCTAGTGGAACATAAGCTAATCAAACCTCTGGAGCCAAAGCTGATAGAGAAACTTGCTGTTGCAACTGAACTAAAGGTTTATCTCCTACTCAACTAGAGAATCCCAGGTAGTTGTTCACTCTGATGATTTAGTAATCACTTGAGAATTTTTGGAGCAGAGGTTAACGTCTTGGCATATTAGAGAATGGCTAGACCTATATCTTCACAAGTTGGGGCACCGTGAAAGATCAAAGTAGACTAGTAATATTACTACTAGTAATAGTAATAGAACAGCAGCATTTCACTTAGGACTAATATAGAAATGTTTTACATTCTCTCGTGCATAATTTCACAGGTTGTATTATTCCATGGGTAGGTGTGAAAACAAACAACTGCATTTTCTGATAGGCTCATCTTGTTATAATACAAAGTCAATCTAATTTCTTATTTAAGAAATAAAATCTCTATTGAACAAATAACTATTTCCCTCTGAAACTCTTGATATAGTTTTGACTCTGAGACAGATGATTCATAATTTGATTCCAAAACAGTCACATTTCCAAGATAATGTATCAACACACTAAGCACAATGCCTGGTACAAAATAGACCCTCAGGAAATGTTAGTTTTTTTTGTTGTTGTTGTTGTTGTTTTGTTTTTCTCATCAGACTTGCTGAATTGCAGTCCCCTGACTTCATCAGAGAGTAGCAATTTATATTAACTGGTTTGCCTCTCCACTAATATTACCAAGTTCTTTATTTTCTAGAAAAGTTAGACCATGTAAAAACCAACTTTTCTCCTCCATGTTCATATAAATGGAATGATCTAATAACAGGTATGGTATTTTCATAGTGTTTTGGTCGAAGGATGTATAGAAGTTGTTTGATATTGCTATGTATTAAATGGACCATTTGCACAATCTACTGAAGCTATGTTGGAGTCTGGAAGTTAGAGTGTCTGGGTTATGGTATTTCAGATATTTTAAATGTTTGAGGTTTTTTGTCATCATAAAAACTCATGAGTCCGTGGTATGCCTTATCTCAGCGTCTCCCTCCAGAGCAGGAACTGTGACTGAACAGTGTAATACATGGAGTGGTGGCATATCTGGAATTTCAGAGAGTGTATGTATACATCAGAGAATGTGTGTATGCATAAAACGTAGCCTTTAATAAAAAAACAACCATAAAAGTCTTTAAGACTCATATATGCTTCTCTGCTTAGTCCTTTCCTATTATTTAATCATTTAATTTATAGCAGGAATGAAGAATTTGATCCAGTAACTTAATTAATAAAAATTAACGTGCCCTACTTCAGGTATTGTGCACATATAATTTCTAATCCTCACAACAGCCTTGTAAAGTAGACATTGTCATTCTTATTTTTACAGCTAAGAAAACTAAGGCTCAGAAAAGTTTAAGTAAATTTCACAAGAGTCCATAGGTAGTAAGTAGAAAGATCAGAACTCAAACCTAGGGCTGGCTGATTCCACAGCCTTTGTTCTTTCTTCTAAGTCATACTCTTGGGTAAATGTCTTATTACTCAACTAGATTGTAAGATGTGGATGTCAGGAGTTGTACCTTATGTTTTGTATTATCCAGAAAGATAACTTTTGGCAAATGTTGCTGCTCCTGCTGAAGGTGGTGTAGAAGGTGCTAATGGGCATATTAACTCTTTCAGAGCACCAGGGCACCAGTTAGCACCTTATTTTGGAGAAACAGACTGTACCAGGGCTATAGCTTGGTTGGTAAGGAATGTAGTGGGGGGTCAAATCTTGGATGTACTCACAAAATGTGAATGAACACTCCATGAGTGCAAGTAGTTTGTCTCTTTTGCCCACTATTCTATCTCCACACCTAAAACAAGCACATAATTGTTCCTTAATGAATATTTGGTAATGAATGAATGAGTCAGTGAATGACTTCTGTAGGGACATGTTCCCTTTTTTCCATGGCTGTGGAATCCATTCTTAACTTGAGCCAAACTTCTTTCATACTTAAGCCACTGACTCCAAGGGACCTGGGAGAAGGGAGGGTAGACAGAATAACATAAGCTTATCACCTCTATTGGAAATACTGAAATGCAGCCCAGGCCCTGTGGAAACTAGGTCAGTAGCATTATCTTTTGCATAAAGGATGCTAACAAGAAAAAAATAAATCCAGAACAATTCTGTGGCAGAGATGTATGGAGATGAATTTAATTTTCTCTCTTTTTGAGTTTTACAAAATGATTTCTTTGTAATCCTTCATACATGATCAGTTTATCACTAAATTTACTTATTTACAAGTCACCTACATATTTTAGGTAATGTGGGCTTTAAATTTGCCAAGAAGTGGCCTAGTTAATAAAAAATAATTGAAAGCCATTTATTTTCAGGATAATAATACATAATGGAATAGAGTCATGGTTTTAAAAGTCTGGAAAAAAATGTTTTGAAAAATGTGATAAATCTCTTGTACTGTATAGATGTTACAATTAATTTTGCTCATTAGATTTCAAATTGATAAGAATTCTAAAATCAAGTAGCATGGGTTTACTTTAGGTACTGTTACAAGGGAGATTACCAGACATCTGTATGGTGTTTACCCTTGGGAAGCTAAAGTTCATGAATTGCAAACAGGCACCATAATTCTATCTTAGAGTAAAGTTTGTGTTTAACCTGTACTGATTTTTTTTAAGGCTTTGAAGTAGTAATTGGCAATAGCAATTATAATATCAAACTTCCTCTCAGTTCATTTGGATAAAAAGTAATTACTGCATCAAATACATTTGTCATTTCCTTAAAAACAATTTTTCTCTTCATAGTTTTCCTAAGCAAAATGTTTATATTCAGACTTCTCCATTGGGCAGGAAATTAACAATGAAAGTCAACTTAATAAGTCTTTATCAAGTACCTATAATTAGAATTGTGATATTAGAGAAAGAGAAAGGAAAATAAAGAACTATCTCTGACCTTAGGGTAGCCAACAATCTAGTTAAAACATAATTATGTGGCTTGTGGTTTTGTAGATTCAGATCTAATTTTGTTTTAACCGTGTTCCTGAAACCATTACTAATGTAGTAGATTTATATAACATGATATGTAAGTGTGCCATTTGTTCTGTTACCAAATACAAAAATTATGAAAGAATTCAATTGCACTGATATCTAACAGAGATTTAGTATCCGTTAATTTTTTAAATTAGAAGACATTTTTAACTTTGTTCATAAAGGATTGAATGTAAAATTTGAAAAAGTGCTGGCGATGTCAAGGAAATCATGGTGTGAGTCTTAAGTTTGTTAGTGACACTTCATGGACATTAAGGTATCTATAAATAAAACCAAAACTGTGATATATATTTTGTGTGTGTATGAATTTGGTCACTACTTAGCTCATATCTTTTTTTCTTTAGTCTTATAGAGCAGAAACTAATTTTAGTAAATGAGCTCATTTTGGGGTGTTCTTTATATGGTAAATTTAAGGTATAAGAAATTATCATTTAGAGAGACAATGAGTAAAAGCTTATTATTCAGTCTATGTTTAAAGCACATTTACAGTTATATGAGGTTACTTACTAAATTGATATATTACTATTTTATTAATGCATATAGACTATATTGAGAAATAAACATTTAAAGATCAAAAAGCATTCCCTTATAAATACAAGTCACTCTTTAGAAATTTGGATTCTCATCAATTTTCATCAATGAAAGGAATGCACACTCTAACTTAGCTCTTGATATATGTGTCTCATTATTATATACAGTAATAAAAAATAAGAGTAATCAGCACTATATTTACCATACTTTTGACTTGAATGGAATTGAATTTTATACCTGAGTTGTGGCTACCAGAGAAAGGAAGATATGTATTAAGGAAAGAAAAGAAAATAAAGACTTAAAGGATTACTAGAGCTCCATGCTATCTACAGTAGTTTAGCTTTAAACTCTGTTATTCTTTTATATTAGGGCTTATTAAAGAACAAGATCATAATTTACTGTGCTAAATTTTAACTCATTACATTTATCTAGTCATTTATTGTTGTTGATACAGTGTTTGTTTTTATCTTATCTAAAACCTGGTTTTCCAGAAACTTATGTGCATGAGAACTCTGTTCTGTGTTGACTTTTGTTAGTAGTTCTATTTTGATCTCTTTAGATCTGTTCCCTTAACTCTTATATTAAGTTAAAGCATTAGCATATAAATCCTATTACAATGATGTGTAAATAAAACAGACTAAAAATAGTTGTGTAGTCACAATTTTCTCTCTCCTAAGAATTAGAGATTTAAATCTCTGAAAACACTAATGTGTGTGGGATGGTTATGATAGTCCAGCTGCCTTTGTGTGTGTTTCATTTAAATGCAAATTTATCTTAGAGACTCTAAAGATGAGCTCAGAAAGTAGAAAATTTTAATTTGAATAGTCATTTTCTTCTTTTTTTCACAAATACTGAAATAAATCCTTATTTTACACTAAAGGAGAAAGCTTGTTAAGCAGCCAAAACTCAACTACCTTACTTTAAAGGTTCTTAATGGATTATTAATTTTTTCACATTAGCAATTTTGCCAAGATTATGTAATTATATTAAAAGAAAATTAATTTAGATGCTGTAAAAGCACAATATAACAACAGTTCAACAATTTCCAGTATGATGCTGAGTTTTATTTTGTAGTCAAGGAAAACAATAGTGTTTTAAAAAGAAATCAGGTTTTTGAAATACATTTTAAATCATTAAATCTGAGATGCTGAAAAAAAACTGAAGTATACTGACATGTATCACACATGCACATATCTGCATACTATGTTTATATTTAAATTATATTTTTAACCACTGCTTAAAATTTAGTCTGATACCATAATTATAAATCAATTTTCAGGAACAATTTCTGAGGGCAAGTTTTTGAAAAAGTTTCCACTTTTCACTATTCCCTTAAGACAGAAGGTCAAGATTCAAAGCTCTAATTTGGCTTAATTTTATACTCTCTTGTTGGTGTTGTGTAAGTTAGAATGCCCCCCTAAGGGGGGTTACCTTGTATTGACTTTAGCAGCTTTTTCTACTTCCCCACAATAAAACAGACCATTTCTGTGAGTTGCTGTTGATTACATATTTTGAAGTCATTTTTGTCTTTAGCCATTGCATTACCAGCCTGTGATTATCTTGTGTAAAAAAACAAAACAAAACAAAAAACAGACAAAAAAACTCTTTGATCTACCCTAACTAACCTTTCTATATGTAAATTTTGGAAAAGTAGCTTCATAGCATGCCCATAAAATAATGTACTCCTGCACTGGTATTTTCAAAGTAATTATAAAAAGGATTATACAATTTACTAAAGGAATCACTCTTTGTTGGTTGATAAAATTTACTTAGGTCACATAAATGTAAATATTTCCAAGCAACTGCTATAGAGTCAGGGTTCTCTTCAAAGAAAAGACCTTTGTTTATAACCTAAATATCTTTCTTTTAGACAGTTAGGAAAAGTAAAGGAGTATTTTCTAAATATTTTTATTGAGATCTTGAATTTTTATTTATGCCATTCTTTAATATCTATGTTTCCATAGAGTGCTTGCAGATTTTAAGACATAGTTCTGTACTTTTAGCTTTAATTAATAGTTGCTGTTGAGAATTCAACTCTGAGTTTTATAGCAAGGGTGTGAAATGTATATTTATAGCAGTATCGTAATTTATAGATTCTGTGATATCAGGTCAGACACATTGGTTTATAATCAAAATCAGTAATTATTTTGTTGGTAGTTTGTCATTGGTAAAATCATGTCTGGGTTATAAACCACAAAGCTCTTTTTCAAGGTTGTCAGTGGTGGATCTGTAGAAAATTAGTGTAATAAGTTTTCTCTAGGTTCATTTCATTTGATCTCATGGTTTGAGAAAAAAACAGTAGATGAGAACAAATGTAAATATTTTTAATCATTCCACTTGGTAAAACTCCATGCCATGACTAAGAAACAAATGTTGGGTTTCAGAGGTATTTTCCTTTCAGTAACTGCTGTGTAGCAATTTCCTCATTTAACTTTTTATAAGGACATTCTATTTTAGTAAATTAGATGGTGTTGAGGTGGGAGGTGGTATAGGTAATTGCAAAAGGTTCATACCTTACATGTAGGGTTATTACCTGGTAACTGAAAATGATGTCTGAATCTATTTTTGTAGTGCCAGGGAGGGTGGGGGATGGGGAGAATGAAACTTGAATCAGTGACCATCTGGCCCAGATTTGGCTGATTTCCTGTGCACTGCCCTTTGTTTCAGCCAGACAATGGATTGTTCCTTTTACAGATAAGAACTCTGTTGATGACTTTGTGCTGAATCAGCAGGTTTGGTTTGGGATTTCAAGTATAGACTCATATTGAGGGGTTTTCTATTGTTCTGACATCACTATTCTTGTCTTCAGGTATTATAAACATGTACTTAAGGTTGTTTTCTATAGTTTAATAGAGGGGTGGGATCGCAGACAAGTGAAATAAAATAATTGGGAAAGTAGCTTTCTGATTTGATATTGCCTTTCTCAAACATTGAAATTTTCCTTGTCCGTGGTTTCCAAAATTAATATCTCCCTGATTGTGATTTTTGATAAATCTTTATATAGCCTCTTCTCTATGTCTGAACTTGAATTTTCCACTTGAATCTTTGATGATTTAAATTTAATGTTGTCCTAAATCTGGGTTAGGTTTTTATGGTGTGGTTATGCAAACGGTAAGTTTTCTATGACATCTGTTGTCATATATCTGCAAATTACATCTTAGGGTGTTAAAGCTATTTTCCTTACTTTAAACTCTACATAATCATCAGAGACTGTTAAAAAAAAAAAAAAAAAGGTTATTGACTAGAAGCAGGGACCTTTGTTGCCCAGCATTCTAAGTAAGCCAACTGCAGTTTCTGTAGGTTATCTCAGAAGCAATAGAGATCAGAGTGTGGTTAAGTGTGTCACTTTTCCAGAAGACAAGAGGACGTTTCAGTGCCACTGTCTTGTGTGGCCAAGAAGTATAAAAATAGTAGTTTTTACTTCTGAAATTTTAGAAGGATTATTGGCAGAGGTTAAGTCAATTTTTAGTTTAACTCATCTCTTTACAGCCGAATTGCCAGCTAGCACTCTAATATAGAATTTTCTTCAGACAACTTTTTCTGAAACTACTTATAACTTTGAAATTAAGCATCTGATCAAAATGGACAGCTTTGAGATCTAATCTGTAATTCTTTTGTGTAGATTAAGAATGTTCTTTAGGTAAAATCAAGGGAACTGATTGTAAGAAAAAAGCTTCTTAATAGTTCCACAAGGATCTAATTATGTAGCAGATGGGAGCACACAGCACAGTGCACTGTCATTTGATGTAAGTAATTTTAGGTCCACATGCAGGAAAGGTGAATAAGAACAAATGGCATAAAATGTTAGTTTGCATTCATATGGAGCACTGTCTATTCATATACATTGCTTTCCTTCTCTTTTAGATCTTTTTAATCGACTGTTTGCTCTATTTGAAACTAGTAGAACCTCAGAATTGCTTGCTTGACTTAAATGCATGAGTGGTTTGGAATATGAGGATATTATGGATTTTAATTGGAATAGCATGTTCAGATTTAGAGAATTAGTTAAATCTAGAATAGGCAGAGTTAAAAAGTGACAATGACAATCACACCAAGACAAATTCTACTTTATTTTCCCTCTTGCTTTAATCAGACTAGTTCAGGGAACTAGTTCGAGGTAGAGGATAAGGTCTTATCCTTCTCCCCCTCCCCCCTCCAGGTCACCCTTTACCCCCCAACCTCTGACTCTCCTTCAAATCTCACCGAGGAATTATAGTCTCTACAGAGGCTTGGTTGCAGATGCCTGGAAAGTTTACACTGCAGAGAGTTGTTTTGTTTGGCATAGCTAATCAGGAGCCAGGCTGGAATTGCTCATAGCTGTCATTCAGGTTTTGTTTCAAAGTCCAAGGACCTGCTGGGAAAAACAAAAAGCTAATGAAAGCTGACTGTATTTAGGTCTCAAATCTGTGGAATCTGAAATGATGTCCTGACAGTGTATTCTTATTCTTCCACATTCTTGCCGTTACTAAGGTAACAGATTTTTAGAGGCTTTCCATCTTCATTGTCAAGTATTTGCTACACTTATTGTTGTTTTTCAGATTAGAGCAATTCAGATTATCCCCTTTTGAGATGAAGGAAAAGAGAAAATAATGGAAATAAAATGTCTGAATCAATTACCCTGAATGCTAGTAAGATCTGTTTTGTTTTGTTTTCTTTTTCTTTTTTTTTTTGACACCTTAAAAATTTTAGATTCATAGCACATATTAAAATTTAGGACAAGATCTCAATTTCCCCAAGTTTGTAACGGCTGTGTGTGTGAAAATCACATTCCTATAATATGAAATAGTAAATATTCATGTAATCACCAATGAATACATTTTATGGGAAAGAGATACTGGAACACCCTATCTTTAAGATCTTCCCTCTTGAATAACAAACCATATTATATGAAACACTGATGTGCTTCAGTTCTGTCTGTAAATGGGAAAATTAAGTAACATGAAAAGATGGACTTTGACGAACACATTTAACAAAAAAATGGCCTTTTCATATTTGTTTTCACAGGATGTTTTGCCTTGGTGGGTTAGCACTCATATATATGAAAATGCTGTTGTTTTTACAGTCAGGAGACCATTTGGGGCATGTATCACCTATGGTTTGATAAGTGACAAGTAAAAGATAATTTTTTAGAGAGAAGGTGTTCTTTGGGTTGACTTTAGATTTGAGAATCCTTAGGGATCCTCCTCAATAGTACTATAACCCTTATGAATCTTCTTGTTGAGATGTTGACTCATTGAAAGATGACACACTTCTTTTCAGACTTAATCATACATCTTCACCAAGTACTTTCTCTCCTGTGGCAATAACTACAATATTGAGACGATCTAATTTTAGTGCTGCCCAGATCATGTTCCTCGTTTGGTATCAACACAACAGAAGCCTAAATTCATGGAGATAAGATCTGGCTTAATTTTCTTCTGAGAAATATAAGAGAGTGGGCAGCTGGCCGAGTGGAAAAGAACCAGTTAAGAGTCTGGAGGAGAAGTATTCAGAGTGTGTCAGGAAGACTCTCATTTTAATTTTTTGTATCTTTGTTCATGCTGGCTTCCCAGGTTGGAATTTTATCTTCTTTCTACCTAAAATCTACATTTCTCAAGGTCCAGCTCAGGTCCTTCTTCATTCACTAAGCCCTCTTTAACTTCCATTGCTGCCCCAAGAGCAAGAGAGACAGTATCCTTAGCTGGTCACAGTATCTAAAAAATTATGGTTTCTCCATTTTCAGAGGAAGAGTGACCAGGATGGGAGATATTTGGAAGAAAATTACATAAAGGGAATAGACAGTTTGAAAGGGGCAAGTTTAATCCCAGAAGATTTAGAGAGAGACAAGATAGCTGTTTTCAAGGGCTGATATGTGCAGCTGGAATCAGATTTTCTCTGATTACCTTTAAAGCAGTGGTTTTCAAATTTTGTTCTGCAGAGCTGTAGGCATTCTTGATGTGCCTTGGGCTGGAGGAGGGTAGAGCAGGGAGTACTAGGCGACATACTGAGGACCCCTTGCAGCTCCCTAACAGAAGAGTTCTACTTTTAACTGCTTTATATATTGGGCTTGTGCTTGATATTTCTTTTAAAGACATATCACACTGCTTTAAGGTTTTGAAATCATTGCTGTATAGAATAATAAATAAGGTAGAGTTTGCATTTAATGTAGTATAAAATGTTTTAGCTATAAGAGACTTCAAAAAATTAAATGAAGTATTACGTGAAATGTGAGCTCCACATTAATCAGAAGCTTAATAACCCCTGACAAGGATTTTGGAAGATTTTTGCCTATGAGGAGAGGTTGGGTTGGGTCCTCTCTTCCTTAGGTTTCCTTCAGTTCTAAGATTGTGTAATTGCTTTCTTCTTTTATTGTCAATATCAGATGATTTGATACTTAGCTGTTCTCAATTGGGTTTTTGGGTAAACCCTACCTGCCCATTTAAATCATAGGTCTCCAGAGTAGGAAAAATGTCTTAACTGCTTTTGGATTCTTCAGATCCCAGCATAGATGTAGGGGCTCAGTAAATACCTGTAGATACAAGAAATAACTGCAAGAAGCACATGCTTGATTGCCTTATGACCTCTTCCAATCATAAAGTGTGATAAGGGAAGGTATTTGCAGGGATTTTTTTTTTTCCACTATTGCTTTCTGCCCTCCGGGAATAGTAGAAATGACAAAGGAGATTTAAGATAAGCTTTGGTGTTTTTTTGTTTTTTTGGATTTTTTTTTTTTTTGGACCAGAAGGCCAGAATACTACTGTGTCTGAAAAAGTGAACATGACCTCTCCCTTCTCCTCCCCCAAACCCCCTGAGGTCTAACAGGTGAAACCTAGAATGTGGAAATCGTAACTCTCCAAATTGAGAAACTGAGACACAATAGAAGGGCATAGTGAAATTTCCAGGTATCCCAAGTGCAGATAGGGAAATGTGTTATAAAAGGATTACATCATTAGCCTGGACTTCAGGGATTTTTTGCTTTATGATTCATTTGATTTTGGTGTTGTTGAGAACTGGAATTAAAGGGTATGGATTAAAAAAAAAGGGGGTATGAATTATAGGAAAAATTTCCAGATACAAAATTGAAATCCAGCAATTATGATAGAATTGATAGGGGCAGACAGGTGCTTGATGAGCACAGTGTAATCCGAAACAACCCTTTCATGCTTAGGAGACCTTTTCTATTTCTTCTCTTTGTAGTGGGTGGAAAAGCGGAGTGTTTCTCTAAGTTCCTGGTGCACTGTCTTGTGCCTAGTGGACACTTAAGAAGTACTTATTTAATTGAGCTGAATTTTATTAACGGGACTTTCAGAGCCAATTACCCAGTTCAGTGCACACCATTGTTGGTGATGGTATTCATCATTACTTGAAGTCTCCACCATACTTCTCCAAACTCAGGACCTGAGTTTAGGGACAAGTTTCATGATGTTAATATCTTACGGTTCAAATGGGGTGGCATCTGAAAGCAAATGGGCTTGTGAAAGGTCTCTGCCCAAGTTGTTCATTGTTGATAAATGACAAGGGGAATGCCTGGAGCTAGTAATGATTCCAGCATTAAGGAAGTCTTGCTATACCCTCAGGGAGTGGGATGCTTTCATTGGGTGAGTAGTTGGAAATCTCAAATATGTGTGTTATAATATCTGAGTACCTATTGGGGTGAAGATGTCTTAAACAGAAAGCTAGATGGGTAAGGGCTTTCAAAAACAGTCTAATATCCATGCCTGTGTTACTGATGGAGAAGGAATTGGGTGTCCAGAGGTACTTAAAAGCCAGGATTAGAATATAGGTTATTTGATTCCTGAGATAGATACTTATTCATAATAATGAGAGTGTATCTTTATCCATTGTATAAATTTTTCATAATATTTAAGCATGACCTGTCTTCTCAAGGCTGTTTTGAAATTTGGGGATTGTACAGAATTCTGCAACTGTTAATATATCCTTAAAGCTGCTAAACATGTCTTAGAGCTTTAGGCAATAAGAGGGCACTGCACGTATTAAGAATGTCACAAAGCTGCTCATATAATATATAGGATAACATGTCTTAGGCAACAAGTATTTTATGCTACTTTGGATGAAAATAGAATAGAAGACCTATGGAAACAATGTGAGGCATTAAGATAACTGATTTGGAAATTGTGTATGTAAAAAATATTGTTTAAGCATATTAAAGCATATATCAGCCAACTTTAACTCATTTAAGAGAATATGTTATTTTTAAGGGCTTTCATAGACCTTAGTTGAATGTGCCTATTTACAAGATTCTTAGCAACCGTTCATTAAAATGTCAGTTAATCTGCATAATTGAGTAATGTTGAACAGCTCCAGAAGCCATAAATAGGATCAAGATAAAAGTTTAACACAGGAAGATTTAAGTATATAACAAGAAAGAACTTAAAACATATTTCACTTATTTATCATTAAATATACCAAAGAGTCTAATAGTGAAAATTAAGTCTTTTTCCATCTCTATCTTCTCCAGCCACCCAAATTCCCTGTCCAGAAATAACCCCAGTTTCTTATATATCCTTCCTGAGATATTCTGGGCAAGTACATGCATACGTAACAGAACATGGTGTTTGATACTTTGCATTTTTACTCACTTAGCTGTACTTTGGAGATTAATGGAAACCTTTCTATTAACTAGTGCTCTTCAGCACTGGAACTCATGATTTAGCTGAGGAGTATCACTCGAGTGTTCAATAAAGGCTAGAGGATCAGCTCTGAGGAATGTCAAAGGGTTGCCTGCCCATCCTGGGTGGGAGTTGGCAATACATGATCTCAAGGGCTCCCCCTCTCAGATTCTGTAATAATTTTAGTGTCTACTGGGGACAAAAGGGAAATATAAGGAACTTACATTTTAGCTGGGAAGATAAGATATATGCTTACATATGAACCATCAGTGTAAATGTGAAAAATTCCATGAGACAAAATAAATCTTATCACAAAGCTACAAACAGTTATTGAATAAACCCAGTAGATGACAAGAGTACTATGAGTTAAGCAAAGGGTGAAGTCTAAGAACATTTTACTTAGGAGGTATGACTGTACCTAAGCCCTGAAATTCGAACTTAGATTGCTAAGGAAGAGAGATAAAGAGTGCAGTTTGGCATTGAGGAACACTGGAAATGAATGCAGGGACAGTGGGTAGAACAGTACAGAAGTGGAGGAAATAAGTCGATAGGAAGTAGAGCTGTTAGTTGAGGCCATGTTATGGAGTAGGTGAATTTTAGGCTCTGAAGTGCAGCCTACATTGAGTAACAAGAGCCCACTGAAAGTTTCTGAACAGGAATGTGATAGTATTGTATTTTAGAAAGGTGAATCTGAACTATTGTCTAAATGTGGGCTTAGGGAAAAAAGGAACTAAATATTAGTGTTGACAATAAAAGAGAAAGAGATGCAAAATAAATAAATAAAATGAAAAGAGCTATGATTGCTGGTGGAATTTTGGAGTCAAGGAAACAGAGTGGAAGATTGATGACTCCATATTTTCAAGCCCAACTACCAGGGAGAAAAATGGTGCCATTGACAGAAACAGGGAAGACAGCAATTCATGTTTTTGGGGAGACAGGTGATGAATTTTACTTTAGGTTAAGGTGACATGATGGGAGAGATTCAGATTAAAGTGTGTATTTGGAAGAATGGAACTAAATAAAATTCTTGAAAGAAATTAGAACTGTGTATGGCAATGTCCCCAACTCTGTACCATTAGGCCCACACTGTTCCCTCTAAGTGTACCACCTTCCAACACAAGAAGGTGAGCTATTTTCCTTCAGCTGAACTTGCATCAGCCTCCATTTTAGGAGGAAATTGTTTGCTAGTAGCAATGTAACTTCCTAATAGGCAAGTGTAAAAATAAGTGTACTTTTATCACTTTCCTCAGACGTTACATTCATCTCTGTAGGATGTACACAGTGACTGTCCATCCTTATTAAATCCTATTTCAGCTTGTTTAATTCTGAAAAAGCAATCTAGGATGGTGTTTTGGTAAGTTACCCTTCAAGATAGCATTATTGTCTCTATTGTTATTAATAAAATGCATTAGTTATATTTAACGAGTTTGAAATTTAGTGAACTAGTTTGTATCCTATTATGCATGCCTTAGTTTTAACAGTATCCACATTGAAATGTAATTATTTGAAACCTCTGTAACAATCCAAGGGTGGAAGTATATGATACTTTAGGGTGAGAGATAAATTTTATTTGCTTTGAGGAACTGGTATGTATCTTCTGTGCTGCTAAGAGAATGTTGTGATAAAAGACCATTATGTTTCCCTTTTTATTTAGCCTGGTTCCCTAGGTGCTACAGTTGATGCTGAACTGTGTTTAATGGTTAGTATATTTGATTCCTTCTCTCTCCTGCACCTGTACTTTCTTTTGCTATTCAACGTTTATTTATTTTTTGGGACAGAGAGAGACAGAGCATGAATGGGGGAGGGGCAGAGAGAGAGGGAGACACAGAATCGGAAACGGGCTCCAGGCTCTGAGCCATCAGCCCAGAGCCTGACGCGGGGCTCGAACTCACGGACCGCAAGATGGTGACCTGGCTGAAGTCGGATGCTTAACCGACTGCGCCACCCAGGCGCCCCTCTTTTGCTATTCTATTACATAGTATCTCTTCTTGGAGCCAGTGCCTATCCCGTTGGGGAAGAAAGAAGGTACAAATAAATTAAAATTTATTATAAACATTAAACTATTCCCAGAGAGTCAAGACCATGCCCCTCAGCACAATGAGATGGTTCCAAGGTCATAGTAGGTACTTAAAAATGCATTTTTGAATGAATGAAGCTCAATAAGGGTTCAAAAATGTCAGACAGACCATTTGAGAGGGAAAACTAGAGATGCTATCTTGAAAGAGGAGGTATTTGTAGAAAGAGGAGGTATTCATTTCTAGACTGAGAAATGAATAGAGTTTTGGTGAGCAGAGATGGGCTGGTGAGTTTGTAGGGAAGGGAATTGCATGAGTAGAGATGTGGAAGCAGAAAAACATGGCCCATGTCCTTGTAATGGTGAATAATCCATTTTGGAAAGGCACAGGGAAGATGAATGGAGTATTGAGAGGGAGCCTGGCCTACTACAGCTCCTGGAATAGCCACCTTGGCCATTACTAGCTCTCATGTCTTTATCATCTTGTCTGAAGGGAGCTTCCAGAGTCCATAAGCCCAAGAGTTCCCAGGGTAGGAAAGGGCACACAGATCATCGTGTCCTCTAGTGTCCCCTCACATCCTGCCTTTGACTCTTAGTCATTGACTGTAATCCTTTACTTAACACAACTTAGCTGTGATGTTATTTTAACCCTGCTTAAAACCCAAGCAGTCCAAAGGCTGTTGTGCATCTTAATTATTCTTTAGTTTACTTACCAGGAGACCCTGAACATAAAGCACATTACACCATAGGAAGAAGATACCCTCTCACAGACAATGTATTATTTCAGTACTTGAAGCAGTATGGCTGAAATTCAGAGGTAATAACAACAAAAGTATATATTTATTTAAAATTTTTAAATTTAATTTATTTTTTTAATTTATATCAAGGTAACATATAGTGCAACAGTGATTTCAGGAGTAGATTCCTTAATGCCCCTTACTCATTTAGCCCATCCCCCTCTCACAATCCCTCCAGTAACCCCCTGTTTTTTCTCCATATTTAAGAGTCTCTTATGTTTTGTCCCCCTCCCTGTTTTTATATTATTTTTGTTTCCCTTCCCTTATGTTCATCTGTTTTATCTCTTAAAGTCCTCATATGAGTGAAGTCATATGATATTTGTCTTTCTCTTACTATTTTTGCTTAGCATAATACGCTCCAGTTCCATCCATGTAGTAGCAAATGGCAAGATTTCATTCTTTTTGATTGCCGAGTAATACTCCATTGTATGTATGTATACTACATCTTCTTTATCCATTCATCCATCGATGGACATTTGGGCTCTTTCCATACTTTGGCTATTGTTGATAGCGCTGCTATAAACATTAGGGTGCACATGCCCCTTCGAAACAGTACACCTGTATCCATTGGATAAACACCTAGTAGTGCAATTGCTGGGTCCTAAGGGTAGTTCTATTTTTAATTCTTTGAGGAACCTCCATACTGTTTTCCAGAGTGACCGCACCAGTCTGCATTCCCACCAGCAGTGCAAAAGAGATCCTCTTTCTCCACATCCTCGCCAATATCTGTTGTTGCCTGAGTTGTTAATGTTAGCCATTCTGACAGGTGTGAGGTGGTATCTCATTGTGGTTTTGATTTGTATTTCCCTGATGATGAGTGAGGTTGAGCATTTTTTCATGTGTCAGTTGGCCATGTGGATATCTTCTTTGGGGAAGTGTCTATTCATGTCCTTTGTCCATTTCTTCACTGGATTGTTTTTTGGGTGTTGAGTTTGATAAGTTCTTTATAGATTTTGGATCCTCTCTATCTGATATGTCATTTGTAAATATCTTCTCCCATTCTGTCAGTTGCCTTTTAGTTTTGCTGATTGTTTCCTTCGCTGTGCAGAAGCTTTTTATTTTGATGAGGTCCCAATAGTTCATTTCTGCTTTTGTTTCCCTTGTATCTGGAGATGTGTTGAGTAAGAAGTTGCTGCGGCCAAGATCAAAGAGGTTTTTGCCTGCTTTCTCCTCTATGATTTTGATGACTTCCTGTCTTACACTTAGGTCCTTCATCCATTTTGAGTTTATTTTTGTGTATGGTGTAAGAAAGTGGTCCAGGTTCATTTTTTTGCAAGTCGCTGTCCAGTTTTCCCAGAACCATTTGCTGAAGAGACTGTCATTATTCCATTGGATATTCTTTCCCGCTTGGTCAAAGATTAGTTGGCCAAACGTTTGTCGGTCCATTTCTGTGTTCTCTATTCTGTTCCACTGATATGAGTGTCTGTTTTTGTGCCAGTACCATACTGTCTTGATGATTACAGCTTTGTAATACAGCTTGAAGTCCATAAAGTGTATATTTATTAAGGATTATGTGCCAAATACTTTACTAAGTACTTATACTGATTGTGTAATTTAGTTCTTATTGCCATCCTTAGCATATGCTATTATTATTCTAACTTAATAATGAAAAAAAAATGGACAGAAGTTTAGTATCATTTAAGTTCACACTGTAGATGCCAGAGCTGGGATCTGAATCTGGGAAGTCTGACCCCAAAGCCTAAGCTCTCAGTCAATATATTGTACTGATTTAAAGAAGCACATTAAGAAAGTATGAGAGAAAAGAAAAAAAAAAAGCATGAGAGATAAACATGTTTTTCTGTGTTCAGTAGATAATGACAAAAAATTAATAGTGTTAGTAGGCCTTTATATTTAAACTTTCATGAACTGAGTATCCATGGACCCATTGAGGCCTTTGTCATTTCAATATTTAAATTAAAATTATCTTTGAATGCCTTTAGATAGGGCATGTACTGTTCTTTTCATGTATATTCTATATCCACAAATTTATGGCATTGGCGAATTTGTTACATTAGTTCAGAATGCAGCCCCAGTTTGAGTCAAAGAAGAGGAAGAAGGGATGATGCCAGCCATGCAGGTCCCCTGTTATTAGGAAAGGAAAACATTTTCTAGAAATCCTTGCAGGACACTCCCTGTAGGTCTCCTGAGCTTGAACTGGGCTGCTTGGCCATCCTTCACTGCAGAGAAGGCTAGAAAGGTAAGGAATAGGGTTTTCATGGTGCGCTTAGATCGGATCAATCAAACTCCTTTACCTGGAGCTGTATGCACTGGCACCCCAAACAAAATTTGGGTCCTATCAGTAAAGAAGAAGGGGGTGTGAGTATTTGAAAAGGGACTAAGGGTATTTGTCATCCTCATGTTCTTAAAAATTCTGACTGACTATAGGGGCGCCTGGGTGGCTTAGTTGGCTAAGTGTCCAACTCTTGATTTTGGGTCAGGTCACGATCACACAGTTCATGAGATTGAGCCCTGTGTTGGGCCTGTGCTGACAATGTGGAGACTGCTTGGGATTCTTCTCTCCCATTCTCTCTCTCTGCCCTTCCCCTGTTCACGCGCTCACTGTCTCAAGATAAATAAACATTAAAAATAAATAAATAAAATTCTGGTTGACTACATACTACCCTCAGCCTACCTTACCCTCACAGTAGAATGATTCATTAGGATAAGCTAACTTCTTGAACAAAATCTTCCAAAAATCAGTGGCTTAATTAGCTACTTGTTTGCACTGCAGTCCAACATGGTGAAGTGCTTCTTCTTGCAGTTGCTCAGGGATCTAGGCTCCTTTCATCTTCTGTTGGCATCTTCAAATTCCAGCCTCCAGGATCCCTCTAAAAGGATGAGAGTTTAGGGAAGGCACACAACACTTAACTGTCTTGGCCATCATGTCAGACACATTCCATTGTGAGAACTAGGACATGCTGTTTGGCCGTGTCTCCAGGGAGAGGAAGTGGGTTTGGTGAGCATGTTGTCAGCCTCTGCCACACTATGGTTGAGTGAAATTTAGTTGTCTTGAAACGGTTGACAAATGGATAAAGAGATTCTTTATAAATGTGAAAAGTGAGTTTCACAAGAAGTTATAAATAAATGAGACTTACTATCTTTTGTTATTTCTTAAAGATATTTCACCTAATATTCCTCTTTATAGACAGTTTACTATGTTTACTTTATAGACAGCTTACTATGGATAATAAAGTCTCGCACCCATCATTTCCAAAAAACCTTCCCTGACCTCTTCAGATGACAAGGAGCCTCTGTATTTACTTCTGTGTGCTGCTCCTTGGCTGCAATAACTGGTTGGCATGTATCTCACTTGGCTATAAGCTTTCAGAGGGCATAGACCATGTACAATTTATCTTTCAGTCACCAGGACTTAATGCCTACAAGATAATCAACAAACTTGTGATTAATGATTAAATGGATAAATGCATGAATGATGTATCAATAATAGTAAAACTTCAGACTAAAAGGATAAAAAACTGGTTTTGAATTCATAAAAATTTAGAATTTTCATAAAAATATGTTAAAATTTTTTAATGTTTATTTTTGAGAGAGAGAGAGAGAGAGAGAGAGATATGAGTGAGCGGGGGAGGGGCAGAGAGTGAGGGAGACAGAGAATCTGAAGCAGACTCCAGGCTCTGAGCTGTCAGCACAGAGCCCAACATGGGGCTCAAACTCAGGGACTGTGAGATTATGACCTGAGCCGAAGTCAGACGCTTAACTGACTGAGCCACTCAGGTACTCTTAAGTATATGTTTTTATCTGCAGCATAAATGATTATTTGACTAGCTGCTCACAAGTAAGTAACATACATAGTCATAGTATCTAGTTATATATAAATGATTATAAGGCAAAAACCTTAAAATTTTTTCAAATATAACTGTATATTAACTAACTGGAATTAAAATTAAAACTTAAAAATTTGTTTCATAAATAGATTAAGCATATAGTTCAATCCGAGTGACCCTAAATTTCACATATGTGGAGAATAGGTTAGTGAGATTTTTATTTCACTTGTAGTATTTGTATACTTATTAATTTTTTATTCACTAACCAATATTCAGTGAGTTCCTACTCAAAAAGAAGGTACAAATACACACACTAGTCTATAATTATATAACTGTATGATTTAAATTTTTTTTTAATGTTTATTTATTTTTGAGACAGAGAGAGACAGAGCATGAACGGGGGAGGATCAGAGAGAGAGAGACACAGAATCTGAAACAGGCTCCAGGCTCTGAGCTGTCAGCACAGAACCCTGATGCAGGGCTCGAACTCACGGACTGCAAGATCATGACCTGAGCCCAAGTTGGACGCTTAACCAACTGAGCCACCCAGGCACCCCTATAACTGTATGACTTAATAACCAGGATGGGGGTTAGAAAGTCAAAGAGTATCCAGAGTGCATGATTTATGCTGGAGATGTAAGGAAGTTTTTGAGGAGTTACTGTCTGTGTTAAGATGGAAAGGAAGAGTGAGACAAAGGTAGAGAAGAGTTGGGGGAAGAGAACTTCACAGTGTGTGAAGGCACTGAGAGAGGGTACTTGACCTGTGGGAGGAGTTGAGAAGGAAGGCCAGGGCCATCTTGTGGAAGGGACTGGGGAGAGGCACAGAGGTCGGCAAGGACCAGGCTTCTGGATCTCAAGGCCCTGTTAATACTTTGGAAAGAAAGAGAATGTACTGTTTGAGATGGCAACATGTAATAAATGTTTCAGCTGAGAAACATTTTGGAACAAAATACATAAATACCAAATATATAAATATAATTTTTATTTTTAAATTAAAAAAAAAACACTTAGGGGAACCTAAGTGGCTCAGTTCGTTAAGTGTTCAACTTTTGGTTTTGATTCTGGTCATGATCTGAGCCAGGTTTGTAAGATGGAGCCTCACATGTGGCTCTGCGCTGACAGTGTGGAGCCTGATTGGGATTCTTTCTCTCCTCTCTCTGACCCTCCCCCATTCCTCCTCACTCTCTCTCTCTCAAAATACATAAACATCAAAAAAATGATAAAAATAAAGCCTATTAAGAAATACCACTCTTGGAACAATAATGAAAAAAAATTAAAACTGTTGGTTATGCCTCATGAAGGAAGGATGAAAACCAACATTGACAGAAAGGTGGTAGGCGATGGATTTTCAATAAGTGGGGGGTGGGTGGGGTGGAGTTCTAGCTCCATTTCACTTTTTAAATCAGAGTAATTTCCAGATGACTTAAAGATATTAAGCTAATAATAGCTAACATTTGTTTAGCTTGTGTTATATGTCCAACCCTGATTTAAGCACTTTTTATTATACTGTACACATTTTGCTCATTCCATCCTTACAGCAGCCCTATACATTAGGAGCTATTTTCCCCCCAATTTTAAGGCAATAGACACTTAGAGAGGTAATGAGTAGTGCTATAGGCACTATAAACCTTGGCATTTTAGCTCCAGTGTCTGTGTTCTTACCACACACACATTCTCTCAAAAAGTTCTAGGAAAAAACAAAGGCAAATATTTGATATTAATCAAATATTTAGAAGTTCATTCTAAACATGATTATAAAGCCAAAAGCAAGGAAAAAATTGATAGATTTGACTACCTGAATATATTTATTTAGTTTTGTTTTTAATGTTTATTTATTTTTGAGAGAAAAAGAGTGTGAGCAGGAGAGGGGCAGAGACAGAGGGAGACACAGAATTGGAACCAGGCTCCAGGCTCTGAGCTGTCAGCACAGAGCCCGATGTGGGGCTCAAACTTAGGAACCAGCAGATCATGACCTGAGCCGAAGTCGGACGCTTAACTGATTGAGCCACCCAGGCGCTCCTGAATATATTTATTTAAACTTTTACATTTCCCCCAAGTATCCAAAACAAAAAATATAAATAAGAAGAAAAAATACTGGCAGTGTATATTATAGACTGTTAATAGTCTTCGTATATAAAGCATTCTTATGATCAATAAAAAAGAACAAATTCCCCAAAAGAAAATGGTCTAGAGGTCAACAAGACTGGTCCTGGACTAAAGCCCACCAGCTTTTTGGAAAATAAAGTTTTATTGGAGTACGGCCATGCTCATTTGTTTAACACTCGTTTGTTTACATATTGTCTGTGGCCACTTTTGAGCTACAATCTAGAATTGAATAATTGTGACATCAAAACCTGCAGTGTTTGCTATCTGGTCCTTTACAGAAAAAGTTATCTGACTTTTGGTGTAGAGGAACATCCACTTTCAGTGGTCTTGAAAGATAATATAGAATCTCTTCTCCTTGGAAGGTTTGGAATGTCCTGACTGGAGGTCAAAAAATGGAGTAGTTGGTCTTTTGAGGTCCGTCCCTTAACTCCATTCTGTTTCATTTTGAACTCTTCTTGGGTTGAATTATTACACATGAGTTCCTGTAGGCATCTGTTTTTGTTTTTTGTTTTTTTTTCTTATGTACCTATTCCCTTTGGGTCAGTGTTCCTATCTTTCTCTTCTTTCTCTATGGTACCACCTCTTTCACGGTAAACAAACCCTAGAGTCTTCAGTGTTTTCAAGACACATTCTCTGGCTTTCATCAATACGTGACTCCCCAACCTTCGACTTTTCTCATCCCTGTTGTTGACTTTTGCTGGAGAAATTCAGACAACTAGGGCAATTGATAACAGTACATTTATGGTCTCTCATCTCTATGAGGAACTGTGTCCTCGTGAGGACATGATCCTACATGGACAAAATCCTACATGATCCTAAATCAGCTCCTCCCCAATTATATCTAACAGCTGGCCTGCCTAAACTTTCTTCTCTTACTTCAGCACCCCTGCTCCCTTTCTAGCTCTCTGAAAACGAACTTGCCTTCTACTTAACAGAAGAAAAGGAGGCCTTCCTGCAGTAAATACTGGGTCCCAACCTCTTCTGATTCCTCAGAGTGAGGAAGGCATCTGTGATACTGCTTTATCTTCAACATTTTGCCTCTAAACTGTTTTTCTTTCTTATAGCTTACAAATTAATTTCTATTCTTTCCACAAAAATGAAAGAGAGAAGAAAAGGAAGGAGGCAGGAAGAGAAAAATAAGAGATGAAAAGAAATAAAGAAGGAAAGAAAGAGAGAAAGAAAGAAAGAAAAAGACAAATGAGATAAAGACAAAGAGAGGAGATGGAAGGAGGGAGGAAAAAAGGAAAGAAAAGGAAGAAAGCTCTTTGATATATTTTTAGGCCTTATACTCCTCACCAGCTGTCCCTGAACATCTCTCTTTCCCTTCACAGCCCAGTTTTTTGAACACATTCTCTCCTTGTCACTCTTTCCTCACAGTGTCATATGATTGAGTCTCCTGTGAGGCTTGTGAAGGTGCCCTGGCCAAGTTGCTACACTCAGTGTTTTCTTTCCATTCCTATCCTGTTGCACTTATTTGAACTTATGATACAGTTGACTGTTATAATTCATTCTTAAAACCTGCTTTACTTTCTTTGTTGATTTTACCCTCTTCTGGTTTTTCTCTTTCTTTTTCCTCAAGTGCTTTGCATGCTGCCAGTCATTTTCCCACCTCTTCAACAGAAGACTATCCTCAGTCTTCCATTACATATTCTTCCTAGGCAGTCTCATTATCTCTATGCTAATAGCTCACAAATATCTATCCCTAGCCTAGATCTATTTGCAGACTTCTCCATCAAGTGCCTACTAGAGTTTCCGCCTATCTAAATGTTCTAATGTCATCTCAAACTAGAACATAGCAAAATTCAGCTCCCCATAACCCCCTGCCATGCCATGCCATACTGTACCCTGTCATACTACCTGAACCACTGTCCCATAATACACTGTGACTTCTCTGTCTTCCCAATTTAATTTGGAGCTTCTTAAGAGTAGGGACCACATGTTTCATCTCTGTATCTTCAGTGTTCAGTACACTGAGTTTGTTGAGTCAGTGTATGAGAGAATGGAAGTAGTAAAGATAAATGAAAACAAGAAAGGATGAAACTTATTTTGGATTCAGGTGTTCCTAGCAGAAATAATAAATAGTCCACCAGTAGATTATCTTCTGAAATGAACTGAGTCTAAGAAATTGGCTGGATGGTGAAGTACCAAAAAACATTCTCCTTACTCTAGAGCCTGTTGATAAAGCAACAAAAATTCATGAGTCCTGTTGAAACTGACAAAGTAGCTGTGACAGATAACTTTTTATTCAGTGTTTAAACCATTTAAGCTTGTAGATTGTAGGATACTAAGACTACAAGAGCATTTTCCTCAAAATATGAAGTTTAGTATAAACATCAGAAATTTTACATTTAGCACAGAGCACAGTTTCATCTAGTACCTGAATTCTTGGTACTTGGCGGCATTGAGAACACTTAGTACAAAATGTTCTGGGTGTAAAATGTTCTGGTATCAAGTGTTCTTGAAGTGTTTAAGTCAGAATACTAATCCTCAAGCAATTCACAACACCAGCTACAAAAATATGCAAGAAAGAAAACACCTGTCACACTGTATTATAAAGTAGAGAAATTATGGTCTTCAAAGTACAGATTTGAATTAATAAAGTGGCAATCAGATGTCATAAGGAAAAGGTAATGTATGCCACACTCAGACCAGAAACTGATCAATTATATAGTTTAGTTTTTTTTTAATGTTTATTTTTGAGAGAGACAGAGTGTGAATAGAGGAGGGGCAGAGAGAGAGGGAGACACAGAATCTGAAGCAGGATCCAGGCTCTGGGTTGTCAGCACAGAGCCTGATGAGGGGCTTGAACCCATGAACTGTGAGATCATGACCTGAGCTGAAGTCGGATGCTTAGCCGACTGAGCCACCCAGGTGCCCCTCAATTATATAGTTTAAAATTCAGATTATCTTAATGCCAATAACAATGTTTTATTTTTTTAAAAGTCAAGTCAAAACTTTTGGAAATTTAAAATTAATGAACATTAAAATAGCCTAACTGTCACTTCCTATACAACTGAACACATGTCCTATAAAGTAATCTTATCTACAACTAACTCCATGTTTTTCTAAATTTTTCTGACAAATATTTTATTGTAAAAATCATTCAAGGTTTACATCTTCCGTTGGGTAAAAAAGTATCATTAAGATATTACCAAATCCAATATTTAATTAAAATAATACAACAGAGTTTGCCTCATCACTTCAAACCCTTTCCTTATTTAAATAAAATATAACATTTTGGAAAATTTGGGAAGTATAGAAAAAGGGAATCTATAATCCTACTGACTTCACACTGCAGAAATGTTTTTTCATAATTGTAATTATTATGTAATTTTGTATTCTGCATTTATCCATCCTTCTTCCTTCCTTCCTTCCCTCCTTCCTTCCTTCCTTCTTTCCTTCCTGCCTGCCTGCCTGCCTGCCTGCCTTCCTTCCTCCCTCCCACCCTCCCTTTATGTAATCTCTGTACCCAACCTGGGGCTCAAACTCACAACCCTGAGATCAAGAGTCATATGCTCCTCTGACTGAGCCATCCAGGCACCCCTGTGTTCTGCTTTTAAAATTAGTATGTTGGGGTGCCTGGGTGGTTCAGTAGGTTAAGTGTCCGATTCTTGGTTTTCTCTTAGGTCATAGTCTTGTGGTTCATGAGTTTGAGCCCTGCATCGGACTCCACAATGGCAGTGCAGGACCTGCTTGGGATTCTCTGTCTCCCTCCCTCTCTCTCTCTCTCTCTCTCTCTCTGCCCCTCCCCCTGCTTACTTTCTATCTCTCTCTGTCAAAATAAAGAAATAAACATTTTAAAAAATGAAATTAGAGGTGCCTGGGTGGCTCAGTTGGTTAAGCATGTGACTTTGGCTCAGGTCATGATCTTGTGGTTAGTGGGTTCTAGCCTTGCATTGGGCTCTGTGCTGACAGCTCAGAGCCTGGAGCCTGCTTCAGATTCTGTGTCTCCCTCTCTCTCTGTACCTCCCCTACTCCTTCTCTCTCTCTCTCTCTCTCTCTCTCTCTCTCTCTCTCTCTCTCTCTTTCTCTCTCTCTCAAAAAAGAAGTAAATAAAAATTAGTGTTTCTCTCATGAATATATTTCTGTGGTGCTACTAAATAATTATGATTATAATTGTTTAAAGCAGACTGATGCCACCTAATGCTATACTATAATTTACTTAACCATTTACCCAATGGATAATTTAGATGAGATGCAATGTTTTACTTGGTGCTTACAGACCCTTCCCACCATACTTTGTACTTTTTTCTTATGGTAGATTTCTAAAAGTAAAATTGCTCAGTTGAAAGTTACTTTTAAAGACATAGTAGCATAATGATCTCCCAAAGGAGATCTTTGAATTTATAGTTCCCCCTGTAACGTAAGAATACCAATTTCATTGCTAATTTAGCAGTATTTTATTTTTTTTTTAATTTTTTTTCAACGTTTATTTATTTTTGGGACAGAGAGAGACAGAGCATGAATGGGGGAGGGGCAGAGAGAGAGGGAGACACAGAATCGGAAACAGGCTCCAGGCTCTGAGCCATCAGCCCAGAGCCTGACGCGGGGCTCGAACTCCCGGACCGCGAGATCGTGACCTGGCTGAAGTCGGACGCTTAACCGAGGCCACCCAGGCGCCCCTGACAGTATTTTAAAAGAATACTTTATTGGCTATTTTGTTTTACACAACAGACTATTTTTTTTAGAGCAGCTTTAGGTTTACAGAAAATGGAGCAGAAAGTACAGAGGGTTCAAAGATATCCCTCTGTACCCTTCCCTGTAGTTTCCCCTATTATTAACATCTTGCTTTAGTGGAGTACATTTGTTACAATTGATGAATAAATATTGATACCTTATCATTAACTCAAGTTCCAAGTTCCAAGTTCCACCCAAGTTCCAAAAAGGCCTTATTACATACAGAGGGGAGGGGTTCGGTCCTTCTTGGCTGCTGCTTTCCTCATTGCTGCCAGGACATTGCTCAGCTCCTCTCTCTTCCTCTTGGCAGAGACGTGTGTCCCCATCCTTTCCTTGATGAACTTGAGAATGTGCTTGTCCTTAGAGACCTTGAGCAGCTCCATGGTTCGCTGCTTGCTCATATGGGGCAAAGCTGCACACCTCTTGGATCATGTCCCGCATGAACTTGGTGTGTATGGTGAGGTGCCCCGGGCAGTGTTTGGGCCTTGGCTTGCTCGTGTTCTTAGTCACCTTGTGGCCCTTGTTGAGGCCCACGGCCATAGGGTAACAAGGGTAGTGCAGAGCCCTGGCTGCTGGTCCTCAATGGCTCCCCACAGCAGAACGCAGAGTTCTATGCATTTTAACCAATGTTTAATGTCATGTATCTACCATTACATATTATACAAAATAGTCTGCCTGCCCTAAAAATCTCCTATGCTCCACTTATTCATCCTTCCATCCCACAAGCCACTGGAAACCACTGATCTTTTTACTGTCTGTATAATTTTGCCTTTTCCCGAATGTTATATAGTTGGAATCATATGTTAGGAAGTCTTTTCAAACTGGCTTCTTTCATTTAGCAATATGCAGTTATGTTTCCTCCATGTATTGGTAGCTTTTTCTTTTTATCATTGAATAAATATTCCATTGTATGGATGTAGCACAGCTTATCCATTCAACTTTTGAAGAACATCTTGGTTGCTTCTAGTTTTGGCAATTATGAATAAAGCTGCTATAAACATTTGTGTTCAGGTTTTTTGTGTGGATATAAATTTTGAACTAATTTGAGTAAAGTATGTTTTCATAGCCACTTGTTATTGTTTTATGCATGTATTCTATTCTATCTCTGAATATATTTATGAAATGAATGTTTAAGCACACTTTTTTCTCCCTTCAGAGTCTCTATTTCTCCAAGTTGCTTTTTGTTTGTCTATTTTGATCACTATAGTCTGTGTTTGAGATGTTCTGAGGTTGTTTGATGATTCTGGCTGCCTGTTCTTATTTAAGAGCAGTGCCCCATAAAGATGATAAGAAGCTGTGATCCCATGGTGAGACTTGCTACCTATGGGCCGTTTCACTAAGAAAAGCTCACTGTGAAATATTTCATCTTGGACTGGTTAGATTCCCCAGAGTGAAATCTTCTGACTTCCTCCCTTGATGGTATAGGACTGGTTACCATCTTTCTAGAAACTGAGTTGGAGAAGAGGTTTGGAAGTAGGTGGACTCTGCTTTCAGTTAACAAAATGTTCACCTAATTTCCCTGTTTGTAGAATGGTACCCCCACTTTGAATTGTGCATGTCTAGTTTTCTGAAGAATCAGGGAGATATAGTTGCCTACTTGGACTTGGGGAAAGGATCTAAGGATTTATCTGATTCTTAAAAGAGAATTCCAGTTAATCCTCCTGTTTCTACTGTCACCTTTATCCTCATACCTGAAACCTAATATGGCAGTGCCTTTGGGGGAGATACGTGGTTTGCCGTGTAAACTGCTTGTTTCTAAGCTTGACTTGGGATTCAACTTTCTCAATGCTGTGAGGTCATCTGCTTATCCATCTGCTTTCCAGTTTGAAAATTTTGTTGGTGATCCCTTGCTTCTGTTCTTCTTTGTCCTTACAAATTCATGCCTTTAAAAAATCCTGTGCAATACTTTTAGTTAGGTTTTGGTAGGAAGTGAAAGTAAATGCATTTGGACAATCTGCCATAGTTCTGTGAAATTCTCATATATCCTTTTAAAACAGAAATCAGGGGTGCCTGGGTGGCTCAGTCGGTTAAGCCTCTGACTTCAGCTCAGGTCATGATCTCATGTTTGTTTGAGCCCTGCATCAGGTTCTGTGCTGACAGCTCAGAGCCTGGATCCTGCTTCGAATTCTGTGTCTCCCTCTCTCTCTGCCCTTCCCCTGCTTTTTCTCTCTCTCTCTCTCTCTCTCTCTCAAAAATAAATAAAAATATTAAAAAAAAAAAAACCAACCAGAAATCAAAACCCAAACCCTTCTCTATAGTCAATAGATGTTAATTGGTTAAAATTTTCAGAAAAAATATTTAAAAATTTTTTAGTTAATATTATCTATAAATGGACCACCACGTAAAATTTTGGTACTTGTCCATTATGACTTTTCTGTGTGAATACATAAACATTTGATTTATTTTTATTATTTTTTCACTTGTATAAAAAAATACAATTGTGTCTACAGAGATAGCAGTTCAGTGGGGAAGGGAGAAAGGATGTGAGTAGGAATTGACTGCAAACAGACATAAAGGAACTTTGGAGGGGTAATGGAGGTGTCCTAAACCTGGATTGTGGTGATGGTTGCTTAAGTCTACAAATTTACTAAGAACTATTGATGGGTATATTTTATGGCATATAAATTATAGCAATAGATTTGTTTTAAAAATTCCACACTAACCAGCAAAAACCAAAAATATGATTTACTCAGACCATATCATACATCTTTGTTCACTTAAAAATTTATTATGGACGCCTTTCATGTCAACAAATTTATACCTATAAAACAAAATTGTAATTGTATAATTAACAAAATGTGTTTCTCCCAGATCTTTTCCCTTCACCTTGCAAATATAGAAGATCCCACTTTCATAGTACATTTTTTGTTTGCCTTTTTACATTCTTATTCATATATTTATATATTGATGCATAGTTGTCATTATTACATAGTTTAGCACTGTGGTTATAAAACACTATTCTAGCCATTTCCCCATATGTTACATAATTATTGTTGACAGTTACATAATCCTTCATAGGGTACATATGTCATGCACTAATTACCATATCCCTGTTTTGGGGGTCTTGAGCTATTTCAGGATTTCTGTTGTTAAAAATAATGATATAATAATAATAACTTTATGCATATAGCTTTTCCTTTCCTTTTTCCTTTTTTTAATTCTTTACTTAGGATAAAGTCCTAGAAAGCCTCTACTGCTTTTGAACTAAAATAAACACAAATAACTTCAGAATTTAAAAAAAAATTGGCTTTTATATAATTCCTTTTAGATGTGTTTTGGAAGATTCCTTATATGGAGAACCTATCATTTGTTACTATTACCTTTTAAGTTCTATATTATGGCCTCTGATATTTTGCTGAACATACTTTTTTTTAAAGGTTTTATTTATTTTTAAGAGAGAGAGAGACACACAGAGTGTGAGTTGGGGGGTGGGGAGTGGCAGAGAGGGAGGGAGACACAGAATCCAAAGGAGGCTCCAGGCTCTGAGCTGTCAGCACAGAGCCCAATGCGGGGCTCGAACCCACAGGCTAAACCGTGAGATCATGACCTGAGCTGAAGTCAGAGTCTTAACCGACTGAGCAACCCAGGTGCCCTGAACATACTTAAAAAAAAAAAAAAAAATCAGATATACTTATTTGAAGTAAAGACAGGTAGGAATTCTGTGAAGAAACCCAATACTGTTGTCTCTTGTGGAAAGGTAGCAGCAACCTCATAGTGTTTTCATCCTATTTAAACTTTACAAATGGAGGATTTTATAATACAAACTACAGAATCTAACTTTAGGTTGGGTGGCCTCAGATTTCTAAAGCCTATTCACCTTAAATAATTGTATTGGGATGTCTCATTACTGATTTGCAGCTGTGCTTTTCTGGATACATGCTGAGAAGCCTTCTTTTAACTCAAAATGTTAGTTAAAAATTTTTAAGTTAGCATTAATGGCTTACCACATGACAAAGTAGGAAAGTGACTAGACATTCTAGGGAAGTCTCCAGGAGTTCTTAGAATCCAGGAAACACACCTTACACATACTCAGGTCACTGGGGACAAGCAGTCTACGGATTTTGTTCTTCTGAAATGATCAGCCACAACAGACTAAATTAACTGGCTTTAGGATACTGTGCTCAATGGATGAGTTAGATGTAGAATTTCAGGAAGCCCAAGGTCAAGTTAGTTCCTAAGGAACAATGCATGCTTTTTATAACCTTCCCTACATTTCCCTCTGTGCTATAACCAGGTCATGACAACTGGGACCTTGTCACCAACACTTTCAAAGATAATTTTAAAAGACTATTCAAACATTAAAGCTAGCCCCCTCCTTGGCACATACTCCCCCTTCTCTCCTCTCTTTAGTCCCTGGGTGGCCAGGAAAACCCAACATCAAGGGCAAGGGGCATTCCATTTCCTACCCCTTTGTGTGTGTGGTACCTATCAGGCCCTTACCCTCTCATCCCCATTTTACCCCCAAATTGATTCAAGGACCAGTTTTTTTTTTTTTAAACAGCTTTATTGAGACTTAATTCACATACCATAAAATCCACTCATTCAAAATGCTTTTGAGTATTTCCACAGAGTTGTGCAACTATCACTTACCACAATCAATTTTAGAACACTTTCATCACCTGAAAAAAGAAACCCATACTCATTATCAGTTAGCTGCATTCCACCCCCCAAATCTCCTAGCCCGTAGGTAATCACTAATCTATATTCTATTACTATAGATTTGCCTAATCTAGACATTTCAGATAAATGGAATCATATAATATGTGACCTCTTGTGACTGTCTTCTTTCACTGAACAGTGTTTTCAAGGTTCATCCACATTGTAGCATGCATTGATACTTCATTTTTTTTTTATTGTCAAATGCTATTATTTTGTATGGTTATACCACATTTTCTTTATCCATTCATCAGTTGATGGGAATTTTGGGTTGTTTACTCTTTTTAGCTATTATAAATAATGCTTAACGCTGCTACACACAAAATTTTATACAAAATTGTACAAAATTTTGTTTGATGTATGTTTTCATTTTTGGGGGGTATATACCTAGGACTGGATTTTCTAGGTCATATGGTAACTCTATGTTTAACATTTTAAGGAGTTGTCAAACTATTTTCCAAAGCAGTTGTATCATTTTATGTTTCCACCAACAATCTATGAGGGTTGCGATTTTCTGACTTTTGTTATTGTCTCTCTTTTTTATTTTAGCTATACAAATGGATATGAGGTATCTCATTGTGGTTTTGATTTACATTACCCTAATGGCTAATGATGTTGAGCATCTTGTGTGTCTTTTTTGGAAAAATATCTGTTCAAATCTTTGATTGGGTTGTCTTTTTAATGTTGAATTGTAAGAATTCTTTATATATGCTGAATACAAGGCCTTCATCATGTACATGATTTACAAACGTTTTCTCCCATTATGTGAGCTGTCTTTTCATTCTCTTGATGGTATCTTTTGAAGCATAAAGGCTTTTAATTTTTATGATTTCAAGTTTATCTGCTCATTATTTTGTTATTTGTGCTTTTGGTTTCATGACTAAGAAAGCATTGCCTAGTCAAGGTTCACAGAGATTTACACCTATGTTTTCTTCTAAGAGATTTGTAGTTTCTGCCCTTACATTTAGGTATATGACCCATTTTGAGTTAATTTTTATGTATAGAACAGTGTAGGGGTCCAACTTCATTCTTTTTTTTTTTTAATTTTTTTTTTCACGTTTTATTTATTTTTGGGACAGAGAGAGACAGAGCATGAACGGGGGAGGAGCAGAGAGAGAGGGAGACACAGAATCGGAAACAGGCTCCAGGCTCTGAGCCATCAGCCCAGAGCCCGACACGGGGCTCGAACTCACGGACTGCGAGATCGCGACCTGGCTGAAGTCGGACGCTTAACCGACTGCGCCACCCAGGCGCCCCATCAACTTCATTCTTTGTATGTGGACATGTAGTCGTTTGGGCACCATTTGTTGTAATTCCTTCTCAATTATCTAGATATCATCAAATATCAACTGACCATTGGATGCCTGGGTGGCTCAGTTGGTTAAGCATCTGACTTTGGGACTTCAGCTAAGATCATGATCTCACAGTTTATGGATTTGAGCCCCACGTCTGGCTCTGTGCTGACAGTTCAGAGCCTGGTGCCTGTGTCATATTCTGTGTCTCCCTCTCTCTTGGCTCCTCCTCTGCTTGCACTCTGTCTCTCTCTCTCTCTCTCTCAAGAATAAATAAACATTAAAAAAAATCAATTGACCATAAAGATAATGTTTTTATTTAAAAAAATTTTTTTAATGTTTTTATTTATTTTTGAGAGAGAGAGAGAGAGAGAGACAGAGACAGAGACAGAGAGAGACAGAGAGACAGAGTGTGAGCAGGGGAGGGGCAGAGAGAGAGGGAGACCCAGGACCTGAAGCAGTCTCCAGGCTCTGAGCTGCAGCACAGAGCCCGACATGGGGCTCGAACTCACAGACTGTGAGTCTATGACCTGAGCTGAAGTCAGATGCTTAACCGACCTAGCCACCAGGCGCCCCAAGATAATGTTTTTTTCTGAACCCTCAATTGTATTCCATTGATCTATATGTCTACTTTTATGCCAGTAGCACACAGTCATGATTACTGTAGCTTTGGAGTAAGCTTTGAAACTAGAAGTGCAAGTCCTCCAGTTTTGTTCTTTTTGAAGATTGTTTTGGCTATTTTTGGTCCTTTGAATGTCTATATTAATTTTAGGATCTGTATGTTACTTTCTGCTAAAAAACCAACTGGGGTTTTGATAGGGACTGCATTGGATTTGGGGATCTCAAGGCCTATTTTGTGTGATTGCTTTGAACATCCAAATGGTACCTCCTGACTGTACCTTCCTTGTTCTTCTCCCACAAGACAGAGTAATTATTGCTCTTAGTACTGAGAGAAAAGGAAGAATCTGTTCATAAATATTCATAATTAAGTGTGTTTTTTCTGCCTTCATTTATTCTGATGTGAGATGAGGTCAGTAAGTGTACTTATGTCATAAGGATGTTGTGAACATTAAATAGGAAAATCCATCTGAAGCACCTAGCAAGCACTCAATAAGTGTTACCCACAATAATAACAATTATACTCCTAGGCATCTTTGGATCAAGATTGATTCTTGACATCCTTCATGCATTGACCTCGTCTCCCACTATTCTCTCAGGTATGATCTGAACTTCAGAAAAATCCACATCTGTCTGATTCTCAAAAGCCAGTGTGCTTCCAATTATATTAACAGGTGTTTGATAGATTAAAACAGAAAATAAGAGGCTGGGGCACCTGGGTGGCTCAGTTGGTTGAGCATCTGACTCTTGATTTTGGCTCAGGTCATGATCTCAGTTCGTGAGATTGAGCCCCACATCAGGCTCTGCACTGAGCATGGAGCCTGCTTAAGATTCTCTCTCTTTGTCTGTCTGTCTGTCTGTCTGTCTCTCTCTCTCTCTCTGTCCCTTTCTCTCTCTATCAAATTAAAATTTTTTTTCAACGTTTATTTATTTTTGGGACAGAGAGAGACAGAGCATGAACGGGGGAGGGGCAGAGAGAGAGAGAGGGAGACACAGAATCGGAAACAGGCTCCAGGCTCTGAGCCATCAGAGCCCGACGCGGGGCTCAAACTCACGGACCGCGAGATCGTGACCTGGCTGAAGTCGGACGCTTAACCGACTGCGCCACCCAGGCGCCCCTCTATCAAATTTAAAAAAAAAGAAAAAGATAAGAGGAATTTTGCAATATGTAGGAAAAAGGAAAATTTCTATTAAGAAAACTTTAATGGAAAAAGTATAATTTCTAGGCTCCAAGTAAAGAAATAGCTGACAGATTTTTTTTTTTTTAATTTAGTAGATATTCATTCTTAGTAGACCAGGATGCTCATGACTTAAAACCAGTTGGGAGCTGACAGATACAGGGGAACCTGGGAGGTCTGCTGAGGTGAAGCATCAGGTAGAAGAAATTATGTCTGTTGGTTAATTTTGTTGTAACCTGAATGTCCACATGTTCTCTAGCTTGGAGGGAGAGTTCCCACCCTTTAATACCCAGGTAAGTCTGTGGTCCAGTCTGGACACCTCCACAAGAATATGATAATCCTAGGTGATACTGACATATTCTCTTCTGTATTGTCATTTCTTACTCTGGAATATAGATCTGGGCTTCTATACCTCTGATCAACCTAAAGAAGATGATGTTAATATTTTATAACTAAATGACCTTGCTAATATTATAAAATGTAAACTGGAATTTTCTTTTAGTGGACTATCCTTTTCCTGGCATTGGAAACTGATTTCTTACATTCACTTTTTGAGTTAACAATCACAAAATACAATATAATCCAGTGGTGAGTGAATGGATTTCCTTAGCAGTTTATAACTTTTATGAATGATGTAATAGTTTTTAGCACTAATGTTACAGACTTTGAGAAGGATATTCATAGGCAATAAACTAATGAGTTGTGTTTGTGTGTGTAACTAAATTCATGCTCATTTTTTCATTCTCTTCTTAATCCTACTACTTATTGTCTTATCATCCTCTTAAGCTTCTCTCAATGCACTCTATTCCATAAAACCTATCCAGATCCTCCCAGCTAGATATGGGATTGTGTTCTTTGAACTTCTGTATAAGCAGATGTTTATAAATCTCTCACAGCACCTACTAGATGTCACTTTGTGTAATAGTTATTTGTGTACTTACATTATTCCCCTGCTAGATTGTATGCTCCTAGAGTCCAGGCTTAAGTGTGTGTTATTAATCTTGCTATAATTTAACCTCCTAATATAATTCGTTGAATACAGTGAGTGTTTAAATATGTTTGTTAAATTACATTTCTGGGTTAAGATGGGAGGAACTTGGCTAGCTACTTAACAGGCAGCCATTTTTTATACTTGACTGGGGTAGCTCATCAAGAATCTTGAACAGAAGCTTACTGTACCTGAGCACCTGACCTGGACACTGGCTCTGTACCTGGGTGCTGGGGTTTATAATTCATGTAAAACACACAGGGAACAGTCCTTTACAGATAAAGAGATAATGTTGATGAATCTGCACTACTAATAAAAGAACAAATGACCTAGAATTTCTCAAAATGTCCTCAGGGTTCATGCAGTAGGAGCACTTATTTAAATATTTTTCTTTTGATACTTTTAGCACACTTGCCTGAAGTTAATTTCTAGCTACAGCATCTCATTAGAAGAGTGACTGAAAACTTAGGGAATGTTTGAAAGGGGCCGTAAATGGACTAACGTTATACTAAATTCCATGCCATAGTAAAGTGGTCATTTAGCAAAATCCAAGCGAGCAAAATTACAACTAGCACATGTATGTAAATAGATCACTATATTTGTCCTGAGATAGAGTAGGTTCTATATGGCTGAGTGTAGCCTTCAGTGTTCAGATTAGCTGGAATTCACCACATTGAGTAGGGGACTAGCTGTGACCTAGTTGCCTAGGAAGATAGCATTTATTTATTTATTAAAAAAAATTTTTTTTTCAACATTTATTTATTTTTTGGGACAGAGAGAGACAGAGCATGAACGGGGGAGGGGCAGAGAGAGAGGGAGACACAGAATCGGAAACAGGCTCCAGGCTCTGAGCCATCAGCCCAGAGCCCGACGCGGGGCTCGAACTCCCGGACCGCGAGATCGTGACCTGGCTGAAGTCGGACGCTTAACCGACTGCGCCACCCAGGCGCCCTGGAAGATAGCATTTAATAGAGCAGTGCTTCTTAAACTGTCTGTGGTGAAGCACTAGTTTATTTTCTTTGCAATTTAGGTAATTAATAATTTTGTAAAATACAATAATCATAAAAACTAAAAAATGAAATTTAAAAAGACATGCAAAGCACAACTCCCAATTTTTAAATATTATACTCAACAGACATAAAATTATTCTGTCAAATTGCTGTTCTGTACTTACCTGATCAGGGAACACCTCCAGTCCATGGATCACACTTTGAGTAACACTGGCTTAGAGGATGGACTGTCCTGATATGCCCGCATAAAGGTTTAGATTGCCTGTCCATTAACACAATTCGGAGGTCTGTTTGATCCAAATGAGTGCTCAGCAGGGTGGGGCGGCGGTGCTTAGATGGATTAGTCAGTGGAACATGCAACTCTTCATCTCAGGGTTGTGAGTTCAAGCCCTATGTTGGGTGTAGAGATTACTTAAAAATAAAATCTAAATGTACATACATACAGGGGCTCCTGGGCGGCTCAGTTAGTTAAGCATCCGACTTTGGCTCAGATCATCATCTCATGGTTCATGAGTTCGAGCCCCACTTTGGATCCTCCTCTCTGTCCCCTCCTCTCTCTGTTCTTCTCTCTCTCTCTCTCTCTCTCTCTCTCTCTCTCTCTTATTCTCTCTCTTCTCCCCCCTCAAAAAAATGAATAAACATTTAAAATATATATATATTAACAAAATTAAAAAAATACATATATACATACATAAAAAATGAATGCTCAGGGATAATAGGAAAAAATGCTATGTCTTGAGGTGAGACCAGGTCAAAAATTGAGCTTATCCCTCATTCTGTAGGGTGAAAAGACTTGAAGCAGAAAGGGGAGGGTGTAATATAATTGAAATGGTATGGTTAATGATTTTTGGTTTAAGATAGTTGGTAGGGGTAAGATGAAACAGTAAGACTTCCCAAAAAATAAGTCCTAAGAGTTCAGGCAAAAGTGAACAGTAAATCCCTGGTCAGATCTGAAGCTGTGGAAGTAAAAATGGAGCAGTAGCAGAAGTATTTACTGAGCCTCTTTTATGTCCTAAATATTATACACACTAAGCACTTTACATATATATGCTAGCTCATTTAATCTTGACAACAATCCTTTGTGGTAGTACTATTAACCTCATTTTTCAGATGAGGAAACGGGCTCCAAGAAGTTGAATGACTTGTCCCAGGATTTTCAGATGGTTGTGATGTGTAACCCAGAGCCCAGATTTGTTAGGTTCTTAAATAATTGTCTAAATACAGTGCTTTTGCAAATCTTGCTGAACATTTTGGGCTGTTGAGTTGAGAGTTATCACTGTCCTTTGATACCAAATAGCCTGTTAACCACTATCATCAGCCTTTCAACTGCTTTGCCTGAACTTTTTTGGAGATTTGGCCTTAATTCTGATCAACCTGGTTGCTCCATCATTGGAGCAACATAACCCTGTGAAGTGGATTAAACCTAGGGTGGATGCTAACACTGGGCAGAGCTGCTCAATTCTAATTTTTAGGTGGCATTTTATAAATCTGACTCTAATCATGTAGTTTTCTACTGTCTTCATTGCACATGGTAAAGTATTTCATGTAGGCTGCTTTAAGTCCTGGTGGTGCCATGGTTTTTAAAATAAGCTGACCCTTTGGGCACCTGGCTGGCTTAGTCAGTGGAGTGTGAGATTCTTAATCTTGGGGTTGTAAGTTTGAGTCCCCCAATGGGTGTAGAGATTACTTAAAAATAAAAAAATTAAATTAAATAAACCGACCCTCTAAAAGATTAATTTTATGAAACTTTTCAGTGTGAATTTTCTGTTTAATAAATAGAATAGTAATTATGTACTATTTTTTTCCCACACCAGATTGTAGAATAAGAACTTGCACACATTGTTCTAAAGAACTGCATACTCCATGCACTATTGGCACTCTATAAATGTTAAATAGTAACTCCTTGGAGAAGAGGGGAAGTCTTTCATTAAAACAGAATACAATGTTTTGGGTGCTTGGGTGGCTCAGTCAGTTAAATGTCTGACTCTTAATCGCAGCTCAGGTCATGATCTCGCAGTTCATCAGTTCGAGCCCTGCATTTGGCTCTGCACTAACAGTGCAGAGCCTGTTTGGGATTCTCTCTCTCCCTCTCTCTCTCTGCCTCTCCTCCCCGCTCCCTCTCTCAAACTAAATAAATAAACTTAAAAAAATAAAATACAGTGTTCATTGCCAGTTGAAAAACACATTCCTAATAAATGAGCCAAATATTTGCAATTGTCTGTTATCCTACATTCATATCCTACATACATATCCTATGTTCTTTGTTGAAATTACCTTTCCTACATGTTACTAAAAATGAATTTTGATTTAAAATGTAGGCCCAGTATTTTTTGTTCTCTGTAACAGCCAAGTACCTTTTGAGTCATTCTTATCTTTTTTTCTTTAAGTTTATATATTTATTTTGAGAGAGAGAGAGAGAGAGAGAGAGAGAGAGAGAGAGAGAGAGAGTGTGTGTGTGTGTGTGTGTGTGTGCAAGTGGGACAGGGGCAGAGAGAGAGAGGGAGAGAGAGAGAATCCCAAGCAGGTTTCATACTACCAGTGCAGAGCCCGAATCGGGGCTCAAACTCATGAACCATGAGATCATGACCTGAGCTGAAGACAGGCACTTAACCGACTGGGCCACCCATTCTTACCTTTAACAAGAGAAATCCTACCCTTGATTATATTTCTATGCCAAGCCTGAGATTTAAAAGTTACTGTCTTTTGGGGCACCTGGGTGGCTCAGTTGGTTAAGCATCTGGCTTCGGCCCATGTCATGATCTCACAGTTTGTGGGTTCGAGCCCTGCATCAGGCTCATTGCTGACAGCTCAGAGCCTGGAGCCTGGAGCCTGCTTCGGATTCTGTGTCTCCTTCTCTCTCTGCCCCTACTCTGCTTATGCTTTCTCTTTTCTCAAAAATAAACATTAAAAAAAAAAGTTACTGTGTTTTTTTTGGGTACATTGTTAGTCTAGTGAAATGGAAGAAGAGTCTGTAATAGGCTTTGACAGTTAAAATTACTTCAACTTATTCAAAGCCAGTTTAATATTCTTCCTTTTTTTTTTTTTTTCCATAGACATTTTGGGTCATGTTAGTTGAAAACAGCCCAAAAGAATCCCACCCCACCCCCCAGGTGAGCAAGACTATCCAGAAAAGAAAGAGCTATGCTATGGTTTTTCTGTCATTTGGGAAAATGGATGTGTGTCTGTCTGTGGAGGGAAGTTCTTTTTTTTTTTTTAAACGTTTATTTATTTTTGAGACAGAGAGAGACAGAGCATGAATGGGGGAGGGTCAGAGAGAGGGAGACACAGAATCTGAAACAGGCTCCAGGTTCTGAGCTGTCAGCACAGAGCCCGATGTGGGGCTTGAACTCACAGACCGTGAGATCATGACCTGAGCCGAAGTCAGACGCTTGACCGACTGAGCCACCCAGGCACCCCTGTGGAGGGAAGTTCTATAGGTCCCTCATTTCTCCAGTGAACATGTTTGTGCTGCTGCAGGGCTGTGGCCAGATTGCTGCTTTTAGACCAAGTACACTCCTCTGAGCTAACTAGTCAGCACTGCATATTAATGAGTGGTGGTAAGCTCAGTTTTGAAAAATGCCAATGGGATTATTTTTTCCTTTGCAACAACAAATAAATATGAAAAGGCTATATTTCATATTAATTGGAATGATTATTGTTTTCATGGTTTGTCTCTGAGCATATATTAGGAGAATTTTGAAAGCTGAGCTAAAAATGCCCTTTTAGCTATAGTATAGGTTCAATTTTTAGATGAATTGTGAGGATATGTGGGAAGTTATATTTAAGAAAAGCAGCTTTACTGTACTTCCCTGGCCTGCTCTGGGTGACTTTTAACCTATCTTGACTTTAGCAGAGTGAATTAAATTATAAAATAGAACTTTATGTAGTGGTTAAGAGCCAACTTTTGGCCAGTAAATATTATAGCACTTATGTAAATGGACAATAATAAGCTCCATGCAGTTTTTTTTAAAGCAGTTAAAAATAATGGAGGGATGCAGAAATGTTCTGTTTAACTTTGTAGTGCGTACTCTGGGAGATTGATAAAGTATAATGCTAATAAGGTGACAATGAAATGTCTGTTCCAAGGCATCGTTACACTCATAAATAACACTTGAGGCAGTGTTTTATAAAAAGTGATTTATGCTAAGTTATTCCTCACAGCAACCTATGTGAGGTAGATATTACTATCCCACTTTCAAATGAGGACATTGAGAGTAAAACTCAGCTTATCTGTAATGGAGCAGTGGTCATCATGGCAACCTGGCCTTTGATAAAAATACATATACCCATATACCGTGTGTCCCGAGACTGGTGTAATGAGGATGGTGGGGGCCATGTGGTAGCAGGGGGACTGCAAGTCTGAGATACAACAGGAAAGAGTCCTGCTTCCCAAGTAGAAAGACTCATCCCCACCTTGTCATTTTTGCTTCTTCAGGGGGCAATGGACATGGGTCCCTTTCTTCTCTGACTTCCCATTTCCAAGTCCATTCCTGGTGGGAAGTTTGGGGACAGCTCCCTATTAAAGAGGTTTGCTGTGACTTTAGAAATTACTCATGTTATCAGTTAGAGAGGGAGTCACTATAATTGATTTGTGTAGACTTAGTTCATGGTGACTTCTTGACTGAGGAATTAAAACAAGTGGTGTGGAATTTTGTAAGGCTGCCATGCTTTCTTTCCCTTTCTTGTTCACTGTCTCAGGGCTGAGGAGAAGACGATGAAAATTGTGCATCACACCCTTGGGTCAGAGATTGAGCTACCCAACTATACATTGAAGGGACACTGATTAACTGAAAGGAAACTGCCATTTCTTTTTCCTTCAGTTACCCTGAACTATAATGATAAAGATTCACCAGAGGGAGCTTCAGCAAGATATGCTTTTTAGTCTTGACCTTAATACACATACCTATTCAAAAAAATACATGTACCTCTTTGAATACAATGTAAATTACCACTTTGCTGATACTGGCTTACATAATTATTTTGTGCAGGTTGATTCCAGTTTACTTTGCATTTAGTCTTGTCCTTGATTTAGGATAGGAAGGGGAACAGTCCATGTTTATCTGGATAATAAAAGTACAGTCACTATGATAATATGGTTTGTTTTCTGCTTTACCTTGGTGATCAAGTCCAAGTTGTATATATTTGGTGATAGTTTGTGGTGGTATGCCATTACCATAGCAATGGGCTATATTCTTGGTTGCCACTAATTGCCTCTAGAATTATGTGGGTATGAAGGTTTTCTTGTTGAGAATGCATAGTATTTATAGAAAACACAAAAGGGGCTGTATCAGAGCTACTTTATACAGAACCAACAGTTCCCTGGCTACAGTGACTGAAACAGATGGGTTGGAAGAGTTTACTAGTGACTTATTTCCCTGTCTGGGATTGCTGACAAATGCATATGCCACTACCTGGCTTCCGGGAAATGCAAAAGGTAAAATGGGCTTTGGCTTTGGAGTATTTCCGTGGAAAATATAGTAGCATGAATGCCTGGTTTCCTGTCCTACTTCTTCATTCAACTACCAAATGGATCGTTTTAATTACCTTCCAGATATAGCCAAAAAAGAAGTGAGGCAAGCTTCCATGAATGCTAATGGTAGTCCCACACTCCTTTCAAGGATAAAGTAAGTTGTTTTAGCTTTTATTTGTCAGATCAGTTGCTTATATTTTGTATGAAATGTATACATTGTCTTTTCATATTTGAGCCCGTTTGTTTTACCTTGATATCACATTCATCTAATGTAAATGTTGTTCCTTTAAAAAATTGTAGCTTATGTAAGTGCTTATCTGATCCTTAACTACTGGGCAGATGGCTCTATTTCTCTTGCTAAATTGTGATTCGGATTATTTATTTATTTATTTATTTGCCAAAAAAAAAAATCCAGTTAAAATAGAACATCTCTCAAGTTTATGGTGAAGCTTTACTAGGCTCAGGGCATGCAATGCTTAGCAACCCTATATAAGTCAACATTTATAGCTGCCATTCATATAAAGAGACTTTCCCTTTTGAAAGTGCTTTATAATGAGCGACATTTGTCTTGTTGTAGGATTTTTTTTCCAGCCAAACAATGTATTTTCTCAATGAGTTCTATCACTCCATTGTCATTAAAAATGAATTTTAGCCTAATATTCTATCCTGTTCTTCAGCCAGGTGATCATACATCATAATCTGGCCCTGTTTCATCTTTTCTCCCACCCCCCAGGCTATGTCCTAGCTACACTGAGGACTTGCCCCCCTTGTTCTTGAAACCCAAGCATTCTCATGTCTCAGTGACTTCGCACACACTCTCCCCTCTGCTGGCCTGGAAAGAGCTCTCTGCTCCTACTTTCACAGGTCTGTTTGCCTGAGGAAAGCCTGACTTAGTACAGCTCCAGCGTTGCTCTGTGGTGAAGGCTTCTCTGACACAGTTTACCCCCATTGTAGGGACATCTGAGGTATTTCCCTGGTGGGTACATGTCTGTTTTACCATTACAGAGTAGGTTCTTTTTCTCTTTTGTGTTCCCAACACCTGGTGCAATACCAGGTACTCAGTGTATATTTAGGCTGAGAACCCATAACATTTTTAGACTTTGTTTATTCCTTTATATTGCTAAAGAAGGAAAGAAGGGTGGAACCCATGTTACTCGAAGATGCTGTGAATATGATGGCTTTGTATTAAACAACATACTGAAATCATGAATCAATGAACCTGAGACAAAACTGTGAAGCAGGTGAAGAAGCTGGTTCCCTATGCTTCCCTTTTAAAACTGAATTCATGCATCTTACTGGGGACTAAAACCTTAAAGAAAGAGTGGGGCGCCTGGGTAGCTCAGTCAGTTGAGTGTCCGACTTCGACTCAGGTCACGATCTCGCGGTCCGTGAGTTTGAGCCCTGCGTCAGGCTCTGGGCTGATGGCTCGGAGCCTGGAGCCTGCTTCCGATTCTGTGTCTCCCTCTCTCTCTGACCCTCCCCCGTTCATGTTCTGTCTGTCTCTGTCTCAAAAATAAATGTTAAAAAAAATTTAAGAAAGAAAGAGAATAAATTAAGTATAGACTACTTTTGGGGGTGAGGTATGGAATTTCTGGGGGCCCTGAAACAACCACACCCCCATGTATGCAGATATTTCTATGTAATGACACCAAAAGTCTGAAAGATTTGTTGAGAATAACAGAACCCATACTGTGAAGTGAGAATCACTGGTCTACGTGGTTTACTCTAAATGTTTCTATAATATGAACTATAGAGTACCCAGGATAGATTTTGATGTTATTTTCGGTTTCTCTTCTTTGAAGCTGGTGATAGCCCTGAGTAGCCAGAGAACATTCTCTGTCATGATCTGGGTTGAACCGTCTTTGCGTTCCACACCACTGACTCTCAAGCCTTCTGTGTGGGGTTATCTGCTGCTTGAGAGTCTTAATTACAAATCATAGAAAAGTAGAAAAGTCTTTGTTTTTTACTGATTTCCTTGCCCACAGCAGTCTCAAAAACCATTTCTTTACACTAGATTTCTCTAGAAAGCTGTCATTTCCATAAAAATGCTTTGCCCAGTGCTGGTTGTCCACATTATCAGTTAATGGTGCCATTCTATGCCTATTGTAAATAATGCTGCTATAAACACAGGGGTGCATGTGTCCCTTTGAATTAGTGTTTTGTATTTTTTTGGTAAATACCTAATAGTGCAATTACTGGATTGAAGGGTAGGTCTATTTTTAATCCTTCGGGGAGCCACCATACTGTTTTCCACAGTGGCTGCACCGATTTGTAATTTTACCAACAGTGCACAAGCGTTTCTTTTTCTCCATATCCTTGACAACACTTGTTATTTCTCGTGTTTTTGATATTAGCCATTGTGACAGGTGTGAGGTGATATCTCATTGTAGTTTTGATACGCATTTCTGCTAGGGAAGTTTTAAGGCAAAATTTTTAAAGGCACAATGGAAACAACAGAATGAGAAGAAAACAAACTCTAGGTGTGATATGAATAGAGACAAAGTAGAATGATTTACTTGGGAAATCTTGTTAGATGCCACTAGGGTCAATAAGTAACTCTCTCCAGGGGTGCCTGGATGGCTCAGTCAGTTGAGTGTCCAACTTCAGCTCAGGTTATGATCTCCCAGTCCATGGGTTTGAGCACCACATTGGGCTCTGTGCTGACAGCTCAGAGCCTGGAGCCTGCCAGATTCTGTGTCTCCCTCTCTCTCTGCTCCTCCCCACCTCGCACACTGTCTCTCCCTCTCAAAAATAAACAAAAACATTAAAAATAAATTTTAAAAATGTAACTCTCTCCAAATAAGTTTAATGAACTTCCTTTAAGAGGCTTTCCCTTGGTGGCTCTGAAACTTGTACAGAAAACTGTACTCCCAGTTAAAGGAAATAACTTTAGTTCTTTTTTAAATTGAGATATAATTTACGTGCCATAAAATTAATCTTTTCAGTGGCCTTTCATATATTCATGAAGTTGTACAACCATTACCACAGTGTAATTCCAGAACATTTTCACCACCCCACAAGGAAACCCCATTTCCATTAACAGTCACTCTCCACTCCTGCCTCCTACCAGCCTCTCATATCTTCTATCTTTATGGATTTGCCTATTTTGGACACTTTATATAAATGGATTTATATGGTCTGTAACCTTTTGTATCTGGCTTCTTTCACTGAGTATAATGTTTTCAAAGTTCATCCATTTGGAGCATATATCAATATTTCATTCCTTTTTATGGCTGAATTGAAAAACATGGTTTTTTTTAAATAAAAAATCAAAGCCAAATACATTCTGTAACTTTCTGCTATGGAAAATTTTATGGAGTGAAATGAATGTTGTTACAGGATAGGACCTAAAGCTTGGTCATAGGGAAAGACTGTGCGAATGCTACTGTAATCATAGATTTAGTAACTTGATGCAGCAAGGGAGAGATCGCAGCAGCAGGACTATGGGCATCCAGGAAGACAAAAATCTTTTTATAGGGTTTAGACTTGTGCTGAGTGATTCTAGAAGGGACTGGGGAAGAGGCAACCAACACTGGATTGAGTGGCAGCATGACACAGAGGCGGTTTAGTAATTGGGTATCTCAGCAGTCTTTGCTTAGGGTGGGGGAAGAATAAAGAGGGGCCAGGGAAGTCATTGAGAAGAAGACAGGATCCATAGTAGGAGTGGTTTTGCAGCTCTGGTTTGGCCTTAGGAGAAATATTGTTTTTTGTTGGCCGTGCCTCTGGCCTTGACTGAGTCTACCAGAAATACTGCAGCGCAGATTTTCATGCTCTCACGTTAGGGGGATATGCTCTGGTTCTGAGATTATAGAAAAGATAGACTTGGCATGACCAGGCAAGTAAGATGCAACCAAACGACCAAATAGAACTGACCATTTAACCATTGTCATGACAGTCCTTAGATTAAAATCTCTTTAAAGATATTCTGGCAGAATAATTAGGAATTATTGGAGGGTAGGGAGTAGGACTTTTCAACCAATTTGCCTGTATGATTAAGCACCTTTTATTCACTGCCTGCCTTGTGATGACCTTCATGCTAGGCATTTTGTATGTATTTTCTCTTGTAGGTTTAAACAATAATGAATAGTTCATCTTTCTCATTCAGCCAAAGGAGTGTGTATAAATGTGACTGAATTAGTCTATATTGTCATTCATTTGTAAACACTTTAGTGAGTGCTAGGCTCTAGGAATGAATAAGACATGGTCCCTGCCCAAGAGATTGAACAGTGCTATTCAATAGAACATTCTGTGATAATGACAATATTTTGTGTAGTCCAATACAAGAGTAGCCACATGTGCATCTCAAACACTTGAAATGTGGCTCATGAGACTGAGGAACTAAATTTTAATTTTTATTTATTTTTGATTAAACATTAATAGTGGCATATGAGGCTAATGGCTATCACATTAGATAGCACTGCTCTAGAAATTCACAAATGAGAGAAAGAAACACAAGTGCTCACAATACATGGTGTGATGTGGCTCCAACACAGGTTCTAGAAGCTCAATAAAGTGTTCTAGAAGCTCAAAACACAGCCTCTGGTGGTAGAGACACTAGAGAAAACACCCAGGGAAGGGGAGGGAGCATGAAAAATGAGACTTAAAAACAAAATAAAAATAATAGTAATAACAATAATTATTATTTTGTCAGAGGATGAGGCGAAGTTGAGTGGGTTCATTCTAGGCAAAAGGCATAGTCTGCAAAAACATTGAGGCATTAAAAATGTGTATACAAGTTCAAGAAAAGGTGTGTGGCTTGGTAGGGTCTAAATGTAGGTTACTGTAATGTTACCACAACATGACATAGCCCCTATGGCAAAGGTGTAATTGAACAGATTAAGAACAGATTTAACATTTTTGGCATTTATTTTGTTGTATACATTGTTAGAGAAGCTACCACATTTATCATTTAAAATAGATACAAAAATTGCCATTACGATCCTCATTTCACAGAAAACTGAGCCGTACAAAGGTAAAGGAATTTGCCTGAGGACACAGAGTGAATGGAAAGAGCTAGGATTTGAATCAGGCTTATTTGATTTCAGAGATCAATCCTCTCCATCAATGACTCTACATTTCACAATTTAAATTTTTCTTAGTTTGAAATTGTGATGCATTTCCTTGGGTATGCCTTCCATGATTCATTCAGACCACACTATAAGTCTTCTACAAATTTTTTCTTTAATATTCTGATTTCATATTTAACATTTTTTTCTGGCTAAGAGACTGATGTTATAACATATGTATTTTGTTTGTATATCTAAGCATTTCACAAGCTTGGGTTTTGGAAATAGCTGTCTTGACAATTTCCCTTCTTTTTCAGTATATTTATGGCACTAGGAGCCTTTTATATCGTAAAATGGGGTGGTTAGGGAATTAGTTAAATTGGAGGACCCAGTCCATTCATGCCCAAATTTGAATGAGCTCCTATGACCATCATGCCCAGAGAATTCTTCCTTCCGTGGGGAAGGTTGGAAATGGCTTGTTATTTGAGCCTCTCCACATCTTACCCTAAAGGTCATGACCCTGGGCTCCTACTTCTTTCTTCCTTTTTGCCCTTTCCTCAAAGTGAATCTTAGTGACTCGGTAGAGGCTTTGCTTTTCTTAACCAAGAGGAGCTAGATCTCTGCACCTGTTTGGCAGGCATGGTCATGTCCTGAAAATACCCCTTCCTGGCTGAGGAGGTACTTGTGATCTGCAAGGACGTTTTTGTTTTGTTTTGTTTTGTTTCCTTTTAGACTCGAAAGAACTCACTTGATGTTACTTGCTGAATTTCCCTAAAAGTCCATCTCAACGTCATAGCAAGGTGTAGCTAACATTTATACTTGCCAGGCCTGGAGAATAAGAAGTGTAATAAATAGCATCTGCTTCAAGGGGCACACCCTCCACTGCTAACACAGGACAGAGACTAAGGAATAGAACAGGCAGTACTAGAGGATCTGAGAGGATATAGCCAATATCCAGGGGTGGAGACAGCTTCACAGGGGAAGAGGGACTGGCGTCAGGTCTTACAAGAAGGGCAGAACTTACCTGAGCAGAGAAGGGGTGGTCTGTATGTGGAATACTGCCTGGGCAAAGGTAGGGAGTAGAGGGAATCATGGAAGAATGGTTTGGCTGAAACAGAAAATGCAACCCTGGTGGCAGATTAAGATCACATGGAGAAGGGGCTCCTGGCTGGCTCAGTTGGAAGAGTATGTGACCTTTGATCTCAGGGTTGTGAGTTCGAGACCCACATTGGCTGTGGAGATTACTAAAAAAATTAAGTAAACTTGAAAAGAAATCGCAAGGAAAACTTTAAAAACTCCCCTAAAGATTCTGATTGAGCTGAGAGGTAGCCTAGGCATCCAGATTTTTTTAAAGTTTTACAGGTGATTTTAATGTACAGCTGCCATGGAAGACCATTGCAACAATCTCTTTACTCTGAGTGTGCTCATCAAACCAGCATACCCTGCCCCACCTGGAGGCTAGTTAGAAATGCTGAATGAATCTCAGGGAATTGGAATTCACATTTTTACAGGAGCCCTGGTGGCCCTATGCACAGTAAAGTTTGACAAATACTGCTGTAGAGAAAATGTGAGAAATACGGTTGAAGGTGGCAGATTACCTAACCAGATTTTCCCAGCCCCTGTGCTGGGCTAGGAATGAATTATAGGTGGGCAGTGATGTTGCTTTCCCCTCAAGCCATTAGGGAAGCTTATACTTCTTGTTGGCAAGAAGTCTCCTCTGGTTATCTGTAATGTGTTTCACAAATACTCTTGAATTTTCTCTGGGTGCCTTGAGGGAAAAAAGGCAGGGAATCACCAGCTAGTGCTGGACTGTACTCTGTCAGTAGAGGGAGATGCCCTGAAGATTTTTTATCAAAGGATGTTTTGTGTACCTCCTTTTGTTCTAGGAAGATTTTCCTGAGAGAGACCTATAGAATGGACTGGGAAGGGGTGCTCTGGGGTAAGAGGACAGAGGACAACTGCAACAATTCACATGCAAGGTGACAGTGGACAAGAGTAAAGAGTGTGGTTATGTTTAGGAATTTGAATAACACTTTAAAACCCATCCCCAAATCTTCAGAGCTTGGAAAGAACTACAAAGATTCTTTCGTACCTTTTTGGAGACACCTTGTAACTTTTTGTTGTGTTTCCATTTTTTCTTGTGGGGCATTCTCCCAAAGCTTGAGGAAAGTTTCTGATGATTAAAATCTACTTGGCATAAATAAGGTCATAAACATTCAGCCCTCACTCTGCAGGATCCCCTAGTTCTTGGTGGGTGGGATCATCTGACTTGAGGGTTAGTAGTGATTTCAAAGGAGAAAGGAAAACAATGATGGTCATCATTTGGTGAATAGGCAGCCAGGGAGGATTTCAGGAAATGGAGAGGTTAAAAGTCCAAGTATGAAAGACTTGCTATAATTGGGGGACTCAGAGCCATACATTTGATTTGGGACAATACTTATGGGGGAACCTGGATATTCTAGGAATAATTTTGTGAAAAAAATGTTTAAATTATTGGTGCAATAAATTGCTTATTCTTCAAGGCCAAGCTTAAGTTGCTCCCTTCCATGAATTCCTCCTTGTAACGCCAGTTTATGGCTTGTTCTCTTTCTCCCTCTCATTTTCTAAAATTCTCTCTAATGAGTCAACAAGTGTATTTTTTAGTCCTGATACTTGAAAAGTACTGTAGTGTGTACTTCTTTTCTAGCAACTCACTTAGGGTTGATTTTATTTTTCTCATTTATGAATGTGTATTTATGAATGTATCCTGTCCCTCTAAACAAAATATAAGCTCCTTGAGGACATGGACCATGTCTAATTCTACTTTGTTTTTTCTGGGAATTTGTGACTTTATGAAACATCTGTTTTCATGGGTGCTCGTAATTGAATATGAACAATTAAAAATAATTTGCCATATACTTCTTTGTTTTCCAAATTTGTTGATGTTTCTTCAGAAAAAAAAAAAAAAGGCTAAAGAGTCTTCCAAAATATGTAAACATGCAGTGTGCATTTTAAACTATATTCTGTAGTTTAAAATTAAGCTAAAATAGTACTATTAGATAAATGTTGGAATCTTTCTGTATTTTTAGTGATTCATTTCAAAAGAGGAGGTTTTAAAAAATTATAGAAGTATAGTATCCTAGTATATATCCCTGGTTTTGTAATCTTTTTATATGGTGCCTATTTTTCCTTAGTTGCTTTTCTCATCTTGCCATTTGGGTTTCCTTTTCTTTTTTCTTTCTGTTTGAAAGTGATACCATTTGTTGTAGGTTCCTGGCCATGTTTATAGTCAAGAGTGTCAGTAGTCATGTGACTACTGGATATGACCCACTAACATAGTTAAACAGAGTGTATTTTATGGAAAGTCTATTGAATGGAAGTGCTTTAACAATTTTGTTTAGCTTCAAATTGTGACATGCTTTTTCATGCCTTTTCTTGGAATTTTCTTGCCCAAATTCAAAAGCCATATTTATATTTTGAAACTTGGAACGCCGAAAAATTGTGTCACCTGAATTTTGGGGGGAGGGGGAAATTATTTTAATTCTAGTTAATCATGATACTTGACATTATGGGAAAAATGTGTGCATTACATATAGAAAACCATCTAGAGCTTGACCAAAAAGAGTGAAGCTGCTATACCAAGATACCAAAATGAAATTAAAAAAAAAAAAAATCCCAAGATGGGGAAAACCTTTTTAAAGAATTCCTTAATGAATCAATCAGTAGTTTATATCCTTGAAGAATTTTTTATGGTGTAATAATGAACATTTATAACAGAACAAAAATAACCCATTTCCTAACATTAGCCTCTCTGCCTACGGAGGTCATAAAAGTTGTTAATGCAGATGAGGCTGCCTTCTGTTGTGGGATGCTAATAGGAAATGGATCATTGCAGTTTATGGGGCACTTAGCCATTTTGGTTCATGATAAATGACTGACTTCAAGTGACATTCCTTCACTGGTTTCTCACTATTCATCACCTGAAAGAATGGAACCCAAACATGAAGTTGATTTTGAAGTTGTCAAGAGTTTCACTGTGGTATAAAATCTACCATAAGCCAATGTTTTAATTGATTTAGGAAGAAATAGTATGAACGAAGATGCTTATAAATACTTTATGCTCCTATTTTCTTTCATTCAAAAGCCAGTTTTGTAACTCTGTTTTATCCTGCTCTAGCTTCTGTTACCTTGTCCTCTTCCCTTCCCCCTCTCCAAACATTCTCTGGTTTTGAAAACTCCCTAGATTTTATCTTCGCAGATGCTTTGATGTAATTACATTGTTTTGTTCTATAAAATCAGTCCAAAATAAGCAGAAAGAATGGAACATATTTCCAACTGATATGTTCACCTACATGCCAGACATTATACAAAACTGGTGTGGAAAACTTCTTTTGTGTGCTATTTTCACTGCGTTCTTGCTGTTATCTATTTTTTCCTCTTCTCTTTTTTCTTGAAATATTACCCCTCACCCCAACACACAACATCCATGAGTAGGGAGGAAGAAGGCTACCTATTTGAATAAGGTCATGTTACCACATTATCCTACAATTAGGCTCTTGCTTTTAGAAAATTATTCTCTAGCTTATTTTCAGGGAGGCCCTGCTGGCACTGTAAGGGTTACCCAAGACCTAGTCAGGTCTAATGTATGCTTAAAGGATGCTTGAGTTTTTCCTGTATTGTCTTTATGTTTGGAATGGAGAGCCTGCGTTTAACTCAGTATGCATGATGCTGTCCATTTGCTGGCATTTGGAGAGTGATATCTGGCAGAATGCTGTTTGGAAAAGAAAATGTAAATGTGCTTGCAGATTGCCTAAGAATCATTTAGTGTAATTGAGATAAATTTGCCATTTATTTTATTGGTTCTTAAAGGAATTTTGACCTCCCTTATCTGTGTGCATTGTTGGAGTGTTGGTGACGACAGGTTATTTAGTTTGCTTTGTAGAACTTAACAGGAGGAAGCAAGCACATCCTTGGTGGCTTTACTTGAGGTGCTGGTATCCTGGAAGGGAAGCCTGCAAAACTAACCTCCAAGAGGCTGTCTTTGACACAGACATTTTAGTTCATAGGAGATTCCCCTGAGAGCCCAACCACCTCTTTTAGCAAATGTTACCTGAGTATGCATTGTTCACAAAGAACTTTAGGCTAATAAGTTGAAAGTATTGGAGTTGTCTGAACTCTTTCATGTTCTAGAATCCCAGGCACTGGTGACATTTTAGGAGAGAGCCTAGAAGTGGTAGAACTGAAATATTAATTAGGTCTCCTACGGTCACTTTTTTCTACTGAAAGCCTAGGAATGGTTCATGGGACGTAGTTTGATTACCTGGTTTTAGTTAAATCCTATCAGTCTTTTATGGCTGGCTGTGATACCTGATTAGAAAAAACAACACATCTTGTTTTCACATTTGTTGAATGAGCAGTCACTAATTTAGAATACTTACTTAGCTTGGTTCACACCAATTGCCAAATCTTTAAAATGGCCAGTTCTAATATGCTCACTAATCTATTAAGATTGTTGAAACATATCCACAATTTAATTTTTGGTCTGCTTTTGCATGGTGTGGCCACTGGTGGCACAGAGGCTGGGGCTGGGAGGAAGTTGCTAAAGGGAGGAGACAGAAGGAGAGATAAGAGAAAGAAGCTGCAAGAAGATAGGCTAAGATGCCCTGGTAGACTAGAAACTTCTGGCAGCATTAACCACTTCTTAACTCTGGCATATTAAAGTGAGCATTGATGGCCTTTACTTTCTTCCTTTTTCTTCTTCTTCTTTTAACCTTCTCTCCTCCATATGTGGGTATAAGTCTGTTGAAACTAAGGAAAAACAGACTAAGGTCTAAGATGAACAATTATTTCTGGGAAAGGAGGGGAGTAGATCAGAAGAAACATACCTCACCACCCAAAGAAAGTCTTTGGAATGAATTGTAGTGTTAGGCTTTTTCAAAGAGATGGAAGTTTTCTATTCACAGGATTTTAATGATCACTTTTCATCTGTGTGGCCAAGCCTTTTTGAATGCAGTGTGTGCTTGAAGTCTAGGCCATCACCTGGATACCTTGAAGGTAAAACTTGCAGGTATTGTCATGTATTAGACTCATACAGAAACCACCAAATTATCTCTCAGAATTAAACTAAAAATAGAAAAAAAGGTTTCCAATGGAAATTACTGTTCTGTGGGAGTTTTTAAATTCTGAAATTTATTTAAAATAAAAGGACTAAACTATTAAACTATTTTAATAACTAAACTATTTTTCAGAGGCTTTCTAATTGGTTTTGAAATTCTCACTAAAAATAGGTTAGCTGTTAATGATTTTCTCTCTTCACTTACTGATTTGAAGGTGTGATGTTAGTTTTACCCTGTAGGCTGTGACTTTGCTTCTTTGCACTTCAAAAAGATCTGAGGTCACTGATTATGACTTTGCCACTTCCTGCCCTATTGTCCTTACAAACGGGTTTTGTGAATTTAGACCTTACTGTAAAGAAACCAGCCCAAGGAAAAATTCTTGATATTTGCATGTCTACTATATTCAGCATTTTTGGTTTTTATTTGAATCTGTTTGATTGTACAATTTGTAAGAAATACTTACTGAGACTTCAGAGTTCCTCTTAAGAGAGCTGAAATGCTTTTCGCTTCTTTCTTTTCATAGTGGATCAGTGAATTATGGAGTAAGAGCCAATCAACCAGGAGACTGTGGAGAAATGACCAGTTAGAAGATGTTTACATTTCTATGAAATTCTGTTGACCTATAACTCCCCCGCCAAAGGGGTAGGGGGAGCATTATTAACACCTTTGAGTCAGTTGCTCCTCATAGAATTTGGTCTTCTTTTGATGTAGCAGGACTGATAGACCTTTCCTGCATGCCACTTCATAGATATCATCTGTGAGCCACTATTGTGTTCAGGCTTGAGCTAGCAAACTAGTGCATCTGGTTCTGACTCAGTCAAGTATTTCAAATCTTCATTAGCTAAGCCTGGATTACTGTTTTCCTCACTGTGGTAGTTCTCTGCAACAAATAATTATCAGGCATATAGTTTTGGTGGAATACTTGAGCTAAGTTGGTAGGAGCATCAAGCAAACAAATCAAAGGTGATATTTTGGTTTTTGGTTTTATGATGACTACTTCACATCATCTTGTCTTTTTTTTTTTCCCAGCACTTCAGCACAATAGCCTATAAATTTGAACACACAATCCCCACTTCTCCAGTGTATGCTTCTTTTTTGTTTTTTAAAGTTTACTCATTTTGAGAGAGAGACAGAGACAGAGAGAGAGCATGAGAGGGGGAAAGGCAGAGTGAGAGAGAGAGAGAGGGAGCAGGGGAAGGGCAGAAAGAGAGGCAGAGACAGAATGCAAGCAGGATCTGCACTGTCAGCAGAACCAGACATGGGGCTCGAATTCATGAACTGTGAGATCATGACCTGAGCTGAAACCAAAACCTGGACGCTTAACTGACTAAGCCACCCAGGTGCCCTTGCCTGTATGTTTCCAATAACATTTTTCATTTAGGATTAAAAAAAAAAAAAGTATCGGGGCTCCTGAGTGGTTAGGCATCTGACTTTGGCTCAGGTCATGATCTCACTGTTTGGGATTTCAAGCCCCACATGGGGCTTGCTGCTGTCAACGCAGAGCCAGCTTTGGATCCTCTGTCCCCCTCTCTGCCTCTCCCTGGCTCATGCTCCCTCTCCCTCAAAAATAAGTAAACATTTATAAAAATAATAAAAATGAAAAAAAAATTAAAAAGTGTGTCTGACCTTTCCCCAGAACTCCAGAAAAATAGATAACAACTGTCTACTTTATATTTCCATTTGAATATCTAAATAGGTATCTCAAATATTATATATACAAAATGCAACTCTTGATTTTTTTTTAACATAACCACCCCACCAACTTTATACCTCCTTTCTCCCATTTTTACCCCTTCAGTTTATAAAAATGACTAGTTGCTCAAGTCAAAAACCTAGGAGTTTTTTTTTAATTTTTTTTCTTTCTTAGAACATATCCCCTCTTTCAATCTGCTGGCAGGAATATCTCTAGAATAGGTCCCCAGTCTGTACTCATCTTCCCACATAATATTTTCCCCATCATGGTTGCAGCTACCATCTTCTCTTACTTGAGTGATCTGCAATGGCCTTCTCCCTCCTACAATCTCTTCTCTATTCAGAGTCAGAGTGATTCTTTTAAGGCAGAGATCAGATCCTCCCTGTCTCAAAAGCCTACAGCAACTTCCCATCACTCTGAAAAAAAATCCAAATTCCTTGCCTTTGCAAGGCCCAGCATGGTCTGGTTTCTGGCTACCTCTGCTGTCTTATCTCCTATCACTTTCCTCTTACATACTGACCTTCTTACTATTCCTCAGGCATCCCCAGCCTATTCCCACCTCAGGGCTTTTACCTCAGCTCTTCTCTGTCCTGGAATGCTCTTTCCCCGGGTCTTCACATGACTGACTCCTTCCTACTATTCAAGCTTTACCTAAAATGTCAACTTCTCAGAGAGGCCTTCTTGAACATCTCATCTAAATTATGTACCTCTCTCCCCTGTTACTCTTCATCCCACTACCTATTTTATTTTATTCCCAGCAAAAATTATTATCTGAAGTTCTTATTTATTTACCTATTTATTGTAGTTCACCCTCTCCCTTAGAATGTAAGCTCCACAAGGGCAGGAACCCCTTATCTGTCTTGTTTGTTGATGTATCCTCAGTATGTGTAACATTGTCTGATATGCGCAGTATGTGCTCAATAAATATTTATTATTGTGAGGTACCTGGGTGTTTCAGTGGGTTAAGCATCTGACTCTTGATTTCCTCTTGGGTCATGACCGCATGGTTTCTGAGTTTGGCCTGCATTGGACTCTCTGCTGACGGTGTGGAGCCTGCTTGGGATTCTTTCTCCCTCTTTTCCCCTTTCTCCGGCTTGTGTGTGCTCTCTCTCTCTCTCTAAATAAATAAATAAACTTTTTTTTAAAAAAAAAGGAGTTAATTTAAAAAATATTTAATGGTTGAATTAGTGAATAAGAATATTTAGGCCCATGAAGAATATAAGCTACTAAATCATTATGTATTATATTTTAGTGAGAATGTTTGTGTCATATTTTCATGGTAATTAAGTGGCCCAAAGGCAAGGGAATGGCTTTCTCTTCCAATTATTCTAGTAATCTGGAACAAGGCAGAAGAGATTGGCAATCACAGTCAGTTGGCTTTCCTTCTTGCAGTATCTGTTCATATAAACTGGACATCATTTATCAGCTGTGCATATCTTTTGTTTGTAACTTGGTGTGAGTGTTGTATGCTTGAACAACAGTACAAAGCGTACTCCTTGTAGATAAGAGTCTGAAATTGTGGTAAGTACTCATTATGATGAGAACAGCTTGCACTGAACAAGCAATAGCCATGCATATGTCTCTCTCAAGAAAGAAAACATCAAATTCTAGATTGAGTCTGGTAAACAGCAATAAATTTAATTGTACATGTTCTGAATATTTAGTTATTTTCCAGGAATTGATAAATATATAGATAACAAATACATATTTATTTTGTGAATGTAAATCTCTGCAAATCAAGTATAATTAATTGGATGTATGCCTATAATTAAGACAGGAAAAAACAGAGATATTTTTCTTTGCTTTGCTGTATTTTGATAATAAATGTCAGTAGGCCACAGGCCATATAGACTCATCAAAATTAAAATATGGTAAAGATGAGCTTTTCTCACTGACTTTCTTTATAAATTTCCTAGTCTTCAAATGTCTATTCTGCATGGTAGTAATTTTTCCTTTAGGAATTTTGGATTCCCTCCCTCCATTCCACTGGCAAAACCCCAAATACTGACTTCTGCTGTGTTCTCTAATAAGAGATGCTTTAGTTATATGCAGCAGTACAATAATCCTTTGATCAATTCCCCTGGTGGGAAGAACCACCATTTTCGTCTTTTCCCGGGAGTCTAAAGTTGTGGCTGAACTTCAGGTCTGGCAGAATTCAGGTGTAATATCTCTGTAATTTGAGCTTAACTTTCCTTTTAATTGGGATTTGATTTTGACCCAGATGAAATCTTATTTTTAAATTAGTGCAGTAATCCTAACATTCAGATTTTAACCATCAATAATGAATTTAAAAGTGATTCTTTCTCATGAGATCATGGATAAATTGATCATGAATTGGCATCTTAAAGATTTCCAAACACTACCAGTGCAGGGATAGCAATCACCTATTGCCCCTTCTGATCTCCTCTCCACCCTTCTCTACCCTCCCTCTTTCTACCCAGGAGGCTGCCTGTGAGGGCTACACAGGGGCTCCTGTGCCCTCTGACTTCCGCCAATGGCAGAGTCCCAGCAGGAGATTCAAGGGAGGGAGGAGAATGAGGTCAGGCTAATTATTCTCCTGGTTCCCTCCTTGTGGGGTTGCCTTGGGCTGCCTGTGCCCCTCGACCTAAGGTCATGGTTCTTCACTATATGACTTTTCTCCTTTTGGGTTCCTGTAATCAATCCTTCCTCTCTTTTCCCTTAGGAGTGGTAACAGTTCTGCTACCAACCCCAAATTACAGCTGTATCCCTTGTAGTTCCCCTACATGGATCCATCGCTTTGCAAATTGTCCTTTTAAATAAGTCTCTGGAAATTATCCTTATTTGAATGTGCCATTGGTTTACTGTTGGGACCCTGTCTGATGCAAATGCTATCATTTCTTAGATTTTGGATACTAGCAACTATTTTTGACCAATTACATACTATACAGAGATCACCTAAGTAGTCAGTGGAGCAGACACAAAATAAAAGAAAAGGTCTGCCTTCTGGGGGATCTATCATGTGAGGTAGACAAGCTTCTCCTTTATCTTATTCAGTATTCAATCAACATTTATTGAATAGCTGCTATAAACCAGACATGGTATATGAATCTGAGGCAAATATAGAGGTGAACACTGTTTGATCTTTGTTACTATGTATCTCTATTTTAACTGTGTATTTACTATTAAATACTTGAGAGCTTGATAAGAAAGTATAAAATCACCAGCCTGTCTGGTCGTGCCTGATGCTCGGTCCTGACCTGTTCTGTTCTTACTTCCCAACTCTTTAGTTCTGTACAGTGACCTCTGTGATTTTCAAGCATGACTATTTCCTGAGCCTATAACAGGACCTCTTTTGTGCCTTCATCTCTCTGACTGGAATCTTGTAGAGTGTCAAGGAAACCCTTCTGGAAAGAGACAGAAGATTTCAGTAGAGTATAAGTCTTTTCTTTATGTTAGCATTGGGTACAACATATTTGGTTGGGAGCACTTCAGAAGAAGGAGTGTATGATTAAATGGATTTGGGCAATTGTCTTTAAAATTTTTCTTCACTGTAGAAGTCTGGTGACTTTTGGGGCATTTTGGGAAAATTTGCTTTGTGTAATTGAGTTGTTTCCACTAGAACCTCAGGTTGTAGTAATTTTTCCCTGCATGCCTAATAACCCAGAAGAGCTGGAAGGGTCAGAAGACACAGAATTAGGCAGGTCAAGAAGGATGTGGCACTCCTGTCCTGTGCTGGGGAGGAATGTATGTGAGTGACCCTGTGTAGTTAGTAAGGCCTTGTGGTCATCTTTAACATCATCATGTGATGATGTTCTGGCAGCCCTGTACCTTGTGTTCCTAACAGGAGACATCAGCAATTTACATGACAGCCACTGTTCTTCTGGATATTTCTGGGGATGGGATGGGGGCTTTGTACCCTATGATGACCTAGTTTGAGTAAATTCCAAGTGCCATAGGGGCACCAGAAGGAAACTCACTGCACCTTCCTGAAGGACTAGGGCTTGTTTTGTTTTGTTTTTAAGATTTTATTTGTAAGTACTCTCTATACCTAACATGGGGCTCAAACTCACAATCCCAAGACCAAGAGTTGCATGCTCCTCTGACTTGTGATGAAAAAGTTGTGATAGGCTGTGCAAGGGTTTTGTGGAAACCTTTTACTCTCTAGTCTCCTTTTGTTACTCTACCTCCTGTTCCAAGTGTTTCTCAACTCTTTTTTTTTTCTTGACTTATCTTGCTCTTTCTTTGTGGGTGAACAAAACATGATCGGTAGTTGTGTGGTTTCATCTAAACCAGAGTCTGGGAACATCTGGAGACATTTTTGGTTGTCACAAACGGGAGAGTGCTACTGGCATCAGTGCGTAGAGGCCAGGGATGCTGCTAAACAGCCTACAATGCACAGAAAAGCCCCCCGCCCCCATGAAGACTCCTCTGGCCCCAAACATTAATAGTTCCAAGGTTGAGAAATGCTAATCTAGACTCTAATCTGTTCAATAGAACTTTCTATGATGATGGAAATGCTCTATACAGTACTCATTACTTTTTGTGGCTATTGAACATTTGATTTGTGGCTTATAAAACTGAGGAACTAAATTTTTAATTTAATTTTATTTTAGTGACACAATACCTAGAGGTTACAATAGACAGTGCAAATCTAGACCAGGGGTTTCCTGTCTGAATATGTTGGCTTACAAATGATGAGCAGAAGATGGTGGTACCTGCTCTCAGGGTATTTAGGGGAATTTAGGGGAAGCTGCAAGGGGAGTGTCTTCCAAAAAGCCCTGATTCTGAAGGCAGTTTTGGTCTCCGGTGGACAAGACGGAAGGTGTAGAGGGGCCCTGTCATCAGGAAATTTATCTGAGGCAGAGCCCAGAAAGTCATGTAGTGCCTTGTGTTTGAAAGATTAAGCCCATATTTATTTCAGAATGGACAGAGAGTTGGATAAATTGTCTAGAAGGAAGAAGAAACTTAAGTTAGTGCATAAAAAAAATAGAGAGAGAGAGAGAAGAGAAGAGAAGAGAAGAGAAGAGAAGAGAAGAGAAGAGAAG
>NW_024412397.1:50713278-50784979 GCF_014898765.1 Herpailurus yagouaroundi | reverse complement strand
AGAGAAGAGAAGAGAAGAGAAGAGAAGAGAAGAGAAGAGAAGAGAAGAAAGTGGCCAAAGTAATGAGGAAAGAGGATAAAGAGATGTGAAAGGAGAAAAGATAACCCATGTTGGGAGTGGAGCTGGAACAAAAATGTGGACCAGGTAGGTGAAGGGCAGCTTTGTGGAAGAAAATTAGTTATCAATTCTCCACTCCCTCCTCCTTTCCGCCATGTAGCTTCACTAAATTTTTCTTCTTTTTCTCCTCCCCTTCCTCCTCCTCTTCTTTTTCTCCTCCTCCCACTCCTCTTCCTTCTCCCCTCCCTCTCCTCTACCTTCTCCTCTGTCTTCTTTTGTAGCCAGGTATATCATTTAGGGTTCCAGGAGGAAACACATGCCATGCTCAAACTGGAATGGTTTGTGTTCATAAAGTGGCTAGTTATGAAGGTGTAGGCAGAATGTAGAGCAGCAAAGGGGTAGTACAGGACCCCAAGCTGGCCACAGAGGTGTGTTCTTATCACTCCTAGACCCAAGGTGCTAGGGGAGGGAGCCACAGAAGTTTCAGAGATCAAATTAGGGGAATCTCTGGTGTTCTATTAGGCTAGGGGGAATATGGGAGGAGTAAAGAATAAGAATTAGATAAGTAAGGGCACCTGGGTGGCTCAGTCAGTTGTGTCTGACTTCAGCTCAGGTCATGATCTCACAGTTTCTAAGTTTGAGCCCTGCATCGGGCTCACTGCTGTCAGCTCAGAGCCCACTTTGGATACTCTGTCCCTCTCTCTCTCTCTCACTGCCCCTGCCCTATGCATGCTCTGCCTCTCAAAAATGAATAAACATTAAAAAAAAGAAAAGAATTAGATAAGTAGAAGGAGAGTCTGTGCTATGCCATGTTAGCCAAGCCAAAGGTAGCAGAGTTAAAGTATGAAGAGGGAGGTGGGGGTGTGGAGGGAGTCTTGAGAATGTAGCAATTAATAGTATTAAATGCTGTAAAGCAGAGGTTCCCAATTTTTGTGGTCTTAGGAGTTCTTTACATTCTTAAAAATTATTGAGGATCCCAAAGAATTTTTAAGTGAGTTATATCCACTGGTGTGCTGGTAAAGCAATTCTCCAAAATGAAAGCCCTGATTTTTGGGTTTGCCAATTTCTGTGGTGTAAACTCCCAGCATGGACTATTTCAGGCTATGGACAGCTCTCTGAAAACTGGCAGGAGTCATCTCTAACACACCACTGTATATCTACTGATATTTACCATAATGATATCTAAAACTAAGATTTAAAACTACTTATTTCATTTGAAAATAACATAATTTATTAGATGCTAATACAAATAACGTAATTTTATGAAAAACTCTTCCAAAAGAAGAAATGTAATGACAAGAACATTGTTTTACATTTTTTTACAAACAGAGAACAAGTGTCTTCTCACATCTACTTCTGCATCAATCTATTACAATATCACATGTCAGATAGCCTCTGGAAGACTCCACTGTATATGGGAGAGAATGAGTAAAAAAGATAAGTTCCATTTTAGTAGTATTATGAAAACAGTTTTAATCTTGCAGACATCCTGAAAGGATTACAGATACCCCCAGAGGTGCCTATATCATTCTTTGAGAACTACTGCTCTAGGAGTGAGCCCCCACATTTTATTGATTACATATATTCTTTTAATGTTTACTTATTTATTTTTGAGAAAGGTTGAGAGAGCACAAGGGGAGGAGGGAAAAGAGAGAGAGGGAGACACAGAATCTGAAGCAGGCTCCAGGCTCTGTGCTGACAGCTCAGATGCGGGGCTTGAACCCACAAACTGTGAGACCATGACCTGAGCCAAAGTCGGATGCTTAACCAACTGTGCCACCCAGGTGCCCTAGTGATTACATATAATATTAATAAGTTTGAGTAGTTATTAACCACTTTTTCAATATGTTATACACGTTGTAAAACAATATACATATTAAAAGTTTTAAGGTTAAAATTTAAAACATTAATAAAAGTCCTCCAAGTATTGTATTGCATAGCACACATCCTTTAGAGACACGTTGTTGTGAAGGATGAAGATGAACATAAGGCCTCTGGGTTTGATAAGTAGAGGGCCTGTAATGTCAAATTCTGAGAAAGCAATAGCCTTATAATATATAAGTAATGTTTACAAGGAGTGGAGGGTAAAGAAGTAGAGACAAACTGCTCTGATGCTTGGTGAGGGGCAGAAGGACAAATTATTGATTTTCTTGGTCAGGCAAGGACTAGATAGACATTTGAAGCCCTTGAAAAGAATGAAATAGTCAGGGGTACCTAAGTGGCTCACTTGGTTAAGGGTCTGACTCTTGATTTCGGCTCTGATCATGGTTTCATGGTTCAGTTCATGGGATTGAGCTCCACATCGGGCTCTGCACTGACAGCATGGAGCCTGCTTGGGATTCTATCTCTTCTTCTCTCTGCCCCCCACCCACCCCCAGCTCACGTGTGTGTATGTGTATGTGCATGTGTGTGCACGCGCCTGCACACACTCTCTCTCCCTCAAAATAAGTAAATAAATAAAAAAGAATGGAATAATCAAGACCCTTTAGAGAAACCAATCAGCAATGCAAGCATTAGTTATCTTTGATATCTCTTACAAGAGCAAAATAAACAAAACAAAGATATTTTGTTTTGAGAACTGTTTTTATAACAGAATCAGGCAATACAAATAGTTAATACTTGAGTAGAGCTTTGTTTATTTTAAGTAGGTCAGAACAAGTCATTCTAATGGTTTTGAATTGGCATGAACAGGCAGGACTGGCCTCTCCTTTTGCAGTTACTCCTCTTCGCACAAGAGCATATTTCTGCAAATGAGCCATTGGAGATAAACCTCAGCAAAATGATAAATTATGCCTAAAGTGGCACCTACCCACTTGTCTGCTAAATATTTCTTTCCCTCCTCCAGGCACATGTGCTCCTCAATACAAGAACTTTATTCTAAAGGCATTAGACTCAGCTAGATACCACTAATCCCAGGAAAGAGCTCAGCTAATAACATGTTAAGATGTCAAGCATTGGAGGCATATCCATTTTTGCTGGCTGCTCAGTGGGAGAGAAGATTTCAATAGCCATGGGAAGACATCTTTATTACTTGAATGTTAGTGAGTGTGAAAGAAAAATAGGAGTCAGGCAGATAATTGCCAAGCTAAGCCACAGAGGCAAGTGTCTAGCCCACTAACTCTGAGAAATATGTTGTGCGGGCTTTAACATATATTGCAAAATTATGACAACAGCTACAAAAATATGTTTTATTTTGACTAAATGCCAGTAGCTGTGTTATGAGCCGACGTGTGTTACCTCCTTTGGTCCATGAAAGAACCCAGCAAAGTAAGTGATATTGTCAACATTTTGCAGAGGATGAGGCTCTGAGAAGTAGAGGAACTTACACAAGGTTGCTCAGATTATAAGAGAAGGAAGAGAAGGGCAAATCGACAAAGAATCTTCTCTTTTACCCCAATGACAATAGGATAGTTGTACCAGGGGTAATCCAAGACGACAGAGCAGTCAAGACATTTGCTTGTGGTTTGCAGTTTTCTAATGTAATTTTATAACATTAATTGTGCCAAGAAGAAGTGAGAAAGTATCTGGGTTGTAAATAATTTCTCCTCCCGTTTATCTTTCCACTAAAACTAAAAAAAAACAAAAACAAAAACAAAAAAACTTTCCTCACACTTGGATCCAAACCACATTTCTTCTGAAATAGTTGGCTCAGGCTTATATCTTCTCTCAAAGCCAAATTACTCTGTTATTGTCCCATCTTTATGGAGAGTAAAACAAGAGCAATGACTTATTTCTCTTTACTCACTACACACGCGTGGACTTTTTCTCATAAATACAAATTTTAATTTTTAAGCAAGCAAATAGCCATTTACCAATCTTTTGCTCATCCTGGTGTCAGAAAGTGGGCAATTTTTTTCCCTGACTGGCTAAAGCTGAAACATCAAGGAAATTTCTGTAGGAGGGATTACTTGATACATTGGAATTATTTGTTTTACCTACACTTCCTGCACCTGCCATCAGTGATTTTTCACCAAGATAGCCTAATTATTGTGGTTCAGTTTCCAAGCTGCCTTAGTAAAGGTGCTTCCACTCTCTGCCACAGTTTCTTTATAATACTTGCTTTTTACACAACCCAGTTTTAGAATCTCAGAAGTGACAGGAGATGTTATAGGAAGACTGGAATGATCCCATTGGCTTTGTGAAATCTTGGACACACACACTTGGAAAACCAGTAAGCTCTTTGAGGCCAAAAACAATGAATTATTCTTCTGTTAACCTGGCATAAGAACTCCTTGACATATAACAGGCACATTTATCAACATCTTTAAGACAAAAATAATTAATTATCCTTGCAAAAGCTCTCACCACCTGGTATAAGGTCTGCTGGATACATAGTAGGCACCTGGGAAATGTTTGTTAAGCAGAGGAAATATGAGCTGCTTGATCTGCAAGAATACCAAAGCAAACCTGGTCAGGCCAGGGCATCTGATTTGTGAAATGGGGGAGAACGTATTGTAAATGTATGACTACTCAGTATCTAATTTCCTGTTTCATGGTTTGTATTCTGTGATAATTTTATTTATTTTTTTAATGTTGATTCATTTATTTTTGAGAGAGAGAGTATGTGAGCAAGGGAGGGACAGAGAGAGACACACAGAATCCAGAGCAGGCTCCAAGCTGTCAGCACAGAGTCCAACACAAGGCTCGAACCCACAAGCCCTGAGATCATGACCTGAGCCAAAGTCGGATGCTTAACCGACTGAGCCACCCAGGCACCCCTGTATTCTGTGATAATTTTAGATCAAAGTCAGCAAACTTTTTCTCTAAAGGGCCAGATAGTAAATATTTCAGGCATTGTGGGTCAACCATATGTCGTCTCTGTTGCAATTACTCAGCCCTCCTATTATAGTCTGAAAGCAGATGTACACAATTTGGAAATGAAGGACCATGGCTGTGTTCCAATGAAACTTTATTTACAAAAACAGGCATTAGGCTGGATTTGGGCCAAGGGCCATGGTTTGCCTACTCCTAATTTTAGGGATTGAAAGTTAATGGCTTTTTAAAAACGTATCAAAAAAATACTTAGTGGTTATTAACTGGACTTATCGTGGTGATCATTTTGCAACATATACAAATATTGAATCATTATGTTGTACACCTGAAACTAATATGTTATATGTCATTTATACCTCAATTTTAAAAAGGAGATACTGGGACACCTGGATAGTTAGTTAAGCATCTGACTCTCGATTTTGGTTCAGGTCATGATCCCAGAGTCATGGGATGGAGCCCCGTGGCAAGGCTTAAGATTCTCTCTCTCTCCCTCTCTCTCTAAAATTAAAAATAAATAAATAATCTGTTATTTAAATAAAAAGATACTTTGTGAGTCAGTTTCCTATCTTGAAACAAAATGACCATATGTAAAAGTCTTTAAAAGTAGACATGGCCTCTATAATCATTAATATAGGTCAATGGATTCAGCATGTAGGTAGAGGATAGAGAGGTAAGGGTTTCATTTAGTGAGATGTCCCATTAATCTACTCATTAGTTTAATAGGTTGGTTGTTAAGAGTCGGTATTCCTTGACCCACTAATTTTTCTTCTCAGACTATATTGTAAATAATCAGCAATTAAGGTAAACATGTACAGATCTTTAACATATTATCACTTAAAAATTTATAGGAACCATTTAAATGCTCAATATTAGAAGAATAGTTAGGTATATTATGATATACCTACATGCAAAAATACATCATTACCAGCCTCCTGCCACATTTTTGGGTCCCAGGGCTAGAGGACAAATGGAGGCTCACATAACATGTCTAAATAAATATTTAAAAGTTTTAAATCAAGCTAACAGACTCTTAGAGAATGTTTCATCCTCCTACTTTGATAAATACACCTTCTAAATGGCCTAGAAGGCCAGGTTTAAATTTAGAATTCTCAGATTCTTTGGAATGCCATACCAGAATATATGGCATGGGGAGAGCCAGCCCCCTACTCCTTCTAGTTCTGTTTCAGTCCCACCAAGAAGAGACTTACACATGCTTGTGAGGACACTCAACTCTCATCCAAAGTCCATCAACACCCTTGGACCACTTGGTTACTCCTTAGGTCTAGAGTGTATAGTGCTATGTAATCAGCCCTCAGGGGATAGAATAGAGAAGAGGTCTCAGCAGGGCCTTTGGTCATGGAATTCCAGGATTCCAAGTACCTTGAGAATAATCTAGAAGGTTGACATAGATTCTGTGTATATACATCCTCCTTTTTCTATGAACCCCTTATCTCAAGCTGGAGGAAGGCCTGAGCAGGGCTGCTGTAAAACACAGGGTCCCAGGCAACCCGGTTTAAGGGCACTACTGTCCATATGTTTAGTAAAAGGTTTTAGTAACAAGATTTAGTAACATGAAAACATGAGAAATGTTTTCACTATGGTTTTATGTGAAAGAGGTTTAATGGTAAATATTCAGACTGATCTCAATTATGTAGAGAAAATGTACACAAAAAGAGCTAGAAAAGTAGAACTAGAAAGAAACATGCTAAAATGTTAAATGTAATTTTCTCTGAGTCCTGAGGTTAGGGTGACTTTTTAAGTATTTGAAATGTTCCTCTACTCACCATATTTCGTATAAAGAGTATGTGTTGCATTGATAATCCAGAGAAAATGGCTTATAAAACGCTTCCTAAAATTTTGACCAAGAGTCTTAATAAATGCAGTAGAGTACTACAATAATTGTTTTTCATTATCATAGTTCTGAGGAGGCTGGAAAAGCTTACTTTTCACTCTCCTTTTGACCTTTAAAGTGGCATTTATTGCCTTTCTTTGGTTTAGATCTCATCCTGAGTTTTTACTAGCTGTGTAACATTAGGGAATCTTCTACCTTCTCTAAGACTTAAGTTTCATTTTTGGAAAATGGGGGTAATAATAGCTATATCATAAGATGTTTGTGGGGAGTCATGGTAATAGCATATGAGGAGGACTTGGGGTGCAGGAAGCCCCTTGTGCTGCTTTGCTATCCTTACCAGCCCCTCCCCCATTCTATGACCTGTGGGCTAAGGGCACAGCAGAAATAGAAGTGCTCTCTCAGGACATTTGCAAATTAACAGGAAAGATAACACGTAAAGCTTATAATGATCATCTAGAGAACAGTATTCAAACAAAATCTAAGTACAAAGAGTGAAACAAAGACGGTTGTGACTAGTGGTGGTGGGGCCCATCAGCAATTCATTTTTTCTGCAACCTGTGACAGTTTCACACACACACAGAAATGTTTATGCATTTATGTTAGGGTAACTTAAACGAGGTTTAAACCCAGAACTCCCTGAGACTATGACTGGAGTTTCCGTGATCTTGGATACATTTGTTAACTGGATAGAAAGGCACACACAATAGAGACATCTCTTCAAAATTCACTTGGAGGCTGGGTGGAGGATGTAGCTATTAATTTTACTGTAGAGTGAGTTCCTACCTATCGTCTGCTTATGGCAGTAACCCAGAGAAGCATATATTTGTGACAAGCAAAAAACAAATCTGCCTCTTTTAGTACTTGTGTTATTGAAGGCATCAGCAAAACTAGGGCATGAACAATGTCCTTTTGTTCCAGTCTTTGTCTAAGTGATGGAAGAGAGCTCTGTTTCATATTATAGAAAATCGGAAAAGGTGCAATATTATGTTTAAAACACTCTTAAGATTACACCTGAAATTTGTCTCCCAGATCTTTTTGTCTCTACCAAATAGCAGTGACTCATTTTGATGGTGACTGAAGAGATGAAGCCGCTACTAATGGATAGAACACCAGGCACAGAGATTATTATTCCCACTTTATCCACAGGCTTTTGTGTTCTTGGGACTTCCTGAGCTTTCTTTCTCCCATGTTTACTGGCAGTAATAACCACCCCTTGCTATTGGGCTCTTATAAAAGATAATAAGTAATGTTTCCAGAAGTTGTTTTAAGTTGTTGAAAAGAGAGTGTCTATAGAAATGCAAAGTTATATTGCCATTATTGTTACCATCACTAATTACTATGACTTTTTAAAAATTGATTTTTTTTTCAACGGTTTTTTTTTTTGGGGGGGGGGGGGACAGAGAGAGAAAGAGCATGAACGGGGGAGGGGCAGAGAGAGAGGGAGACACAGAATCGGAAACAGGCTCCAGGCTCCGAGCCATCAGCCCAGAGCCTGACGCGGGGCTCGAACTCACGGACCGCGAGATCGTGACCTGGCTGAAGTCGGACGCTTAACCGACTGCGCCACCCAGGCGCCCCAAAAATTGATTTTTATTACTGTTTCTTAGCAATTGGATATGTTTGTTGAATTAAACACCTTCTTTCCTAATACATTTTTAAAATTCTCCTATCCCAAGTTATGTAATGTTTAAAAAATAATCACAAACTCATTATACAATAATTTTGTAATAGTAAAACAATTATCAGTTTATTGAGTGTATTTCATGGGACTAACGATTATGATTTCATACTCCTATTCCTTCCAGCTCTGAAGTGAAAAGCACTGAGAGCAGACCTGGAGGCAGTTGAGGCTCGACTGTTTATATCTGAATACCCTTGGTTAAGTCTCTAACTTGGCTGATCTGTTTCTTCATGTAGAAAATGAGATTAAATCATGTCCCCTAGGATTGGTATAAGGGTTAAATGAGATGATACTTGTGAAAATGGCCATTTTCAGAATTTAATATGTATTAAGTATTCAACAAATATCTAGAGAATCTAAATCTGTTTTATCAGGCCACAGGAAAAGAAGGAAGTTAAGGCTAAAACAACTAATGGTGTACTAGTCCTGAAATTCAGATGAAGACTTCATGGTCTATAGGGAGTCTTGTGGGTTTTTTGTTTTGTTTTTTCCCTAAGATATAGGCACCTAATGACCTTAAAAACTCTACCTATCCTTTCTACATTCTTATAAGTGTATGCCTCTTAAACTGGTCCAAATTCTTCCAAGAACTAGTGTGACCTTGACTAGAAGATGCATACATATGGGTAAAAACCAGTTATAATTGGTTTCCAGTTCCAATACCTAAAATTTAGAAAATTCAAAATAATGTAAATCTAATGCACATGAAACTCAGATACTTTTTTGAGCATATCCTGCTTTCTACCTTCATGAAGAAGGAATAAATGATAAGTTAGCATGCCAATGCCAGAGATTTATTCTAAAAGCAATATGTGGGATGTGTCAGATTCAGAATATAGTGATAATACTTTTAATCTTGTAAGAGTAACCAAGGCTCTCCATCTCATATGTAAAACATGCTTGCCAGATGCCCACAGATAGCATACTGGTAGCTGAATGAATGATCATGGCTATTACCTAGTAGTCCAGGAATTTCTCTTTCCAGGTGTTATGTATGTTTGTTCCCAAGCATGTATTTGTTAGTTATTGTGCACAATTTACACAGTAAATAACCAATAAAATATAAATTTAAAAAATAGTTATTATGTCTGTGAAAACTAGGTTAAACAATTTGGACAGACACAACAAAGGTGAGTTACCAAAACAATTCCTGTTGAACAGGTGTGGCGAAAGTACTGTGAAAGGTCTTGATAGGGAGAATCATAAAAATCTAGAAGTGTTCTGGACTTACGTCATTTGATAAGTATATTTGAATTCTTATTTCACTCTAAACACATGGAAATTAGAAAATATAGATAATTCATGAAGGATGTGGTTCATCAGAGGAACCACCAAACTGTTGACTCATACCCAAAGTACAAGACCTTTCCTTTCATTCAAAGATTGGTAAATGAATTCATATTTATGTTTCAAGTTAAATGTATAAATGGATCTTTGCGTGTGTGTGTGAGAGGGTTTCTTTTTTACAGTTAGGGTTCAATCAGGGCAACAGAGCCACTATGAATGTTACAGGAAAAAAGGAATTTATCCTAGGAATTAGAAATTACACAAATGTAGAGGGCCTGGGAACATGAAGTTCTGAAAGGAGGAGCAGAGATTCATGGAGTCACTAACCAGTCATCCTGAAACACTGGTATGCGTGAACAAATAGAAACTGGTGGAAACCAACCATGAGTTGCTCTTAAAGCAGTACTTCACCTCGTGGAGATCTGTTGCCTCATTGTGCTGTTCTGTGGAGCCACAGCCAGAATCAGGTGGCAGACCTGAAGTCACTAATGGCTAGCAGTCCAGACAAAAAGCTTAGATGAGGAGCAGAGGAGAGCAAGAACAAGCAGAGAGCCACTTTGGTACCTGTAACATCTGTTGCTGCTTCTGAATGCAGTGACATTCCAAGGGTAATGGCTGTTTCCTCACTTCCACCTCCCCAAACTCACATCAACCTCCTCCACATCTGCCAACTCGATACAGAGAAGGAGACTCTGGGAGACATACTTTCTAAGATAACCCAGTTGGCAAAGCCCAATCTTGCACACCCACTTACTGATTCTTTCAGTCAATCAACCAATCATGCCAAATTAAGAGGCATCCTGCTATTATAAGCTCTACCATCTACAATTAAGTAAGTTGATAAGGGATGTTAGGAAATTATGCCTTAGGCCCTATAATCTTGTATCTTCAGAATTAACAGATAAAATTTGAATTATTAGATAGTTTTAGAATTAATTTATTGGGTAGGATTTCCAGTTTTAGTTACAGAGGAAAGTTAGTATTTTTTACCCTCTTTTCTTAGAAATCCCACAATGGCAACTAAGAGGAAAAAAAATTTCCCAACTTGGACAAACCTAGAAGACACATGAAACCCCTAACTCCAATATAGGAGAAAGCATTGCCAAATACAATGAAGGTAAAACTAAGGCATAGGTAGATACTTAGGAAGACCCTATGGCTGCAGATCTGAAACCAAGCTGACAGAACAGTTTGAACAGTTGAGTATGTGGGACAGTCTTGTGGGCAAAACCAATAATTCTTTGTTTGGAACAATGAGAGCCGGTATACAAGCAGATGCAAGAGCTTCCCTGGAACTGGTTTGGCTAAAGAAACAAAAGTAGCCGAACAAAGAATGCCAGGGAAATAGCATTTGTACAAAACAGTCTGCAAGTGAGACAGAGTAAAAAGAGACAATAATTTGAATAGGCCTTAACTACTGCTCTCTTCTCATTAAGGAAAAGTTAAAGCATAAAGTTTGACACATAAATTGTGTCAAAGTGTAAATTCCTGCTAGCTCAAAATATGATCCTAGTTCTTTTCCCATATGAATCTTTTATGAATTGTTGATCCTAGAAGAACTCATCTCATTTAAGAATGAAAAATAATCAAAAAGGAAACTACACAGAATATGTACAAAGTTATAATTAGTAAAAGGGAGAAAAATGATAGAGAACAAAGAGAAGAAAAAAAATATTGCCTCAGATGAACATACATAAGTTGTTAACAAGCAACCCATACATTAAATATATGTACGTATTTATTTAAGGTTATAATCACTGCTAAAAAACAAGTGTTTCAGCAAAGATACAGGAGCTCAGGAACTATATAGCAAGTCAGGAGAAGGAATGAATATGGTAAAACTCAGAAGAGAAGCAGAGGAGAAAAATAAAACTATTTTAGCAAAAAGGCCTTGACAGTACCCCACCCCCCCAAAAAAAAGACATTCTAAAAGTACAAGAAGGGACAAGAAGGAGGATTGAAAGGGAAAGCAAAATAAAATAATAATAATCTAGAAGAATTATCGGGAAAATAATAAATATGGAACATAGGAAAAAGAAATCGATATCCGTGTAACTGATGCCCCTAAAGGAGATTTAAAATAAAAATAAAAATAGGGGCACATCATAAAAATGGCTGGCCCAGTTGGTAGAGCATGCTACTCTTGAACTGGATGTTGTAAGTTTGAGCCCCACGTTGGGTGCAGAGATTACTTTAAAATATTACCATCAACTGATGAATGGATAAAGAAATTGTGGTTTATATACACAATGGAATACTACGTGGCAATGAGAAAGAATGAAATATGGCCTTCTGTAGCAACATGGATAGAACTGGAGAGTGTTATGCTAAGTGAAATAAATCATACAGAGAAAGACAGATACCAGATGTTTTCACTCTTATATGGATCCTGAGAAACTTAACAGAAGACCATGAGGGAAGGGAAGGAAAAAAAAAAAAAGAGGTTAGAGAAGGAGGGAGCCAAAACATAAGAGATTCTTAAAAACTGAGAACAAACTGAAGATTGATGGGGGGTGGGAGGGAGGGAAGGGTGGGTGATGGGTTTTGAGGAGGGCACTTGTTGGGATGAGCACTAGGTGTTGTTTGAAAACAAATTTGACAATAAATTTCATATTTAAAAAAAAGTACATGGAAATAAATAAATAAATAAATAAATAAAATATTAAATGGGGAGCATTGTCAAACAAATGATGATAAACCCCCTTAGGTTGTACTGTATGGGTAAATGCTATAACTGTTACAGAAATTATATGAAATCCCTAAAGCTTTATTGTAAAGCTGTTGTTTAACATTCTAATTACAATGTTGTGTGTCACAGAAGTAATAAATATATAAAATCTTAAAAAATAAAAAGAATGAAAACAATACAAGTAGTATTTAAGAAGCCTCATCAGAAACTAAAGAAATATTTGATCAACAGATTGGAAACACTGCTTCCTAGCTTAAAACAATTAAAGCACAGTAACAAACATAAAGATATATCCTAATAAACTGAATGGCTTTTGAAGATCAAGAAAGGCAAAAGGAACGAGTCATCTATAAAGGGGAAAATCAGGCCAGTCTGAGACTTCTGAAGAGCAGTATTCAATTCTAAAAGACTAAAAGATAGATGATATATATAGATCTGCAGGGAAAAGGTATAACTACCTACCCCCAATTTTATACTCAAGCAAACTATCACTTAACTCAAAAGTAATAGGCAGATATTTTTAAACATGTAGGGACACAGGAATATAGCTCCTGAGAGTGTTTTGTGAATATTCAATAAACTGTCACAGAATCAACTAGAGGAGCACATTAAATCTGTTAAATTGTGGAACTACGACTTTAAAATATTTGGGAACAGAAATCAATTTAAAAACCTAACAATGAGGGGCGCCTGGGTGGCTCAGTCGGTTAAGCGTCTGACTTTGGCTCAGGTCATGATCTCACGGTCTGTGAGTTCAAGCCCCACATCGGGCTCTGTGCTGACAGCTCAGAGCCTGGAGCCTGCTTCAGATTCTGTGTCTCTCTCTCTCTGACCCTCCCCCATTCATGCTCTGTCTCTCTCTGTCTCAAAAATAAATAAACATTAAAAAAAAAATTTTTTTTTAAAAACCTAACAATGATATTTAAAAGAATTCAGGGGAAACAGAGAAAGAATGTTGTGTATGAATAAAGAACACTGAAATCCTCATTTCTTATGGCTAATGGTCAAAAGGTATAATTTAAAGCTGATAAATCAATGATTGTTGCTTGAGGAGTTAAGATGGTGGAGCAGTATGGGGACCCTGAGCTTGTCCTGTCCCTGAAACACAGCTAGATCAGCATCAAACCATTTTGAACACCTAGGAAATTAATCTGAGGATTAATGCAACAATCTGCATAACTTGAGCCACAGAACTTGACAGGTACAAGGTGCGGAGAGGTGAATTGGGGGGAAGAAAAGCTGCAGAGCTGTGGAGCGTAGGGAGCCATTTTTGCAGAGAAAGCTGATAAGTCAAGAATAGAGAAGTATAATTAAAACTATAATTAAAACTAGAAAAATATTAAAATCAGGTAGAAGAGTAAATTATGGGAAGAAAGACACATGTACTAAACTTGTCATTACTCACAGTTTGGAGTCAGTAGATATCATATAAATAGAAGATTAAATATAATCTATAAAGTTATACAAACACAAAACAAACACAAAACACTTTAAAATTGCCAAAAGAAACATACACGTGCACAGAAAGCAAGATAGCTCACATCATAAAAGATTATTTTTGTTTTAAAAAAATTTTTTTTAGATTTTTAATGTTTATTTTTAAGAGAGAGAAAGAGAAGGAGACGGCACAAGTGGGAGAGGGGCAGAGAGAGAGGGAGACACAGAGCCTGAGGCAGGGCTTGAACTCATGAATAGTGAGATCATGACCTGAGCTGAAGTCAGACACTTAACCAACTGAGCCACCCAGGTGCCCCCATGAAACATTATTTTTAAAAGAAAGAAGCAATAAAAACATAATGTGAAACATAAATAAGGTTAATTTAAGGTTAAAATTAAACATATCTATAATGTAATTAATTCATTCAGGAACCAGGGCACCTGGGTGACTCTCAGTTGAGAGTCCTTGATTTAGGCTCAGGTCATGATCTTGCGGTTCGTGGGTTCGAGCCCCACATCAGCTCTGGGCTCCATGCTAACAACCTGGACTCTGCTTGGGATTTTCTCTCTCTCCTTCTTTCTCTGCCCCTGCCTCACTCACACATGTGTGCATACACTCTCTCGCTGTCAAAATAAATAAATAAACTTAAAAAATTCATTCAGGAATCACTTAAGCTCCTACTATGTACCAGACATTGCTCTCAGTATTGATCCATTTAATCCTCATGATAACTATTCATTCAAGGACCTGTTGTTATCCACATTTTATAGATGAGAAAATAGAGTCACGGCAAAGAATAGTAACTGCTTCCTATCTCACAACTTGTAAGTGAAGTAAATAGGATTAGCATCCAGGTAGTTAAGAACCTGTGTTCTTTTTATTTATTTATTTTTTTTTTTTTAATTTTTTTTTTCAACGTTTATTTATTTTTGGGACAGAGAGAGACAGAGCATGAACGGGCGAGGGGCAGAGAGAGAGGGAGACACAGAATTGGAAACAGGCTCCAGGCTCTGAGCCATCAGCCCAGAGCCCGACGCGGGGCTCGAACTCACGGACCGCGAGATCTGACCTGGCTGAAGTCGGACGCTTAACCGACTGCGCCACCCAGGCGCCCCGAACCTGTGTTCTTAAACACTGTACAGTGTAGCCCTAGAAACAGTTAAGGCAGCATTCAGAGAAACATTTATTGTCTAACATGTTTATTATTAAACAAAACAGAATAAAAATAAGTGAGTTGAGCAATCAGAACAACAAAATAAATCCAAGGAAAGCATAACAAAGCATAAAAAAAGCAAAAACAGAAATAAATTAATTAAAACACAAAAAATGGCAACACCAATAAAGTAATGCAAGGACTTGATTAGAAGGACGATAAAACTTCAGATAATAGCATACAAAAGAGGAAGAAAGCATAAATCACAAAATAAATGCTAATGAGGAAACAAACATACACAAAAAAGAGCTGGTTAAAAGAATCCTAAGAGACAATATTGATAAACTACACAAAGAAATTTTAGACTATACTGGAATAGTTATATCTATTGGCAAATATAATTATCAAAACTGAGCTCAGAAGATCAAGAGAATCTAAACTCTAATCACAATAAATAAAATAGAAAAAAATGTTGAAGAGCAACTCTCCAAAAAAGCACCAGTCCCAGATGTTTTCATGGGACAATTCTACTAACCTTCTAAGAAATAAAAGTTTCAGTTCTATTTAAACTATTTGAAAGAGGGAAAGCATTAAAATTCTTTTTATGATGCTATCATGACAATGGCATCAAAAACCTAGCAAAAATAGCACGAAATGGAAAACTATAGATAATTCAAAAGCATTCTAAAATGATGATATACTATTACCAAGTGAGGTTTATTCTAAGAATTCTAGAGTTGCTCAAATAATTTTCTGCGTTAATGAAAAAGCATATGATTATCTTCATTGATGTTGAAAAGGTTCTTCATAAATTCACATCTGCCCTTGGTTAAAACTCCAAACAAAACAAAACAAAAACAAAAAACATGAGATGGATATTTCCCTTTCTTTCTCTTTCTTTCTTTCTTTCTTTCTTTCTTTCTTTCTTTCTTTCTCTTTCTTTTTTGCATAACACACTATTTCTTTTTTGCATAGTATACTATGTGTCCAACCCCAAACCAGCATCATGTTAAATGGGGAAATATTAGAAACATTCAAAATAAGGATACTCACTATTACCAACTTGATTTGCCATCATTGTGGGCTATTAGACAATGCAGTTAGAAAAGAGAAAGGGATTAAAAATTTTTTAATTTAAAAAAAGCAAGTGACTTTATAATTTTGCAGATGATGTGATTACCTCATAAACGCATGAGAATCAACTGAAAACTATTATAAACGATAAGAGAATCCAGAGAGTAATATATGGATATACGTGTATGTGAATATAAGTAACGTTTGTACATACAAACAACAATGTGATATACTAAAGGAAAAGATACCATTTAGATTAGCAAAACAAAAGGTAAAAAACAAAAAACCTTGGTATTAAACTTGAAGAGAAGTATGCTTGATCTAGATCAGTGGTTCTCAGCTGAGGCTGATTTTGTCACCCATGGAACATCTGGCAATATATAGAGACATTTTTGATTGTCCAGTGTCAATAATGCTGAGGTTGTAAAGGCCTGATCTAGGTAAATAAAGCTTTAAAATGCTACTCAGGACCATAGGGAAAGGCTAATCCTTCTTGGATAAGAAGCTCCAAAATGGTAATATATATAAATTTTTCCTAAATTAATATACAAATTTAATGAGATCTCAATAAAAATAACAAAATGATTTTTTTGAACCAGAAAATCTGATTCTAAATTTCATATATGAAATCAAACAAGGAATTCAAGAAAATTCTAAGTAAGGACAGTAACGGTATGGAGAACAATCTGTCAGATTTTTTAAAAAAAATGTTTATATTTGAGAGAGAGAGACAGAGAGAGACAGAGTGCGAGTGGGGGAGGGGCAGAGAGAGAGGAGACAAATAATCTGAAGCAGGCTCCAGGCTCAAAGCTGTCAACACAGGGCCAGCTTGGGGCTTGAGCCCATGAACCATGAGATCATGACCTGAGCCCAAGTCGGACTCTTAACCGACTGAGCCACCCAGGCGCCCCTAATATGTCAGATATTAACAAATATAACATTGAAGTCATTTAAGAGACCCAAATACCTACTGGAATTTAGATATAATAAAGGAGACCTTTCAAATCAAAAGGAGAAAGATGTATTATTCAGCAAATGGGCTTAAGTTCATCAAATGCAAATGGAAAACAAAGTTATTCATGTTCATGTCTTGTAACAAAATAAATTGCAAATGAATTAAATATTTAAATATAAAAGAGTATAGTAGTAAACCGGATGTTTACTACTTTTTCAGTTCGAAAATAAAAGATTGATATATTCAACCACATAGAATTAAAAATTGTATAACAATGTAGCTGAAAGTCAAAGACAAATGATAAACTGGAAGAATATTTGTAACTCCTATCATGGACAAAATGGCTAGTTCCTTAGTTTGTGATAGTTAGTTACATCAGTTCTAATGTTCTTTAAGTGATCCTTAAACTTGAGAGGATGCTTAACCTCATTCATACTAAGGAATAATTAAACAAATTAAAACTGTAATGAGCTACTATTCTTCCAAATTTTTAAATTTCTGTTTCCAGTGAAATAATACTGTTTTTGAATTCAATTTTCAATTAATCAAAAATATAAAAGTTATGATTCTGTGGGTAAAGGTATGGTGAAACAGGCTGTCTTATACATTGTTGGTAGAAATTAATTTCTATGAAGGGCAACTTGACAATATCTATCAAAAATTTAAATTCATATACTTAGCAATTCCATGAATAGGAATTTATCCTACTGAGATAACATGTTTGAGATGGTTATGTATAGAATTACTCATGGCAGACATTTGGTAATAGCCAAAGGTTGAATACTCACTAGTGAACTGGTTAAATCAACCACACAGTGCTGTATAGCCATGAAATAAAGAATGTGGAAGCTTTCTATATTCTGATATGTAAAGATCTCCAAGATTTATTGTGAAGTGAAAAATGTGAGCTACAGAAGAGTGTTGTTGTATGCTAACCTTTTGTGGTAATGCATACATTCATGTATATGCGTGTATATTTATATTGCAATTCCATTCCATCTTCTCTCAAAAGAATAAACAAGAAACTAGCAATAGTAGTTGTCCCTAGGGAGAAGTATTATATACTTTTCACTATACATACAGGCATATCTTGTTTTATTGTGCCTTACTCTATTGCTCTTCACAGATATTGCATTTTTTGCAAATTGAAGGTTTGTGGCAACCCTGCATCGAGCAAGTCTGTTGGTGCCATTTTTCCAACAATGTCCACTTCATGTCTCTGTCCATTTTGGTACTTCTTGCAATATTTTAAATTTTTTTCATTATTATTGGATTTGTTATGGTGTGATTAGTGTGATTAGTGATCTTTGATGCTACTCTTGCAATTGAGGCATGATGAACTATGCTTACATAAAACCGTGAACTTAGTGGATCAATGGTGTGTGTGATCTGACTGCTCCACTGACCTGCTGTTTCCCCATCTCTCCCCCTCTCCTTGGGCCTCACTATTCTTTGAGATACAGCAATATTGAAATTAGACCAATTAATAATTACTCTATAGTAGTCTCTAAGTGCTCAAGTGAAAGGAGGAGCTGCATGTCTCTTATTGTAAATCAGAAGCTGGAAATGAATAGTGAAGAAGGCAGTCAGAAGCCATGATAGACTAAAAACTAGGCCTCTTGTGCCAAACAGCCAAGTTGTGAATGCAAAGGAAAAGTTCTTGAAGGAAATTAAAAGTGCTACCCAAGTGAACACACAAATGATAAGAAAGTGTAACAGCGTTATTGCTGATATTGGAGAAAGTTTGAGTAATCCGGATAGGAGATCAAACTAACCATAACATTCCCTTAAGCCAAAGCCTAATCTAGAGCAAAGCCCTAACTCTCTTCAATTTTGTGAAGGCTGAGACAGGTAAGGACTTGTAGAAGAAGAGTCTGAGGCTAGCAGAGGGTGGTTCATAATGTTTAAGGAAAGAAGCTGTCTCTATAACATCAACGTACAAGGTGAAGCAGCAAGTGCTGATGTAGAAGCTGCAGCAAGTTACCCCGAAGACCTAAAGTTGGCTACAATGGAGAAGACATTTTCAATGTAGATGAAACAGCCTTCTATTGGAAGAACATGCCATCTAGGCCTTGCCCAGCTAGAGAGGAGAAGTCAATGCTTGGCTTCAAAGCTTCAAGGGTAGGCTGACTCTCTTGCTAGGGGCTGCTGCACCTGGTGACTTTAAGTTGAAGCCAGTGCTCACTGACCATTCTGAAAATCCTAGGGCCCTGAAGAATTATGTTAAATCTACTCTGCCTGTGCTCTATAAATGGAACAATAAAGCGTGGATGACAGCACATCTGTTTACAACATGGCTTACTGAGTATTTTAAGGCCACTGTTGAGGTCTACTGCTGTGAAGAATAGATTCCATTCAAAATATTACTGCTTAGTGACAATGCATATGGTCACCTAACGGCTCTGATGGAGATATACAATGAGATGAATGTGCTTTCCATGACTGTTAACACCACATCCATTCTGTAGCCCATAGATTATAGAGTAACTTTGACTTTCAAATCTTATGATTTAAGAAATATATTTTGTAAGGCCATAGCTGCCATAGATAGTGACTCCTCTGATGAATCATGGCAAAGTAAATTGAAAACCTTCTGGAAAGGATTCACCATTCTAGGTTCTAGGTGATTAAGAACATTTATGATTCATGGAAAGAGATCAAAATATCAACCTAACCAGGAGTTTGAAAGAAGTTGATTCCAACCCTCATGGATGATTTTGAGGGGTTCAAGACTTCAGTGGAGGAAATCACTGCAGATGTGGTAGAAATAGAGAACTCTAATTAGAAATGGGGCCTGAAGATGTGACTGAATTGCGGTATTCTCATGATAAAATTTTAATGAATGAGCAGTTGCTTCTTATGGGTGAGCAAAGAAATTGGTTTCTTGAGAAGGAAACTACTCCTGATGAAGATGCTGTGGAGATTGTTGAAATGACAACAAAGGACTTAGAATATTACATGAACTTAGTTGATAAAACAGTGGCAGGGTTTGAGAGGATTGACTCCAATTTTGAAAGAAGTTCTACTGTGGGCAATATGTTATCAAATAGCATTGCATGCCACAGAGAAATCACTCATGAAAGAAAGGGTCATTCACCATGGCAAACTTCATTGTTGTCTTGTGTTAAGAAAGTACCACAGCCACCCCAACCTTCAGCAACCACCACCCAGATCAGTTAGTAGCCATCAACTTGGAGGCAAGACCCTCTCCCAGCAAAAAGTTAATGACCTGTTGAAAGCTCACATAATGGTTAGTATTTTTTAGCCAGAAAGTATTTTTAAGTTAAGATGTGTACTTTGGGGGTGCCTGGGTGACTCAGTTGGTTGAGCATCTGACCCTTGATTTCAGCTCAGGTCATGATCTCATGGTTCATGAGTTCAAGCCCCACATCATGCTCTTCACTGACAGTTTGAAGCCTGCTTGGGATTCTTTTCCTCTCCCTCTCTCTGCCCATCCGCAGCTCATGTGTGCATGAGAATTTTTTAGTTGTAGGGGATCTCTAGAATTTATTCTCTGAAATGCTTAGATTTTAAAAAGGAATAATTTGACAGAAGTTTTTCAAAAAGTTACTATAGATTATTAATTGTTTAATAAGGCCAACTTTATCCTGATGATTTTGGTTATTTTCAATGTCTTGCTATGTACTAGAACCAAGCTAAATACTAGAACTATGTATAGAACTCCTAAACTCAATGGCTCCTGATTGTTGCATATTTTAAGTTCCTCTGTATCCTTTTTGAAGTTATTTTTCTATCTTCACTGTCAGGGTCAATTTTAAGTTTCACTTCTTTTTTTTAATTGTCATTGTTCTTGCCCCTGGATCTCACGTCTTTTAATCTGTCAAAGCTAAGAATCATATATCCAAACTCCCTCAAACTGTGTCTTAAATGAGAGGAAACAAGTTTGGGTGAGTGCCTGATGGCTCGCTCCCCTTGAGTGAAGTGCAAATACATTTAAAATGTGAACTTTGTGCAGTCTGTTGTGTCTGTTTGTATACTTATCTGCTTGTATGCTTATCTGTGTTTCCAGTAGTTGAGAATTCTGGGTCAATGACCCCTAGAGAGAGAAGTTGTTACTGTACTTGAATTGTTGGAAAATTTGGGCATATACATACTTATGCTTCTTGCTAATACAGTTTAATGAAATGACTGAACACTAGCACATAGATAGATGTCCAATTCATGTTTGCTGAACCTAACTGAAGAAGCACTGTATCATCCTATCATTTTGGATTAGAATAAAAGCTGTATAAGAGTTTAGTTTGTGGGAGGTTGAATGCAGATGTATCTTTCTTCAGTGTCATTTGGCTCCTAGGGGAAAATTAAATCTTGATTAAATATGAAAGGCATTAGTCATATAATAAAATAACAGGTTACTGGAAATTTTATGTGACTGGCAAATTTTGTCTCTCTAAAAACCAACCAAAAAACAAATTTTTGTTTTAACCCTTATTGTTGAGAGTGTGTCTAAGGGGAATTATTCCACTTTTCTGCTCTAGGAGACCATTTCTGGCATAAGCTAGTCTAGGCCTGAGATTGTGATACATGATATCAGGGACCTGGGCCCCTTCTGTCTTTTGCTCCTCTATGTGTGGCTGTCATTCCTGAAGATGCCTCCTGGTCCAAGAAAGCTGACTGCTTGGGGTGCCTGGCTGGCTCAGTTAGAACAGCATGTAACTCATGGTCTTGGGGTCATGCGTTTGAACCCCACGTTGGATGTAGAGATTACTTAAATAAATAAACAAACTTTTAAAAAGTGGGGGGTGGGGTGCCTGGGTGGCTCAGTTGGCTGAGCGTCTGACTCTTGATTTGGGCTTAGGTCATGATCCCAGGGTCATGGGATTGAGTCGGGATTGTGTCGGGATTCGTATTAAGCATGGAGCCTGCTTAAGTTTCTCATTCTCTCTCTCTCTCCTTCTACCCCTTTCCCCTGCTCGTGCTCTCTTTGTCTGTCTCTCTCTCTCTAAAACTAAAACTAAAAAAAAAAAAAAGTTCCCCTAAAAATATGTTTCCTTAAAAAAAAAGGGGGGGGGCACCTGGGTGGCTCAGTCAGTTGAGCATCTGACTTTGGCTTAGGTCATGATCTTGCAGTTTGTGGGTTTGAGTCCCATGTCGGGCTCTGTGCTGACAGCTCGGAGCCTGGAGCCTGCTTCAGATTCTGTGTCTCCTCTCTCTTTATCTCTCTCTCTCTGCCTCTCCCCCACTCATGCTCTCTCTCTCAAAAATAAATAAACATTAAAAAAATTTTTTTAAAAAGATAGTTGCCTGCTTGAGCTCCAACTACCTTGTCCACAATCCTGCCCCATTCTCAGTAGTAATTTTATTTTATTTTTTTATAAAAGTGAAGCAGATTCTTAACTGTAGAGAACAAACTGTTACCAGAGAGGAGGGGAGTAGGGGGATGAGTGAAATAGATGAAGGGGATTAGGGAGTGCCCTTGTGATGAGCACAGGGTGATGTATGGAAGTGTTGAATCACTATAATATAACATTGTATGTTAACTATACTGGAATTAATATTTTAAAAATAATAAAATAAAATAACTATAATATTTTTTAAAGGTGAATGTGCTGGGTAATCATGTAGTTTAGTGAGTAAACCAAGTTGCTTTTCATTAAATGTCATATTAATTTTGTTTATATTTGTTAACACTGTAGTTAATCATTAATAAAAACCATCTTTTAATCTGATATAATAGATGCCCCAAAAACAGTAATAGAAGAATAAGACAGCTACTACCTTCTGAAAATGACTTGTGTTCTCTTTGATGTGGACCTTGGATATATGAAACTGATCATGAAACAAGTTCTTCCCCTTTAGAAACTTTCCCTAGCAGTAAAATAGGGGTATTTAACCCCCCTGTTGTTTCTTCTTCCTCTTTCTCTAAATGTGCTCTCATTTCCCATTTGGCACATGTAGCCTTTTGGCAGATGTCTGCTCTTCTTTTTTTCTTTTTTCACCTCTCTGTCTCATACTTAAAGACAGGTCTAGCCACAAAATCCATTGAGCCATTCGGCTTATGGAGTAAATAATGGAATTTTGCACAATTGTTAAAAATTAGAATTTATAGTAGGTGTCATAGGATTCCTTTGGTAAGGAAGTAGAAATAAAAGAATACCTTATTAAAAACCCACTGGAAAATATTATTTTTCTAAGGTTTCAATCTATTCTTAAATTCCCTTCTGGAGTGTCCGGGTATTAGTGACATAGGGTAAACAAAAGGCCTTCAGACACATGATTCTACAAATTCACACACACAGAAACAGGGCAACACTTCCTTTACCACCCCTATCCTAATTAATGGCATGGCATTTACTCAACTACTCCAACTAGAAACTTCCCTGTTATCGAAGGCTTTTCCTCCCCTCTCACATCCCACGTCCAGTGTGTCACTAAACCCTGCCAATTCAGGAACCTGCAAAAGTTGAATAAATGACATCGCAGCTCCACTGTCCTTTTAGTTCCTCATTGCCTCTTGCCAGACCATTTTAATCATCCCCTTCCAAGCGCTATGACATTTGACTCCTTTTCCTGTTCCTAGTCCCGTGTCTTCCATTTGGTTCCATGAATTGTCTTTTTGAAAAACAAATTCTATCATGTTACTCTTTCACCTAAAATCTTTAAAAACTCCTCTTTATATGAGGAAAAATTTTTTTAAAGCCTAATAGCCTTTCTTAATGTCACTTCACTCTGTAATCTAACTTCCTGCCATTCTGCCTTCATGCTTTCTAGGACTCAGACACACACAAAAGTGACACCTACTTCTTTGGCCCCACTGTTTTCTTTATGTGGAATGTCTACAACACTACCTTTTCTCTGTCATGCAAACTCCCCCTCATGTTTTAAGTCCTAAGTGCCACTCCCACCTAGGCTTCTTGTATGTTCTCTGTTATGCCATGTATGTTCTCTATTTCACCATGTGTGTGCTCTGTTGCACTATGTGTGCTATTATAATATGTGCATTCTCTATTATACCATGTATATTCTCTATTGCACCATGTATGCTCTATATTATATCAGGTCTGTTCTCTATTGTACTATGTGTGTTCTTTGTTACCATGTGTGTTCTGTATTACATCATGTATGTTCTCTGTTGCACCACGTGTTCTCTATTACGCCATGTATGTTTTATATTATACCACGTATACTCTCTATTATATCATGTCTGTTCTTTATTACATCATGTTTATTCTCTGTTGCACCATGTGTATTCTCTGTTGTACTATATGCTCCCTGTTCTCTGTTATACCATGTATGCTCTCTATTGCACTATGTGTGTTCTCTGTTATACCATGTATGTTCTCTATTACACTATGTACGTCCTCTGTTGTACTATGTGTGTTCTCTATTACACTATGTTCTCCATTGCACTGGAATGCTCTCTATTACATCATGTATATTCTCTGTTACACTATGTATATTCTCTGTTGCATTGTGTATGTTCTCTATTACACCGTTCATGTTCCCTATTACACTACATGTTCTCTATTATACTATACTCTATTGCACCATGTGTGCTCTGTATTACAGTGTATGTAGGTTGTCATATAAGGCCCTCTGAGGTATTAACCTCTTTTTTTTTTAAATATAATTTATTGTCAAGTTGGTTTCCATACAACACCCAATGCTCATCTCCACAAGTGCCCTCCTCAATGAACTGTGAATTTCTAAATTATAGTCTTATTCACAAATGTATCCTCAGCATGTAGCAATGCTTGGCAACTACAGGAACAAAATAGGTATGCATTGAACTGAATAGAAATAAAAATAAGTACAGAATGTGCTTTGTGTATCCCAGTAAGACCCCAACTTGAAGACAGTGTAAAGGTAACCAGGAAGCCAGGTGGTGAAGCTGAGCTGGATGAGGCAGAATGAGGCACACGCAGGCCTGCAATAGTTCAAATAGAGTTCAGAGAAATTGTCTGTTTCCAGCCCCTGTGTCACCTTGGCCTGCTCTGTTCTTTGCTTGTTCTGCTTAATTTACTCATTCTTTTTTCTCAGTCATTCAGAAGTGACCATTTAGCTCAATTTACTGGGCCTACTCCTTTCTTAGCACCAAAATCTGGTAGTGTGTGTGTGTGTGTGTGTGTGTGCGCGCGCGCGCGCACGCGTGTGTGTGGTGATAAACTCCCAGAAATAGAGCTGAATGTACCTACTAAGAGAGTTGCATGAATGAGGGGGGGAAGGGGGCAATAGGGAATGAATAATAATCTGTTGGTATGTACTGAGTGTTTGCCAAATGCCAGGATTTACATTTAATCCTTACAACACCTTATAATATATAGGCACCATTATTATCTCCACTTTACAGATGAAGTAACTGAAGCAAAGAGAGACTGAACCATATGCACCCATGGAAGCAGGGGAGCTAGAATCCAGTAAATGCCTGTCTTAATCCAGAGTCGGTTCTGTGTACACAATTAGTGTTAAATATTCATGATGGACCACATTACAACTGATCCTTGTCTTACAAAGATATCTCTGAAGGGCAAAAGAATGAAATGTTTGGTTTCCCCTGTGTTTTTGTGAGTACTGGTAGGGTTTGTTTTATTTTGTTTTGGGCTTTTTTTTTTTAATGTAATTTTTTAGAGCAATTTTAGGTTCATAGCAAAATTAAGAGGAAGGTACGGAGATTTCCCATATACATTGGTAGGTTTTTCTCATCAAGGATTTAACTCTGGGGATCATTATAGGCAAGAGAGAATTCCTCATGAACTTGGACTTAGTCTCAAGGTCCCCTTCTCAGGTATTATACACCTGGCCTTAGGCAGAACTAATAGCCTGTTAATCAATTTCCATTCTAACTAACTAGTAAGTGTTTATTTATCTTGACAAGATGCTATATGTTGTATGATAGACAAACAAAAATGATAAGGACTGGTTCTTGCCACCCACCCTCCTCTGTCCCAGTACACACACAATCCTGTTGGGAAGACAAGCCATTCACAAAAGAACTGTCAGCCAACAATGTGGAGCTCTTGGTGATGTGAGCCCTGGTCAGATTTCTGGGTCCTTAGCTGGTGAGGGAACGCTTCAAAGTCCCTTCTGAGCTGTATGTCTGAGTTCCCCATCTGGCCCTCCTCCTGTGTTACTTTTACTACCAGTTCATTCTCAATTGATTTCCAGCTTCTCTAAATTCAAACTCTATGATATTCTGCATTCAAACTGGTTAGTGTCCCTCATTATCCACAAAGATTTTCCTAGGTCTTTATCCTGGATCTAATTCTTTTCCCCTAAATCTTCAAAGGGGTAATCAATCCTGAATATAACTCTGCAGTTTAAGAAAAACCATTTTAAGCTGCTCATTGCAAAACACGTGGGTCCTGGCTGTGGACCAGCCATCAGTCGTTCTCCTTGGCCGGAGGAGGCAGGTCAGCTGGAGAAGACGCCCCATGATAGGTCAGGCAGCAACAGTCTGTCCTTCTAAAGATACAAAGGGAAGCACCAGTGAGCTGGGGCTGGCCTCAGTGTTTGGGGATTGGAAGCATAAACAAATATTTTCACAGGGTGCGTCCAGAACTGAGTAGTCAAGGTCATTGTGGTGCAAACAGAACACATGGTGTCAGTGTGTCCTAGTGTCTGGGCTCAAGTGGCCTTTCTTGGCAGCATCTATAAAGAACACAGAGCATACTGTAACCTCTACTGTTGATATTGGGTGTGCTTTTACCAGAGCTTAGTGAGATTTCTAGATTTGTTTCCATTTCATATAGATTACTTTGCAAATGGAGCCAGGCTTGCATTTTCTGTGGATTGGGCCTTGGCTCAGTGTGCTTTGCTCCTCCACTTGAAACTGACCTACAGTGCTCTTCTTGTTCATTAGTTCCACCCAAGGAAGTAGCAGGTCCTCACAAGGAGTCTCAAATAGCCTTCCATTTTCTTTCACAGATGGGGGTGAGAGCACCTGAATATACCAGAATCTCTCTTTGAAAAAAAAAACTTTACTATGATGAATCTGAAAAAATAAATTTAAGGGAGTATTGGTACCACTTTCTTCTTTGACACATCTCATTTTTCTTGATGGTAACATAATGCAATTTTGTTTGTTTGTTTTCCTAAATAGCCATTATGTAGGTGAGAAGTACTGAGTGACTGTTAAGATAAAGTTTCAGATGTTTCTTGTTTTTTAATGGGAATGTCCATCTACATACAGTATAGTGTGTAACACTTTCTAATATGCCATATATACTGTTTCATGACTTTGAGAATATTCTTTTTTTCTGAATAGGCACCAGGACAACTTATCTGCAAAGTTTAATCAGTGCCTTGTCATTAGCAAACTTCACTTACTAGTTTTAGTCAAGTCTAAGCTGCACAATGGTTGAATTGGTGACTATTATATTTGTTTAACTGCTGTAAAGTAAGTTTGCAACAATAGATGCTTGCACTTAAATAGCCTGCAGAGCATCAGGGCCCTATCAATCATGCAGAGATTTCCCTCCTGCTGTCTCTTCTGATGGACAATTCTGCTGATGTGGATATTCAAAAAGAAGGGATCAGGAAGAACAGATGATGGATAAAGACAATCTTCTGTCTTGAGAGGAAATCGGAGAAATCCTTTTAAGGAATTTCTTTGTCATGGTGTCAGAAGATTAATTATGCTCGTGTGAGAACAGCTTTCTCATTGGGTGAAAAGAGACATTATCCTTCTGACTTGTGACAGAAGATTTTTTTCAAAGGAAGAGAGTCAAAGATTTCAGAGTATCTGAAATCTTCTTATTCTGTTGTTTTCTAAGCATCCTCCAGGACCATTGGATTACATCCATGACATTGCAGTGTTCAACAAGTAATTAATGAATCAAGAATTTTTGTTTCAAGTTTTAAGTAATTCCTCCTGCTGTTCCTCATGCAAATCTCTTCAGAGGTCTTAATAACCAAGACTGTACATCAGATTTTAAAATCACATCATAATAGTATAGGTGATAACTTATTACTAGACAGGAGTGGTAGCTTATTACAGTCATATGGAAGAAGAGACACTGCAGTGCAACCCAAAACTTGTACACACAATTGATTAACACAATTTTTAACAAGGCAAATATAATTGGAAAAGGCATCCTTTAAAAACTTCAACTCTTAATTGTATAATTTAATCTAGTTGTAAATAGTGATAATATTTAAAATATTTACATTCCTTGGAACTTCTTGGAGCATAACAAATGAGTATTCAGAAAAACCTTCGAAAGTTAGAGGCAAAATACATTGCCTAAAGCATAACAATAGTAAAGTTTTTCCATATGACTTTATTTTCCATGTAACTGAAGGCTCAAAAAAAAAATCAGTTATTTCATTGAAAGATTTTCCTATAATACATTACTTAGTATTCTGCCTTTTATTTTTTTTATTTTTTTTTCAATATATGAAATTTATTGTCAAATTGGTTTCCATGTATTCTGCCTTTTAAATAGCACATATTTGCTGACTCAGGGTCCTAATTATAAAGATCTGCTTTTGGGGTTCACTGAATTACAGCGTTGCCTGCAGTGACTATTGAAGTATTTAGTATAGGGTCATTTGCCTCTATAATATCCTGAGTATTTAGTACGTGTGTGTGTGTGTGTGTGTGTGTGTGTGTGTGTGTGTGTTTGTCTACTTTTGTAGATATGGAGTCTCTTCTCTTTAGGTGAGTTATCACTTCTCCCTGGAACCAGTGTGTCATGTTGCTGGTAAACTGCTGTTTTATGTTATACTTGAGGGTGAGTCTGTACCTACAATACAAATTAGTCACATTTCTTTCTTTATTTCACTGTGAAAGTTTATTTTCCTCTTATTTCTAGGTGCCTGACTGGTTCAAGGATAGGTAGTTGAGGTTTCCCACAAATCTGATGTCTGGAAGGTGGCTTTACTGTGTACACACACACACACACACACACACACACACATGCACACAAATGCACGTATAAATGTGTTCATTTACTAATCGTATCAAATGTTGATACTCTGTTCAATGTATTATTTTAGTGATTCTGTGAATACTGAATCTTTTACATCCCAGCATGCTTTTACATCTAAGCCTTGAGAATAGACTTGTAGTAACCACTCCACTCTAGACACCTCTTCCCTACCTTTCCTGGTCTCTAACACTACTGCTATGAAATGGTAGCTACATCCTGGTTTTAAATAAAAATAAACTATTAGATTGCATGAAAAAATCTTCAAACTGAGCATTAAATATTAGCTGATGTTAGCAATTGTAATTTTTGCAGTAACTATAGTAGTTGAAGGGCCAGATTCAGATCTTTGTGGAGAGTTCATAGCAAAGACCAAATGAGTGAGTCTTACTTTAACTCACACTTGATAGTGATACTTAGAAGAACAGATTTAAGTTCAAAATTTAGGATTCTTGAATTTCACACAGTATCTAGAATTTGATATATTACCAATTCTATTTTTGGTTGTTTTTAAAGATGATAAACTAAAGTGATAAACAGAAAGTATTTAAGAAACAATCCCAGGAAATAGAAGTCCAGAAGTAGATCAATCCCTTTTCTCCTTCATTTAGAAAGAGGGACCACTTGCATTTTGTCTTACTCAAAGAAAAATCATCCCATTATGCCACTCTTGCATTTTAGCAGGATGAGTTTATCTTTGAGAGGGCTTTAATTAAAACTGGAGGTAATTCTTCTTGATGACGTAGGGAACTTAAAGAAAAAAAGTTTACTAATTAATAAAAAATATAGCCAGTTATAGAAAATGTTTCTCTCTTTGTCTTTCTGACCCTGCTGTTAAAGGAGAACAATCAATTTATCACCACCAGCTGCATGGATTCAATGGAAAGGAACTTGAGGTTTTCTTCTTCCTAAACCCTTGCTGAATTGTTCTGGCAGTACATAAAAGTGGGTCATTTGTACCTAAAGTACTTTACCAATGCTCCATTAATCTCAGTGATGGTGTTCTCTTTTTTCCTGCAAGAAGCAGGATGAGAGGATATTATGGGGGAGGAAGAGGAGTTAAGCATTTTTTTAATGGATGTGTAAATGAAGAGGGAAAAGCCATTTAATATTTTGTGGCCTGTTTTTTTTCTTTTTGCTAATGAATACATGATCAAAATATCAATGATTGTTTTGTGGTATATTTTATATTATTTTTATAGCATTTAATACCTTCAGGATTAAGAGGAATGTTTAACAATTTGTGAAAAAGATAGTGTTTGTCTTTGGATATATACCAAGAAGATCTTCAGCTGAGAAACAAATGATGTGTCAGACCAAAATAATGTGAAAAGATAGATGAATCAAGGACAAAAGATGTTTTCCTTCAGTTATTTTGTTTTAAATGTAAAAGTTCTATCATTGTGCTGCCTAATCACAATTATTAAAATGGATAGTAAACTAACCTAAGACTTGAGGGTTTCTCAGCTGCTAAATGAATTTTATAAGGGCCTTGATTACAGTCTATATTGTGCTTTGTATTTCTTAAAATAATTTCTGTAATAAATTATTTTCTATCTAAACATTAAGAGAATGCTAGATGGGCAAGGCTGCATTGACCTTCCCTGTTGGTCTTGTCTGCTGATTGGCAGGTTTCAAAGGTTAAACTAGCTACAGATGAAATGTAATCATTACTGACTTGGTTCCTTTCCAGATCTCTCTGGAAACTGCAGTAAGCCAATTTTGTTCATTTATAAAGAAGAAAGAAAAGTAATTCCCTGAGTAGTTTGGAATGGGAAGCAGCCGCTGTCTCCTTCCTTCTTACTTAAATAAACAAGCTAAATGGAAAAATAAACTTTACTTTTTCACATCTGGTATAAAGCTTCCTCTTTTGTTGAAAGTTCACATGCTCCCTTTGCTATGCTTGGTCATGTGAATCAGGTGTCTTCCTTCCTTCTGTAAAGTGACTTGTCTAACTATAATAAGGAAAGACCCTGACCGATTTTAACAGTCCAAGAACATCATTATATGGAAACAAACAAAGCCCTCGTATTGAGAATGATATCAGATGATGTTTGACCCAGCCTCCCATATATCTGTTAGTAGTAAAGAAACAATAGGACCTTATGCCAGCAATACAGCAGAAAACTTGAATAAGCAAACAAAGTCTGCTGGGTCTTCCTTACATCAAGTCAGATTATACTTATTTGTGTGTGAGCTCTTCTTAATGTGACTAATTTTTCACTTTTCCTTTATGGCATAAACTGACTTCGAAAATGCAGAGAAGGATGTCACAGACAGCCATACCATGATTCTGAGGCACACTGGCATTTACTAACCACCAGCATACCACTAATCATCAAAATTTACCTTTGCAGACTCCCCATATGTCTTTCTATCCTTACCTCCACCCTTCTATGCTCCTGTGTCATTTTCTCAGAACTCCCCTCCATTCTGACATCTCTTCCCTAGTGAACTACTTTAATAATTGTACGTAATAATATTGCAATTTTTCTGTTTAACTTTTCTGTGAAATGGGAGCATGATTTGCAGTCTTCTTTACCCCAGGATTCACAGGCTTGATGCCTCTTATTACAGAGTTGAACATTCTAAATGTTCTTCTAATACACATTTGTCATGTAACACAGAATCCAATTACCATTAAAGCTTGGTTAGAAGCTTTTTGGGAAGGGGGGAGTGGAATGTAAAACCTATAGAAGTTAGGTTTAACAGTTAAAAACCTAGTTGATAAGCAATGTTCCATTTTTTTAGATGCTTTCGTTCCCTGCTAGGGCCAGCCTCAGAGGAAGAGGTAAAGGTCAAATGCCACAGGCATCTAAACAGTGGTGGAGGTGTACACAGTACTCATCCCAGTAACAAGTTGCTGTTGTCGTGGCAAAATGGACTTTCTAACTCTCTTGTGCTTTTAGGTACCTTCTTTGAGCATAACCAGAGTGGCAGGGGGCTTAGTAGGAATCATCATTGGTTTGTTTCCACTTTCCAAAGGAAGAGATTGAAGCAGAGAGTAGTCAAGGAGCCAGTCCTAGGATCAGACAGTGAGGTTTCTTTCTTTTCTTTTTAATATGTATGGCTAATTGTTATAAATAAGCATCCCATTTAACAATCATACACAGTTTTGATCCCCTCCCCCTCTTTTTTCCAAATAAGTGATTTTCAAACTGTAATGTCATAGAATCATCTGGGGCTCGCGTTGTCTATTTGCTAAATCTAGCAACACTTTCTGGGGTATTCAAAATGCAGATTCCTGAGTCCTTATCTAGAATTAGTGACTCCTAAATCTCTGAGAGAGAGGATAAGGAATCTCCATGGTGAGTACCATTCGTCAAGTGATTCAGATGCAGTCCTTGAACTAGACTTTGTGAGAAACACTGATGTAAACGATGCGAAAATTTAACAGTGTCTCAGTGGGCACCTTGGTTTCATCAAGAAAAATCAGTAGTAATTCCAGCCAGATTTTCTGTTTAGTTACATTCAGGTCAAATGTAACCCATGCTATAGCAGTTGCTGAAACAAATAGGAACTTCCATTCCATTCTTCCTCACGATGTCCTGATTTATCATTCAGCACTTTCTACCACCACCACCATTACTATTCAACTAGCAGTGACTTTAAAAAGAGCCTCTCTGAGCACCCAAACTGGCAGGACTGACCCACTCCATCTCTCCTGAATGTTGACTATCTGCATCCATAGCTCTGGTGACTTGTTTCTTCATGCAGATTTTTTTAGGGTTCTTCTTAGTTTATTCACTTTTTATCCCCAAATAAAGAGCACTTTGTCTTTCAATTTACATGCCATCGGTTCATATATCTCAACTCCATTAATTAGGAATTTCCTTATATTTTGATTCTCAACAAAGATTTTTCTAGGTAGGTAATAGAATGAAAAGTAATAAGAGAGAGTGAAGATCATATCCTTGGGTGAAAAGTTGTCATTCTGGTTTAAGCTGTAAATTTCTCTTAGAAAGTTTTAAGTTAAAAAAATGCAAATAGTAAAGTCAGAATATGATTGTATATAATCGGACTGGAATGAGTTAGGAATCCCATTTTCTTTCAGTCTGGCTTCCGTAGTAGACCAGGAATGACTTTAAAAATTTATTTTCAGGGGCGCCTGGGTGGCGCAGTCGGTTAAGCGTCCTACTTCAGCCAGGTCACGATCTCGCGGTCCGGGAGTTCGAGCCCCGCGTCAGGCTCTGGGCTGATGGCTCAGAGCCTGGAGCCTGTTTCCGATTCTGTGTCTCCCTCTCTCTCTGCCCCTCCCCTGTTCATGCTCTGTCTCTCTCTGTCCCAAAAATAAATAAACGTTGAAAAAAAAATATTTTCAAACCTAAACAATGGATATCATTCTGACCTCAGAAGTCTCTAAGTAGGATATTTACAGTCTGTGTATGTAAACTCATGTTTAACCAACCTGACATTTGTTACTCCTCTCATGAGTTTTAATTAACAATCTTGATTACAGTTTAGACCATTTCACATATTCTTTTCTGTTACTGCAGAAAACATAATGTGACTTAGCTTGAAAAATACACATGTAGGGTTTAAAGGATGTAGGTCTGGGTAACAGCAGTGCTAACTTTCTCAAATAAGTCACTCAATCTTTTGTTGTCTGTATTCTCATAATGAATACAATGTATATCTCAAGATGTTATTGTGAGGATTAAAGGAAGTAAAAGTGTATAAAAGTCAAACTCATAGTTCTGAGGTACTTTAGGAAATTTTGGCTAATTTAGATATTGGTTGCATCTAATGACAATTAGGAAACCTTTCTCAACCTTAGACTAAAATAATATTCTTAGGTCTGTTATTTTCATAAGTTTTTTTTTTTTTTACCAACTTAATATAATCACATTCTTATAAAGATCTAGCACCCAGGACATTGTAATTATTTTTCACTTTCATTCTTTCTTTTTTTACCATAAAGGATACTTTATTGATAAACACTAAGGGCAGTTTCTCTCTCTGGCAGTTACCCTACCAAGTGGTATGGTTTTGTTTGATTGTATTTTTTTTGCTTCATTTACTTACTTCTAAGATCCCTCCCAGTTCAGCCCATGCTCCACATCCCTATCCACAGGCATTGATGATATAGGAATATGATGTGATCTCCACCACCACAGCCCCTCACATAGTAGCCCAATAGAAAAAAAGTTGGTTCTGGCGTCAGAGGACATGCATTTGAGTACTTTGCTACTTCTGAGTGTGGTAATCTTACAAAGATTAACTGAGATAATATACATGAAAGAACACTCTGTCAAAGCATAATTCTTCCTGTGGTTAGGGATTTCTATGAGGAAGAGTATTAACATTTATTGTATGTCTAATACATGCCAGGTGCTCTGCATACACCATCTACTATAACCTGATGAAGTAGGAAATCTTATTCTCATTTTATAGATAATAACTAGCCTCAAGCCACGTGATTGCAAAGTATTAGAGCATGATCTGACTCAGATTTATCACCCCCACACCACTTGTCTTCACTGCTTTAGGGGCTCGCAAGTCAGGCAGTTCTTGGTCCTGTCTCTGAGCTGCCAAGGAGAGAGGGAAGGGATAGATGAGACAATGAAAGGAGACATTCCATGAATGCAGTCAGCAAATAAGGAGCTGTCTGAGAAAATACTGTTACTGACTTGATAGGGCATATGTCTGCCACCGTCGATGTGACAAAACTGAAAAGGCTGGAGAAGCCACAGCATTGTGAGGGTTTGAGGGAGTGGGCAATGAGAGTTGTGCCCCTCATCTGCTATTGCAAACTTGAAATGTGGCTCAGCCACCAGTGTCTTTATTTGTCTACTTCATTTTGCCTCTGTCAAACAAGGGTGATTGATTATATTTTTAAATAAATAGTATAACAAACTTTAATCTTATTATAATGTTATTATCATTATATAATTTTTAAGCCTAGGGGAGAGGTGAAGCCAGAAAACTGTTAGCTCATACTCACTGTACTTTTCCAATGTTTTTCCACTTGAACATCAATGAAGTCAAAGTTTTCACCTGGCCTTAAAAGCTGCAGGTGACCTCAGCTCATTAGTTGTGAACTGTTTCCTTCTGTGTCAGTGAAGCCTTGCTTATGACCCTATTAGGGTTTGACAAAACAATGGGAGTACCTCTAAAGGGAAAGTGGGAGCTGAACTACTTCTGTTCTTGGTGAGGGATGATTATCAAATTGAGGTATGATGAGAAATTAATTTTCAAATACAAATTACAGGAAAAGGTTCTCATTATTATACCTCAAGTTTGGCTTATAGAATTTTAGGACTGTTTAAATGATCAGAACCACTTTTGCCTGTCTGCTTATCTGCTATTGATAGAGGGTCTTTATTTATTTTTTTTTTTAATTTTTTTTTCAACGTTTATTTATTTTTGGGACAGAGAGAGACAGAGCATGAATGGGGGAGGGCAGAGAGAGAGGAAGACACAGAATCGGAAACAGGCTCCAGGCTCTGAGCCATCAGCCCAGAGCCCGACGCGGGGCTCGAACTCCCGGACCGCGAGATCGTGACCTGGCTGAAGTCGGACGCTTAACCGACTGCGCCACCCAGGCGCCCCGATAGAGGGTCTTTAAATACATTTGTAAAATTTCAGACTGATTGATGGTCTAACGTTGAATAGAAGGCCATTTGATCTAATATTACACATATTGTCAGTGACCATGTCTTCTTACAGGACTTTCAATAAGTAATTCTACCTCACATCAGCATTATTAAGCCTAGCACTATGGATATCTAGTGAATAAAACTGGCAAACAATATTGGCAGTTATTAAGTTTATTGAACATAATTCCCTAATTCCACCCTCAAAACAAAAGAAAACAAACAGCAGCAAATATCAGCCTTCTTCACATGGAAGTAAATAAGGTTTTACTTCCACATTTTCAAATTTAAACATCTAGACTGTATTTGAGTCTAAACTTTGTGACAACAGCCAAATAAGCACAGGAAGTGATAGAAAATGTCCAGGAAATTATACCATGGCCTGATGTTTTGTTGCTTTTCATTTTGGCAATTCATACTTAAAAGTATTACAACAACGTGGAAGATTGGAAAGATTCAAGTTTTTCTAGTTGGTGCTTAAAGTAGCAGTACTCATGGCAGAGTGGTCCATTGAAATGGTGTGTATAACAAATTTTAAAGTCATTACAGGGCTTCAAAATGTCAGGAAGATTAAAGGGGAAAAAGGCTAGCATGTGTAGTTCATTAATTTTGGTCATGAACATGTTATATTCAAGAACCATGTTTAAGTCCCCGTTCTTCCAGGACAACTTCTTGAAACACAACTTAAACGGAATTATTATTATTTTTTTAATGATTACACTTAAGCACCTGATGATCTAATGAAGACAATTTCTTAATGTGTCAAAATGGGTTCTTTGTATCTTGTTTGAATCTTTTGTTGCCTTAAACTAATCTGCTTTAGGGTTCTCAAATCCAGGCATTTTACAATGCAGTCTCTAGCAATGGCATTCATTTGGAATGCTGCCTTTTGTTTACTAGCTTTCCCAGACCCTCACTGCTTCCTTTGGTCATCTGGTGTCTTCACTAATGTGATTGGTACTCCTAAGCTCTGCAGGTAGCCATGAGCCTTTATAAGTGGGATTTACAATGGGACTCACCACCCTGCCTGCTAATGAAGGGAACCGCAGGGATTTTTTTTTTTTTTCTGTCTTCCAAAAGAGTGAAGGAAAATTGAATTCTGGGTTTGTTAAGTCTCTTTATTTTCCATTTACTTTAATTTTTACAATTGATTTACTAACTTCAGTGCAAAAATACAAATATTTTTGTTTAGGAGTTAAATGTTTCATCTGCCAGCCCTTCATGCTAATCACTGGAATTGTTTATTATTGAACCTGGAAAGAACAAAGTGGGGTCTCTGTTTAAACTCAATCAACTGGCATTTCACTTTCATCTGTTTTTGTCTTTCAGGAGATTTTTGACCAATTTGGTTGTTTAAAAAAAAAAAAAAGCATATGACTGGAAGCCTTGGATTCTACTACCAGCCTTGCCATTTAGTACATCTATAACCTTGAGTAAGTCACTTCCACTCTTTGATTTCTAATCTGAAAAAAAGGAAAGTGTTATCCAAGGTACACATGAGATTTGAGATGGTGTTTCACATTCTAGCCTTCTTGTCTTTTTACTAGCAAAGTGAATAACAGTGCCCTTTTGTTTGATTTTTGGATAAATCTACCACTGAAAAACATCTTGCATCTATTAAATGTTTTAACCAGTGGTCAAAGCAATAATTAAATATAAAATGCCAGTGTCTTCATTTTAGAGGCAATGTGCTCTGTGAGGATTAAAGGAAGTTCATTGTAGCCCAACTTTACAGAGATAGGGATCTGTTTGACATTTTCTAATTGTGAAACATGGCACCCATGTGTTTTTTAATTTACGTATAGTTGACATATAGTATAATATAAGTTTCAGGTGTACAACATAGTGATTTGACCATTACATACGTTATGAAATGCTCACCATGAAAAGTGTAGTTACCATGTGTCATCATACAAAGTTCTTACAATATTATTGACTATATTCCCTATGCTGTACTATTCATCCCTTTAACTTATCTATTTTATAGCTGGAAGTTTGTATCTCTTAATCCCCTTCACCTATTTTGCCCATCACATGAACCACCTCCCCTCTGGCAACCATCAGTTGTTCTCTGTATTTATGAGTCTGTTTCTAGTTTTTGTTTCTTTGTTCATTCATTTATTTTTTTTAGATTCCATATATTTTTTAAGTCATAGTGGTTTTTGTGTCTCTGACTTATTTCACTTGGAACCCATGTTTTAATTGTGCTTTATAAGGCAGTATTCTTAAGTGTGGTTTAAAGGTCTTCTGGGGGGGGGGGTCATGAAATCTTTGGATTTGATTTGATTTGATTTTTATCTACTTGTTTTTTGGTGCTGGTCACTTCTTTTTTAATCTTTGGATTTTAGAACAGAAAGGGACATCTGCAATCATCACATCCAATCCTCTGAGTTTTATTAAACTGCTGAGATTCAGTAGACCCAGAAATGCTATGTAGCTTATCCATGGTCAAAGAGCCTAGAGAGCTGCCTGTAGGGTCCAAACTCCAAAGACAAAATGTTATGTACCTGGTGGAGGTGTCCTAGCTACTTCTTAATGAAAGACAGAGAATGAAGGCTGAGACGAGGGGATTGTTTATTCCAAGTCTGAATAAAATTGCCAAGTCTTAAAAATTGCTGCTTGATAGAATTAGATAGTTGGTTAGTTTTCACATTGCAGCTTCCAGATTAAAGTCAATCCAGTCCCACAAATGTTTAACAAAATACTGTGTCTGAGGCATTGAACTACGGTGATGCTCCTATAGAACTGTGCAAAATCACAGTCCCTCCCCTTAGAGACTCTGCAGCCTAACATGGAGATAAAACAAGTACATAATAGGGAATAAAAACAATAAAAAACAGATTTCAAAAGGAAAATAACTTTGGAGTTCTCAAAGTCTCAAAGAACTTTAAGAATTTCAAAGTCCAAAGGGGAGGTGGACTTAAATAGAACCTGATAGGTCAAGTGTTCCTTAGCAGATCAAAGGTAAAATCAGGGTGCTCTGGGAACTCACAGGCAAGGTCTTGAATCAGAGTGAGACAAAAGAAAGGAACTAGTAAAATAATAAAATTTTGGCAAGTCTTCCTATTCTTGAGTTGGTTATTTGCTGCTGGAGAAAATCCCTCAGTCATGCAGATGGATATCAACTATAAATAAATTCATTCTCTCTAACCCTAAATACAACTTAATTATCTTAAGTTGAGTACCCTTGGTGAATTCTTTTTTTCTCTAATCAATTATCCTAAATCTACTCCACTCTCTTTAAGTCTGTACCCTGCCCTTTTCTCAGCAGGCTGCTCCTCTTCTAGGAGCCCCTGAAGAGTCCCAGTAATTGCCTTAATTTAGCTGACCTATAAGTACAAGTGATGCCAAGTGCTTCGTCTCCAACCCTGCTTCCCTCCAAACTTCAGACTTGTCTGTCACATTACTGCTGGGTATCTCCACTTGAATGTTTCAGCGCCATCTCAAAATCAATATATATCTAAGGCCTGAATGTACTTATCACCTTCCATGCAAAGCCTCATCTTCTTCCTCCAAGTGTCCTCAATTAGAGGAGGTACCACCATTCTCCCCAGTTTGCACTTTAGAAACATACAAATGCAGAAAGAATGTCCAGTTGGGAGGCTGCAGTGATCTAAACCACCATACTTCTTGTTACAGTATTCAATTCATTGAAATTGCATGAGAAAGAACATAGTCAAGTGATTAAAAACATGGCTCTAGGTGGCACATGGCTGGCTCAGTCCATAGAGCATGTGACTCTTGATCTTGGGGTTGTGAGTTCAAGCCCCACATTAGGTGTAGAGCCTACAGAACAAAACAAAATAAAACCATGCCTTAAAGTAAGGTGGATTTGCATGTGATTCCTGGCACCACCATTTACCAGCTAGCCATATGACCTTGAACAAATCATTAAACTTTCTAAGACTGGGTTATCTCATCTGAAAAATGGGAACATAGTAATTCTTACATCAAAGGGTATTTGGAGGATTAAATGAGATATCACATATGAAGCTTTCAGCAATGGTATTCCTGTTTAAGATCTGGGAGAGCAAAGACCATTTCTGTCTTGTTCACCATTGTATCTGCAGGACCTGGCACAGAGAAGGCACTCAATACATATCTACTGAATGAATATATGAGGTAGTGGCATGCCTGAATTGAGGTACTAACAGTGAGGATGGAGAAAAGCAATGTAAGATAGAGACCTGGGCTTCACCCTGAATCATTTGCCCATGCTATTGGTCACCAATTCCTATTGATTTAATTCCTGAGTATTTCTCAGGTCTCTCCATCCCTCTGTAACCCTTCCATAACTGCACCCGTGCAGGCATCATGATCTCTCACCAGGACTATTAGTAGAAGTTTCTAAGCACTCTCCCTACATCCTGTTTTGCCTCCACATCAGCCCCTTCCAGACTGCCACAAGAAGAATCTATCCAAAGCTGAAATGGGGAACATGCCATTTCTTTGTTTAACATCCTTTCATGTGGCTACTTCTTATCCATAGGATCCAGTCTCAACTCCTCACAGCCTGGGTCTACATTTTCATCTTCCTTTCCTACTGTTCCCTCTCTCACATTTGATAGTCTAGCAATTGCAGACTGGTCTTGTCTTCAGAACATACTGTGCTATTTCATGTCTTCATGCTTGTGAGAGGTACTTGCTTGTTCTTTGAACTCCCTTCTCTCCTGTATCAGTTAGGAGTTCGTTTGTCTGCTTATGACAGGAAGCATTAAATACCAAGCTGGAAGTTTATTTCTTTTCCACATAAACAGAGTTTGGAGGTAATTGTCTATAGCTCGTAAAACATTTCTGCTATGATCAGGGACCCAGGCTCCTGTCCTGTGGTTCTGCCATTGATGTGTGTCTTTCATCTGTTCCTCTCTCCTTTCTCTACCCCTCCAGCACCTTATTCCATTAATCATCTCCTCTCTTCGGTATCACCACCTCTCCATTTCCTTGGAGGGAAGAAACTCATCCTGTGAAGATCCCTCATTCTAGTATCTTTCCTGCCATTCTACCTTTCCAACAGCTACCAACGGATTTCCATCCTAGTTCACCACACTTCTTGAAAGACTAATTGCTACCCGGCAGATTTTCATTCTTGATCCTATTTGACCTTCCTTACCTGTTGAAACTGTTGACCACCTCCCACTCTTCCAAAGTCTCTTGTCCTTTGGTTTTCAAAACCCTTCAGGTTCCTGGTTTCCTTCCTGCTTCTCCTACTGCTCCTTCTGCAAAGTGGTTTTCCTCATCCTTTGACTGACTCTCAAATGACGATGTTTCTCAGACTTCCCCCCCGCCCGCCCTTGACCCTTACTCCACATACTTTCTCTACAGTGGCAGTCCCTAGTAATCTCCCCAGTACAGACAACAGTTTTCCATGTGGCAACTGTCTGTCTCCAGGGTCTGTTTGTTGAGTTCTCATTCCTGAACTTGAGTCTTGAATTTCTAACTCCCTACCTAAAGGGCAGCCCTGATTATGTACAGTCCCCATCAACTCCTCCTAGATTCTTCAGAAACCTTTTATCTGGTCTCTAACTTTCACATTATTGCCAGAGTTACCTTCTATTTTTAAAAATCTAATTATGTTAATTTTTTTTTTTTTTTTTTTTTTTTTTGGGAAAGGTTCCATTGGCTTTCTCCTGCTTCTGGGACAAAATTCAAATTCCCAATTTGGCATATAAGTTCCCTTACAGACTGCCTCCAAGCTACTTTTTGTTTGTTTCCACTGCATTTATTACTTATACAAAAAATATTCAAAAGAAAAAAATTTATTCTCACTTCTCCAATGGCTGTCATCCCTGCCTCTTGCCCACACAGCTCCTAACCCCTTTCCTCAGGGCCAGTTCAAAACTGAACCTGCTCACTGCCATTTTCACAGAAAACAGCCAGTTCCAGGGATGTGGGGGGAGAAGGTAGGAAAAGGGTGACAATACTGTCCAAGTTCCACCCAGAAATGGGCCAGGTGGAGATTGACAGAATTCAAACAGAAGGGCTGGTGGCCTCACAATGATGTAGTCTAACTAAAGTGGGCTGGAAAGGACATGGGATAGCCTGTCAGAGGCTTTAAAGGGTGTCTCATGGGCTTGTGTCAAACCCAGAAAAACTGACATCAGGAGAAGAATGTGGAGGACCAGGGAGGCAGTCTTGCAGAAAGTTTCCCAATTCTCCCAGGTTGAGAGGTGCAGAAAATCTAGAGGGCACCATTTTGGCAAAAAAACCTTACTCTAGTATTAGGAGGTTACAAAAGTGCCACAGACACTGAGAAAGGCTACGAGGAGATACAGTTTCACAAAGCACAGTGATGACAGACCAGAGCAGTGGGGTTCATGTGACTGATGCAGAAACTACAAAATCTGGAAAGTAGGGAAAGTGGCCTTTCAGGGAGTGACTCTGTACGAGTCATACAGAATTGACCCCAGGTCAGACAACCTGGTTAGTCTCACAGAGCAGCTGGCAGCATTGGGGGCCTGAGGGGGAATCACATAAAAAGGACTTAAGGAGCACCTAGGCGGCTGTCAGTTAAGCCTCTGGCTCTTAGTTTCAGCTCAGTCATGATCTCACAATTGTGAGATTGAGCCCCACATCGGGCTCCGCGCTGAAAGCATGGAGCCTGCTCAGGATTCTCTCTCTCTGTCTGTCTCTCTCCTCCCTTGTTCTCTCTCCTTCTTTCTCTAAAAATAAATAAACACTTTTTTAAAAAGGACTTAAAACAAGCAGCTAGAAGAAAAGAATGGTAGAAAACTGCTCCATGGCTCTCAGGAATCAAGGGCAGTACTGGGGGCTGGGAGGACACATGCACAAGAAATAGCACCGAAGAGGTTTCCTATTCAACAGTCAGGCAGTTGGTGAGGGGGAAGAAGATCCAGGAGGCAGGTGATGGGAACAAAGTTGGGGTCCTATAGTCGAGTTTCTGGAGGCTGGAACAGAGGGCACACTGTAGACCAGTGATAGAACATAATTCTGGACCCCAAATGGGGGAGGTGGCAGATGGGATTGGGTGTCATTGATAGAGTGGTGACTGGAACAGCACAGTTCACAGTACTTTCTAGGTGAAAAAATGAAATCAGGAAAAAGGAATAGCTTTTACTCTAATAATTATGAGTTTTGTTTTGGACATACTAATTTTGGACTTATGAGTTTGGGTGGAGATCAGCAACTCAGAAAAGATATTATGGCCAATGATGTAGATGTGGGAGTTACCAGCAAAGATGGTAACAAACACTAATTGGCTCTCATGTTTTTCAACTATGGACTAAAGAAAGGTAGAAAGTTTATAGGAGGTAGAGAAAGGGTTGGGAGTTAGAATTTGGAGTATGAGGGAGAAAATCCATTGTTGGATTCTCTTGTTAGAAAAAAGAAACAAACCATAGTTAACGCTTTTCCTGGGATCCTCCCCTCTACCAGAAGTATGCAGCCCTTCCACCAATTTAAAGTCCAGAATCAAGAAATAAATGGATCTAAAGATGTTCATTCTCTTTCTTCTAAGAAGCTACTGATTCAAACTTTTCATCCTAAGCTCCTGTTGGCAACTTCAAACCCTTATCCATTCATCATCTCCACCTCTCTTGTTTTTGTGGTGTGTGTGTGTGTGTGTGTGTGTGTGTGTGTGTGTGTGTGTTTCTGCCCCTTTTGCAAAAGCAAGAGGAAGTAGGTAAGGTGGAAATATCTATTTCCCCTAAAAAATGATAAATAAACTGAAAAAACTGAAAAACTTTTTTAAATAGAAAAATAACATCTTTGGGGTTCTATTTATTTAGATTCTTTTTCTTTTATTTTTTATTTTGAGAGAGAGAGAGTGTGTGTATGTGTGTGAGAGAGAGAGCTGAAGGAGAGGGGGAGAGGAAGAGAGGGGGAGAGAGGGAGAGAGAGAGAAGGAGGGGAGGAGGGGAGAAAGAGAGAGAGAGAGAGAGAGAGAGAGAAACTTAAGTAAGCTCTATGCTCAGCGCACAGTTCAACACAGGGCTCAATCCCACAATCCTGGGATCATGACCTGAGCCAAAATCAAGAGTCAAACATTCAACTAACTGAGCCACCCAGGTGTCCTGAGATTTCTTTTTCTTAACTTACTCTCCCTCTACTCCACGCCTTTGCTTTCTTAATGCTTCTGGGAAGTAAACACTTACATAGATCATTTAATTAAACAAGTAAAGTGAATTATGTGTTTCCATGCAACTTTTTAACATATTAACAATTGATAAATTTGATTACATAAAAATTAACCTTTTTTGGGGTGGAAAAACAATAGCAAACACCAAAAGCAAAGGCAAAATGGAAAACTGGCAGAAAATGTTGCACCCCATATCATACACAAAAGACAAAATTCTTTAATGTATAAAGAACTTCTACAAATCAAGAATGAAACCAACAACCAAATATAAAAATGGATAAAGACTGGACTTTTCAGAGAAGAAAATTCAAGGGCTTTTAAATGTTTGAAAAGATGTTCAATTTCATCCATAGTAAGAGAAATGCGGATTAAAACTACACTGAGATACCATTTTTCATCTGTCAGATTGACAAAGATCCAAAAGTAGATAATATTCTACACTGTTGAAGGTATGGTGATCCATAAATTGCTAACGGGAGTGTAAGTTGGTTCAACGATTAGTTCAACTCTCACTTGGTACCTAATTATCAGGGATTCTTTCCAACCCAGCTTTTCTGTGCTTTTGGCGGTTTCCTATCTGATGTGGACCTTAGAGAAACAGAACTGTAATTGAAAATGTTTCTAATGTGTAGAAGAAATGAAGACTGCTTTGTGTGTGATAAAACAAAACCAGGGAAGTTTGGCAATATTTAACAAAATTAAAACTGCATATATCCTTTGACTCAGTATCCATCATTAAGGGACTAGCTTAAAATAATCATGGTATATACATGTCAGGGAATTCTCTGCAGCCACAAAAAAGAATGAGGAATATCTTTACATGTTTATACAGAAATATCTCCAAAATATTTTTATTATTATTTTTTCATTATGGTAAGTGTATTCTTTAATCCACATCACCTATTTCCCCATCTTTCTACCCACCTCCCTTCTGGTAACCATCAGTTTGTTGTCTATAGTTAAGTGTCTGTTTCTTGGTTTGTCTCTCTTTCTCTCTCTCTCTTTTTTTTTCCCCTCTGCTGATTTGTTTTGTTTCTTAAATTCCACATATGAATGAAATCATATGGTGTTTGTCTTTCTCTGACTTATTAAACTTAGCATAATACTGTCTAGATCCATCCATATTGTTACAAATGGAAATATTTCATTCTTTTTATGGCTGAATGATATTCACATCTTCTTTATCCCTTCATCTCCAGTGGACACTTAGGCTGCTTCCATAGTTTGGCTGTTGTAGACAATGCTGCAATAAACACAAGGGTGCATATATCCCTTTGAGTTAATGTTTTTGTATTTTGGGGGTAAATACCCTGTAGTGCGATTCCTGGATGATGGGACAGTTCTATTTTTAATTTTTTTGAGGAACCTCCAAATGTCTTCCACAGTAGCTGCACCCAGTTTATATTCCCACCAACAGTGCACGAAGGTTCCTTTTTCTCCAGATCCTCGCTAACACTTGTTTCTTGTTTTTTATTTTTGCCATTCTGCCAGGTGTGAGGTGGTATCTCATTGTGGTTTTGATTTGTATTTCTCTGATAGTAAGTGATGTTGAACATCTTTTCATCTGTTTTTTGGCCATTCATGTCTTCTTTGGGGAAATGTCTGCTCATGTCTTCTGCCCATTTTTAAATTGGATTATTTGTTTGCGGGGGGGGGGGGTGAGTTGAGTTGCAGAACTTCTTCATACATTTTGGATACTAACCCTTTATCAGATATGTCATTTGCAAATATCTTCTCCCATTCAGTAGGTTACCTTTTAGTTTGTTGATTGTTTCCATTGTGCAGAAGCTATTTTGATGTAATCTCAATAGTTTATTTTTGCTCTTGTTTCCCGTGCCTCAGGATATATATCTAGAGTGATGTTATTACAGCCAATGTCAGAGAAATTGCTGTCTGTGGTCTCTTCAAGGATTTTTATGGTTTCAGGTCTCATGTTTAGATCCTTGATGCATTTTGAGTTTATTTTTTGTGTACAGTGAAAGAAAGTGGTCTAGTTTCATTTTTTTGCATGTAGCTGTCCAGTTTTCCCATCACCATGTATTGGAGAGACTTTTTTCCCATTGTATATTCATTCTTCCTTTATCAAAGATTAACTGACCATATAATTGTGGGTTTATTTCTTGGATTTCTATTCTATTCTGTTGATCTATGTGTCTGTTTTTATGCCAGCATCATGTCATGTTTTAATTACCATCACTTTGTAATAAACTTGAAATCTGGAATTGTGATACCTTTGCTTTTGTTTTTCTTTTTTCAAGATTGCTTTTACTATCTGGGATCGTTTGTGATTCCATATAAATTTTAGGATTCTTCTGTGAAAAATGCTGTTGGTGTTTTGATAGGGATTGCATTAAATCTATAGATTACTTTGGGTAGTATAGACATTTTAACAATATTTGTTCTTCCAACCCATAAGTATGGAATGTTTTTCTATTTGTTTATGTCATCATCAATTTCTTTCATCAGTGTTTTATAGCTTTTAGATTACAGGTCTTTCACTTCTTTGATTAAGTTTGTTCCTGGGTATTTTATTATTTCTTTGTGCAATTGTAAATGGGATCTTGTTTTACATTTTATTTATGTATTTGTTTTTAAATTTACATCCAAGTTAGTTAGCATATAGTGCAATAATGATTTCAGGAGTAGAATCCAGTGATTCCCCTACATATAACACCCAGTGCTCATCCCAACAAGAGTCTTCCTTAATGCCCCTTGCGCATTTAGTCCATCCCCCAACCCACAACCCCTCCAGTAACCCTCAGTTTGTTCTCTGTATTTAAGACTCTCATGTTATGTCCCCCTCCCTGTTTTTATATTATTTTTGCTTCCCTTCCCTCATGTTCATCTGTTTTGTATCTTAAATATGTTTCACATATTTCAAAAATATGGTATTTGTCTTTCTCTGACTAATGTTGCTTAGTATAATACACTCTAGTTCTATCCACGTGGTTGCAAATGGCAAGATTTCATTCTTTTTCATTGGTGGGTAATACTTCATTATATATATGTGTACCATATCTTCCTTATCCATTCATCTGCTGATGGACATTTCGGCTCTTTCCATACCTTGGCTATTGATAGCTCTGCTATAAACATCGGGGTGCATGTGCCCCTTCAAAATAGCACACCTGTGGGATTGTTTTCTTAATTTCTCTTTTTGCTGCTTCATTATAGAAATGCAGTGGATTTCCATACATTGATTCTGTATCCTCCAGCCTTACTGATTTATCAGTGTTAGTAGTTTTTTGGTGGAGCCTTTAGGGTTTTCTATATATAGTAATATCATCTGCAAATAGTGAAAATTTTATTTCTTCCTTACCAATTTGGATGCCTTTTGTTTTTTTTTTAATATAATTTTTTTAAATGTTTATTTTATTTTATTTTGTGAGTGAGTGAGCGAGGGAAGGGCAGAGAGAGAGAGGGAGAGAGAGAAATCCCAAGCAGGCTCTGCACTGTTAGCATAGAGCCTAACAAGGGGCTCGAACTCACCAACTGTGAGATCATGATCTGAGCCCAAACCAAGTGTCGGGTGCTTAACCAACTGAGCCACCCAGGTGCCCACCTTTTATCTGTTTTTATTGTCTGATTGTTATGGCTAGGACTTCCAGTACCATGTTGAATAAAAGTGGTGAGAGTAGACATCCTTGTCTGGTTCCCGACCTTAGGAGAAAAGCTCTGTTTTTCCCCACTGAGTATGATGTTAGCTGTGGGTGTCATATAATAATTCTTATAGATAATAAAGTTTTCTTGGACTGTCTCTAATGAGCTTCTCATTCTTGTGCTAGCCCTGCATTTTAAATTATTAAATTATTCAAACAGTATTTATGAGTACCTGCTTTGTAGGAGGGCACTACAATAGGTGCTGCGATATCAATAATAGGCAAAAACAGAAAAACATAGTCCCTACCTTCATGTAACTTAGAATTTAATAGGGAAGACAAACATTAATACACAAGTTATATAGCTCATCAGTGAATTAAATCCTGGTAAGGATATGAATAAGGTCCTATGGGAGCTTTTAGCAAGGACTAAGGGGATCAAGGAAGCAATGCTTGAGATCTAAAGGATAAGGGGATTTAAACTGGCAAAATTAAAAGATAAGATGGGTGAAATTACAGGCAGAGGGAACATAGGTGTTTAAAGGCTAGTCAGTGTTGCTGGAGCACAACATTTAGGAAAAGAACAGTTCAGGATAAGGCTAGAGAGATGGGCAGGGATATTTACACTATTGATTTTTATACTCAGAGTAATATAAAACCATGAAGGGCTCTAGCAAGGATTGACAGGTTATATTTGCACTGTAATGCAGAGAAATGATTGGAGAGCACCAGACAGGAGGCAAGGAGAGCAATTAGGTAAGTTCGTGCTGTCTCTTGGCAGGAAACTTCAGGTCCCACCCCCAGAGCTGTTTTGAGTGTCCTTATAGCATGGTGACTGCCTTCTCCTAGAGCAAGTGATCCAAGAGGTCAAGGCAGAAACTGCAGTATCTTTTATGACCTTGGAAATCACAGGCTGTCATTTGTTTGGTATTTTAGTGATCGCACAAGTCAACCCTGATTCAGTGTGGGGGCGGGCATACACAGGAGACAAGAATCATTTAAGCCACCTTGGAAGATGGCTACAAAGACTAAACCTTGTGGAACTCCAGCATTTCATTTCTGGGTGGTATATTGTGGGAGTGCAAAGGAAACTGAGAAGCAGCTAGGGAAGGAAGAATACCAGATGAAATCCAGCCGAAGAAAAGGAAATTTCAAGAAATCTACCAAGAGGGCATGTTAGAGGAGAGCCAAAAATATGTTCTTTGGATTTAGTGACATAGATTTAATGACTGAAAGCTCTTTCCTCATGATATAATTTAACATTTATTTTGACTTACCTCCCCTTATAACTTTTATTGAAGAGACTTTTTCCTCATCTTTTTTTTTTTAGTAACCTTTTAACATCCCTATGGATGTTTTCATAATGTTCCCCTAAAACTTTGATACTTTGAGTGGAATTGTGTTAACTTTATGATTTTGTTTGAGAAGCATATTTTTACAACAATTAGGTTTCTCTTTAAAACACCTAGCACATGTTTCAAAGGGGCACATGCATCCCGATGTTTATAGCAGAGCTATCAATAGCCAAGGTATGGAAAGAGCCGAAATGTCCATCAGCAGATGAATGGATAAGGAAGATATGGTACACATATATATAATGAAGTATTACCCACCAATGAAAAAGAATGAAATCTTGCCATTTGCAACAACGTGGATAGAACTAGAGTGTATTATACTAAGCAACATTAGTCAGAGAAAGACAAATACCATATTTTTGAAATATGTGAAACATATTTAAGATACAAAACAGATGAACATGAGGGAAGGGAAGCAAAAATAATATAAAAACAGGGAGGGGGACATAACATATGAGAGTCTTAAATACAGAGAACAAACTGAGGGTTGCTGGAGGGGTTGTGGGTTGGGGGATGGACTAAATGCGCAAGGGGCATTAAGGAAGACTCTTGTTGGGATGAGCACTGGGTGTTATATGTAGGGGAATCACTGGATTCTACTCCTGAAATCATTATTGCACTATATGCTAACTAACTTGGGTGTAAATTTAAAAATAAATAAATAATGAAAAAGATGACAAATTAAAAAAAAATTAAAACCTCAATTCTACCTTACACTCAATAAACATTGTTGAATGACATTAATTGCTCTACCACTCTGAGATTAAATCTGTAATTTTAAAATAAAATAAAAATAAAAATAAAACACGTAGCACATTCCTCTATGTGTGTAAAATTTCACTTAAATCACCTAAATAAAGATTGGCAATTTAAAAAATGTTATCATATATCTGTCATTAAGTTGATCCCTGGGTATTATTTTTGTTGTTGCTACTGTGAATGGGATCTCTTCCCCTCCCCCATTACCACCATAATGTTTTCAATCTAGAAATGTATTTACTTTATTCCCCATTTTATAGATAAGAGGCCCAGAGAATATCGGTGACTGGGCTATGGTTATAGAGTGGGAGAGTTGGGGACTGCAGATTTTGAACATCTGAATTTTATTGTGCTACAATAGGAAATGAAGTTGCTTATCCAGTCAAACTTTATTAAAATTAATAGTCTCTTCTGTTGAGAACTGAGAGCAAACTGAGGGTTGATGGGGGGTGGGAGGGAGGAGAGGGTGGGTGATGGGTATTGAGGAGGGTACCTTTTGGGATGAGCACTGGGTGTTGTACGGAAACCAATTTGACAATAAATTTCATATATAAATAAAAAAAAAAGAAAAAAAAAAGAAAATTAATAGTCTCTTAAGTATGACTTTCTTTGTTTTTTTTGTTTGTTTTCTATTTTTTTATTAATTTTTTTATTTTAATTCCAATATAGTTAACATACAGTGTTATATTACTTTCAGGTGTATAATATAGTTATTTAACAATTCTATACATTACTTAGTGCTCATCATAATAAGTATCACTTTCTTTGTATCAGATTTCAAAGTAGTACTATACGTTTTATAGCACATCTCCAGTTTTTAGCATTGTCAATTTGAAATACAGTGTCAGGACTTGAGAAACTGCCTCTCATCTCCATTCAATTCTCCCAAGACCTGATTCCTACCAGACAGGAACTATTTTTTCTTTGAGGTCTACATAGACCCAACAACCTATAGCACTGAGTAAATATTTAATGAAAATTGAATATTTCCTCTGTGGTGGATCAATTTACTCTTGTTGATTATCTGAAGAAAGCATTTTTTTTTTGTTTTTATTTTATGTCCTGTAGTAGGTTAAGAAATTTGTTTTCCTGAATATTGTTACTAATGCCAAAGTTTGTTTCAGTGATATAATCCATGTCTCTTAGTTGTTTTTTTTTTTTTAGCCATCTATTTCTCCTGGTTTATTTATGCAATTTGAATTATTATGTTATCTCAAATACACGTGTGAGATTCATTGACTTGGTAGCATGCAATAACGTCATTTGCTGTGAGGATTGTTTTTTCTTGAATTCATGGTAGTTGGAGCTCTGAAAATGAAAAATATTTGCTAATGAGGTATAAGGATGTTGATGGTACATTTTTTAATGGCAGAAATATAATTTTTATTGATAAATATCTCCAAAAACATAAAAAATTTTTAGTTGACAAAAATGTGTCTTTCTTGTATTTTTAACTATCAACATATATTTAATTGTATTATTCAAAATTTTTCTTAACTGATTTTAGGTTTCAGTGAAATATATATTTGCCTGTGAGTCTTTAAATATATGAAGTTAGTGACATAGCTTGAAAGTTTCAACTTGTAAAAATGAAATCACTATAGTGGAATCATTTAGTGCAAGTTGTTAATGTGGCATTCAATTGGAATTTATCAGAATCAATTAGAAAAACAAACTTCTCATTTAATGAAAAAAACAACAACAAAGAAAACAGGGAAAACTGTGCATATATATTTCATCCTCTTTCCACACTAAGACGCATGTGAATGTAATTTTGAAATAGAGAATTCATGCATACTGACAAAATATCCTTCATTTTTAAGGAATAACTTCACTGTGTTTCACATTTGATGACTGTTGGGACCTATATTTCTATGTAAATAACTGTTGACATTGTTTGATGTTTATTTCACTAGAGGAAAATTGTATGATGGCAGTTATAGTACATATTTGATAACAAGGGTAGGTAAGATAAATCAGTTGAGTCATAGTGGTCTGGTATCTGTTTTTGAGGTCTTTTTGACCCAGGAGTGTATGACCTGTGAAATCTGTACTTTGTTGGATAAGATATTTTACAATGCAAGGATTTAAATTTAGATGAACATCACTGCAGGAAGTTGGCTGATGTGGCCAGAAACATTGAGTATCAAAGTATAAATTGGAAAAAGTTTAAGAAGTTCTGACAACAATTAACATATGTGAGAAGAGAGAAGCTAAAGAAAGTTTCTTTTCTTCCCCCACTTATAACAAAGAGAACCTGAAATTTAACCTGGTATTTTCAAAGCTCTAATTACTCAGCAGCATTCCATTTTGTGAAAGCTTTGCCAAGAAAATGTACCCAAATCTTGAGTTACAGACCGTTCTTGCATCTGATTGGAAGGGGCATAGGAGTTGTTTGTAAGGTTGCAGATCCAAAGCCGCACAAATGAAGGTTGAGACTTGGGGGAGGGTACGACTCAGGGAAGGGAAGTTTCGTAGACATTACAGCCTCTGTCCAGAGGCCAAATGGGAGATAAATCACCTCTGGCCACCTCTCTTATTATTGAAATGGTTCAGCCCTGGGGTTTAACTGAAGGACTTACAGGGTTTTGAAGTGCAAATAGGATGGTGAAGGGTAAACCCTTTTAGGGTTTCATTTTGATGGATTTTTTTCCTGTGTGGATTTCTGGCACTGACTGTGATCTGGAAGGGGCCCTTAAAAAAGAAAAGTTTTGTTTTGTTTTTGATCAATCAGGCAATAAGAGCTTTCCACAGGGGTGTACTTTTCCTGCATGCATATCGATCCTACTGTGTTTAAAAGTAAGTCATTTACGTGGGCCCCTTTTTTGGGGGGGGGGGGGGGAGCCTTCTGCAATGGAACTGTCATTTCAAGGTCACGTCTCTCTTTTTGGTATCAATGCCAAAATTTGAAAGTGTTGAATGATATGGTACTTTTGGATCAGTAATTCTGGGTGAATTACTTAGGATCATGGTGTGTTAAACAAAAAACAAAATGATCTGGTTTAAAGATCAAGTTTATATTAGAACAAGTCCTTTTTATATTGATAAGCAGTCTCTATTTAATCTTTTTCCCATTTAGTTATATAAATTGTGCATATTCATTTAATTATTTTGTATGCATTCTGTTTTGCCAGCATTAAAATAAAAACCAGAAAATTCCGAGATTCTGTAATATTTGCAGTATCTTATTTGTACAGATACACTGAAATGTTTGAGGAAATAAGAGAAACATTAAAAAAAATGTTTAAAAAACAGATATTTTGATTTATCAGGTTGGACATTCTTTCTGTTACCCCACAAATAGTTGAAACCCCGGAGATAAAATATCTTTTAAGTTTTATATTTTTTTAGTAAAATGGGACTGAGAGGACAGTCACTAGTGACTTCAAAGAAAAATAATTGTAACTAAAGGCTTTTTGTGCAAAAATTTTAAAGGAAAATTAAAATACTTTTAATTAAGAAATTAAGAAATTAAGAAAATTAAGAAATTAAGAAATTAAGAAATTAAGAAATTAAGAAAATTAAGAAATGCCACGGCAAATGCTTACATTTCTTTTTAGAAGTATAGTTGACAGAACTTTTCTTAAGCATTTCACTCTTTATTTTAGATTTAACATAAATATTTGTATCATTTACCTGGTTAGAAAAGGATAATTTAGCTGTAGCAGAGATTTTTCTTCCTTGTTGCTTGATACCTATTATAAAAAAACAGTTGTTAATCTCTGTAATTGACATTGATCACATGATGTTCTTAAGTGACCTTCAAGTCAGGTTTTGTTTTTCTATTCTTCAAAATTTTCCCTTCGCTGTATTTATGTAAATTTAGAGTTAAACTAAAGTTAAGTGTTAGAATTTGCATTTACCTATTCCTGCATGAAGATTTTAAATAAGATGCTTGAAAAACGAAAAACAAAACCCTAGATGGCATCAGGCAGCATCCCTGTATCTACAGCGTCCCTGTCATTAGTTTGTTGCTGGGAGATGTTAATATAACCCTTCCTTTGTTAGAAAAGAGATCTGTAGCCCTTCCCAGAATCCTCTTGTTAACTGTCTTTTTAACCCAAGTTGGAAGTTGTCTGATGAATGAATGGTGAGCCATTTTTATGAGCTACACATACTGTTGACATTGTGTCACACGTTGCTTTTTAATTTCTAAATGTGTTTTTAATTTGCAAAGCATGCCTGTGCCTAGCAGTAGAATTGAGTCAGCATTTCTGAGTCCAGATATTGCTTTATGCAAGCAGGACAGGTCAGGCTTACGAATGCTCTGTCATAAGCCTTAGCTTTACTGAAACACACACGTGAATAAATTTCACTTCAAATATGGTTGAATAAAAGAAGATACTTGAGAAAGGCTCTTTTTCCCAAGAACTTCTCTTGCCTCTTGGCAAGTGAATTGCCCCAATATAAAGGCGTTGGGAGGGAAAAGTGAGCCTCAGAGTGAAAAGGCAATCCACAAATAATCACTCTTTTCTGCCTTTGATTTGTGTCAGATTTTGTGTGTGTGTGTGTGTGTGTGTGTGTGCGTGTGACAATTGTTTTGTTTTGTTTTGTTTTGTTTTTTTCACTTAGAAGAGGTTTATGGTCCAGTGTCTGTCAAGTCAGCCCCTGTCTTAAGGTTGTAGTTGTATTTCTCTCTGGAGTTCCTAGAGGTGATGTTATCTTTTGTTCACTCAGCAGTGTGGTGGTTCCTGAGAGCATCTGTCACTTTAGGCATTACAAGATGGATGGGTCTCCAGTGAACTGCTGGTTGAAGCAAATGGTGAAAATAAGAAAAGACAAGGGGTTTCGGGGTCTGCAGAAAGGACAGACAACAAGGAAACACTGTTAGAAATCAAGAGTAAGCTGAGCAATAGAGAAAGAGAGAGCAAAGATGGATCATATGTCATTTTATAAACATCTTGGAAATCAGAGGCTTTTGGTGGCTACTGTGATCTGAGGGGCACGACTGCATCATGGTAAACAATTCTGTGCTTTGGATTTGCAAAATGTATTTGGACAGTTAAAAAAAGTCTGGGGGAAAATGTTGGGAAATTGCAATGATATACATTGTTTTATGTGACAATTTTGCTGTTTGAGAATTAGTAGCCTTAAAATGTAAAGATTTAAAATTTTTTATTTAAGAAATTTGTTTTCTTTAAAAAGTTTCCTTATATTTTTGCTTTTCTTTCTTTGCTTTTTTTCTTGTAAGCATTTGAGCAACTGTAGATATTAAAATGTTGGAAAAGTAATAACCACATAACCAACATCTTTACTGTTAAGTTTTTTGACATTTTTGCGGGGGATTCTGAAAAATCTATGCTCATGACTTAGACTGGGGGCATATTTTAAGTAAACTTCCAGTTAATTTAATGGTCCTTTGATGAAAGAAAGAAGTATAATTGTTATTAATCTGTCAAAACAACATAGAAATTTTGTATTATACTTAGAAATTCAATTTGTTGGTGAAAGTCAAAATTTGTAAATTTGGACTGATGCAGAATCATTCCTGTGTAAAAGAAGGAACAGGAGAGAGCTTGGCCAGGGAGTAGGAAAGGGGAAGGGGAGCTGGGAGGATGTGGTTGAAAAAAATGATTTTGTCAAACTTTCTGGCATTAGTCTATGAAAAAGACCATAGGTTGAAAGGCAAAGAAATTAAGATGATTAGAAGCTTTAAGCTATACAAATGGTAGAGTCTCTTCCTTCTCTATGGGTGTAAATAATAGATGAAAGAGTAAGAGTGACAACAAAGGATCAGGTCGTTTAAGAGAATGTGTGCAGCCTGAATAGGGGTCTGTGGCCCAGGGCCAAAGGTCTTAGCTTTGAGTGTAATTAGAAGAAAATACAAAAATGTCATTACTAGCAGGTGAAGTGTGTAGCACGTGGCCAAAAATTAGCAATTTTAGACTCTGAAGCTATTGGAATTGGATTACTGACCTTTTTTAAAAATCATTAAGGTCCTTGTGGAGTCATATAGTTTCATTGGCAGTAATGCAGTTTGACCTTGTTGACCATATGGGGTAATCTTGGGTTTAGTTGTAGGCAGCAAGACTCCTGACTTACAAAAAGATGTCTATTTGTGGGTGGGTGGGTGGGAGATACATAAGTTTGAAAATCTGCGTCTTGCCCTTTTTTTTTAATTTTTTATATTTTTTTTGCGTCTTGCTTTTTAAATTGTTCTTTTGCCTGAAGACATTCTTCTGACAGTAGGAGAGGTAAGATAAAGATTTTTATTTCAAAATCTAAAATGGTTTTCTCTTTCCTCTCTCTCACGTTGGAATAAAAGGAAAATAAAATGAAAACTGTCTTTAGAAAGCATAAGTTAATATTACTTTTAATATTTTAGTGCTATAAATATGCATATTGAAATTAGTATATTCTTAGGAAAGTCCCCTTTTGTTTTCCTTTAGACACAATAACACAGGAATAGAAATATTTCTAAGTTACATATTAAAATCATTGACAAATAGTTTTTATTTCACTTGATATTTTATAACTGTATTTCCTGTTTTTCACCCAATAGTTTATTTTGAACATAATCTACTTAAAGGAGAGAATAATATGTACCCTATAATTTTCAACCAGTTATATGTAATTATAATTATTTAGTTTAGTTACTTCTAGAAATACACTACTCAAAAGGGTAGAAAACAGTAGCTCTTTTTCTTCTTGCAGTCTCTCTTTCTCAGAGATTATTAAAGCATTAGTTTCAAAAAGTAGAAAAATTATTTTAAGCAATCTGAGTTATGTCTTCAATTTTTGATAGTTCTTTGAGGAGATAATTTTTGGCCGAGAATCAGAGATTATGAAATTCAAACTCCCTAGAATAAGAAAACTGCCTTTCATTATTTTCGTTCCTAAAATAAAAATAGTCTGTGGGGCTTTTAGCATGTGGTAACACTTGTCGAAAATGCAGACTTGACAGATTTATTCAATTTAGTAGGATGAAGAGGGGGAAATATTAAGAACAAGAGAAATTATTTTTGAGTGTATGTAATTAAGAATGATTATTTGGGAATATTTAAGATGGAGGAATATCTGTATTTGCCAGTTATGAGGTATATGGAGTTACATGAGACTTTGATAATTCATTTCTAATTGTAATTTTTGTAGAATTGTAAATATTTAAATAATTTTCTTCTGGAATGTAATGAATTTGGAAATTAATTCATATCTTTACATATATTTTTATTTTTTTTATGTTTTTGCAGGTGCAAAAAAGCTTTAAACAAGTAAAATCTAGACAACAGGCTCCCTGAAGTATTGACAACCCAACTTAATCATGACTGTGATTCAAAAATGTTAATAAATAAACCAAGGTATTGTACAATTATAGTATCCCCCCAAATTTTTCAAGATCAAATTTGTTTTAGGAAGTTATATTTAGAATTTAAATAAAGTTACTGTATTTGGTTCTTCAACTGATTAAGGAGATATTTTCTATGAGCTCTTCTTCCATTTCCTCCCCTCTGCTTTCCTCTCCCCTCCCCCATCTTCTCCACACACACAAAAAAAGGGGGCAAAAAACCTTATTCAGCAATAAGCTTTTGCTTACTCAGTATTGCTGGATAATTATTTTTTTCTGACAACAGCCTTTGTGTTGTATTTCCTGTATACCTAAATTAATATAAGCATTCAGTTTTTGATTCCTCTTTGCTGTGGTTTTTATTTTTTTAAGTTGTCTAATAAGAGAGACATCTAGATTATTGGCATCTGCAGAAAAACCCAAACGGTATATAGTGACCGTATAAAAATTATCATATAACACTATCCTGAGACATATGTTTTAAAAGGTTTTTTTCCCCTATTTTTAGGAGGCTTTTAATTTAGAAAAGGAAAAGGCAATACTGTTTTTTTTCTCCCTACATCAAAGAAAATTAAAAGTTGGCTTGGAATTAAGGATTTAGGGATGCTGTTTAAGGAACTCTTATCTATCAGGGCATAGCCCAAGACTGTCTTTCCTTTCGTACGTCACAATGTGTTTGAGTAGCCTGGCATTTCCAAGAAAGGGCAAAGATCTTTTCCTCGTGCTGAATCCTTTTGAGGCCAAAAAGAACAAGAGGGTCATTGCCACTTCAGCGTGGTCCCTGTTTGTGCCTTCGTGACCATGCAGACCCTGGAACCTAGTGTTGGCTTAACATTTGGGCTTGGAACATCTGGAAAATGATCAGAGAAGGAGCAGAGGAGACAGAAGAGTGGAGAACGGTTGCGTTTTGTTACACCAGGTGCTAGGAGTTAGCAACATCCCCTGTTTGATATGGGAGGCAAATTCTGTGGGCCCGGAGTTAGGCTTCAACAATTGAAGAGGTCAAAGGACAGCTGAGTGGGGTCAGTGAGACACCACGGGGTGTATTTTGTTACTCAGTAAAAGGAGCAGCCTCCTAAAACCTTAAAGGATTCTCTTGAAAATCTGTGTTGTGAAAAGGTTTTATGAGTCTCATGGCAAAAACTCCTGATTTATCTAAGGAATGCTTGCTTTTGTCTAATGGTAGGATAATCCTTACCAAATGTTGGCAACTAGTGTAAGAGTCAATATAGGTCTGAAAGAACAGTGAGGGTTTGAAATGTACTTCACTTTCCAAAAGGTTTATCATTTTAATGTTTGTCTCTCAGTGAAGAATTTTGCACTGTTGAATTACCACCCTTTTCTTTCCTCGGAGCTGAAAGTGGGGGGGTGGGAGGGAGACGGGTAAGGTGGAGCCTACATTAATTTAAAAATGATTCTAACAAGATTTTGACTGATCTATAAACAGGATATTATATACCTTTAACAACACCAAGACGTGTGAACTCTAAAAAGTTTCCTTAGAATTTATTTTAATGTATAAAGAAAATAAATGACACATGAAATATGTTTCTAGATTACAGAAGATGTTTTAAAAATTTAGTTGTATTTCATAGAAGTGGGTATCAGTTGATGAATAATCATAAACCTGTGTTTCTCCCTGAATGTGTTTCTTGTCCATTTTAGTAGAAAGAAGAAAATCAATGTCAGAGTCAAGAATAGAGAATGGGAAAAGAAATATAGTAAAGGATTTTTCTCTTAGAAGGGAAATGGGAAAGTGGGGGCTGGGGGGCGGAATCTGCATGTTGTGAGAGCTCTCCTTACCAGAGCCCAGGACCTCAAGATACCATTTCCATGATTATGGGTACCTTTGAAAGGTCTTGGCCACCTGGCAGGTAGTAAAAGGGGACTGTTAGAGGAATTTGGCAGTATTTGGATGTTCCAGTTGATATGCTATATACATGTACAAACACATAGAGAGTATATGTTACTATATATATAGTAAGAGAAAGATTAAATGATGAGTACTGTGTTAACAGGCTTTGTTAAGCATTTTCTTACTAATTTGTTAGTTTACAATATTTGTGATTTTTTTTCAATTTCTTTTAACAATTACTCGTTTTGGAGCAACATATACATAAATGTAAGGCTTAGTGTGCTTAGTGTCTATTTTCTCAAGGTTAAAGTGCCTTTCAACAACTAATTTAGAAACCTAAGTGTAGTGACTGATAATTGCCTAGAGAAAACCCACAGCTGTTTAAGTAGCATTGAAATTGTGGCAAAACTGACAAATACAATTAGCAATGTTAATAAGATAAGAAGGTGGAAAGATGGGCAGATGACAGAGTGGAAAGATGAAGGTAGCAGGAGTTAACAAATCCATATAAGAACACAATGTTCATAGTTGCTTTGAATTTCCAGCACTGTCTCTTCTAAGCTAAGTCTTTTTACTACTCTATGAATTAGCAGCAGAATGGGTGTTTTGCAAATTAAATTCAGATATATTTGTTCAGTCCCTAAGTCACATCTAATTGTGAAAGAACATAGCTGTTTGGTGGTCATATCTAAAAACAATCAAATTTTGCTGATTCTAAAGAGGCCCAATTTTTGTGTGGTGCTTTTTAGAAGTCAATTTTAAATGTACTTCTGTTGTACTGTAATTACCATGAGTGGGATTACCCTACTTTGCACCCTTATAATTCTTATTGGCCATCTCAATACATTACAAAAGAGACCAAAGCAAGCCCTGTTTCTGGATCCAGGGACCCAGTATTAAAACAAAACAAAAACCTGCAGAAGTCTTCAATGTAGTATTACTGATTATATTTATCTGGTTAATGTTTATAGCCCACTTTGTAGACAACTTCTTGGGAAAAATAAGTGGCGATTGGAAATAAGAGAAATTAGGTGAATGTTATATGAAGATTTAGTCATCTGTACTGTTCCCATTATACTTTTTAACACATCCAGTGAAATTTGGAAAATTATTGTGGTATCTTTTGAAATTCTACTTTGCATTTGAGAAATTGGGTTTTGCCTCTGGTGTTTTACGTAGATTTGAATAATTGGTGTGATAAATCCACACAAGTTTGTTCTCTGAAACCGTAGAGACTGAACTCTCTGAGTGTGGCAGCCTTGATGGATGCGGTAAACCACACTTTGGAAGCATTTCTCGTTATTTAATGTTTTCTGTTCTGGATTATTGACTCTTCTCCCTGTTGAAAAATTGGTCTCTGGTGACATGGTAGAGGTCACACATTGCCTATTATTGTTTTGCTTCTTTGATCTTACACAGGGATTGCCTCTGGTAATTATACTAGTTCCAGAGAGTCTCCATGAGATGTGTTTATTTTACAGAAGAATTTCTGGTATTTCAAGGAAGAAAGTAAAGATTTCTAGTAGTAACATGTGACTCTTTGTTACAAAGAAAAAAAATAGCATCATACTTTATCTTTTAATTATGACACTTTTTAATAATTGTGAAATTAGTTGGCATATTACAGTAATTATTTCCATAACAATTTAAGACATATTTCATATCCATAAGTATATTGGTAAAATGGTTAATTTTAGAATAAAGTTACTAGGGCTGGGTTTTTATTTCAGTACCTAAAATACTTTTGGCTTCAGAAACTGTCAAAAGAGATTGATCTAGATTTAAATGTACAGAACTGTTTAAAATGGTTGGAAATTTCATCTTTTAATCTATTTGCATTTTCCAAAGTTTTCAGCAAAGAGGATGAATAAAAATGAAATAAAACACTTTTGTTTTGAATGCATGATTAGCTTTGTGCTTTTTTGAAATGTGATTGGGAGGCAATAATATCTCTTTAAACTCATTTAATGTATAATTAGATTAGACACACAAAAAGCTCAATGTATTCTTTGTTTGTTTGTTTGTTTACTCATTCTAATTTTAAACAAAATATTTCCCCTAAGAACTCACAGTCTAATGGGGGAGTCAGACAGACACTAGACCCAACTAATTATAATCAAGAGCAACAAATGTCAATTTCAAAGACTAAATGAAATGCAAAAACAGACAAAAGAGAAATGTGAATATATGCTTGCTTTTAGTTTTGGATTATATATAGATTGTGAGAGCTTGCAAGAACCATGTTTGATTTCCTTGTCATTATCACTATCATCAGCAAATATTTTTAATAGAGAAAAGGTATGTGAACAGTAATGCTATATAACAAGTAATGTTCTTTTTATTTTCATGTTTCAAGTTTTTATTTAAATTCTAGTTAATTAGGGGTGCCTGGATGGCTCAGTCGGTTGAGCAGCCAACTTCAGCTCAAGCCATGATCTCACGGTTCATGAGTTGGAGCCCCGCGTTGGGCTCTGTGCTGACAGCTCAGAGTCTGGAGCCAGCTTCAGATTCTGTGTCTCCCTCTCTCTCTCTCTGCCCCTCCCTCCTTTCTCTCACACTCTCTCTCTCAAAATAATAAACAAAAAAATTAAATTCTAGTTAATATATAGTGTAATATCGGTTTCAGGAGTAGAATTTAGTGATTCATCACTATGAGTAATTTTCTTTTATTTTTTAATATTTATTTATTTATTTATTCTGAGAGAGAGAGAGAGAGAGAGCGAGCGCAACATGCAAGCAGGGAAGGCGCAGAGAGAGAGGGAGAAAAAATATCCCAAGCAGGCTCTACGCTGTCAGTACAGACCCCTACATGGAGCTCGAACCTGCAAACAGGGAGATCATGGCCTGAGCTAAAGTCGAATGCTCAATCAATTGAGCCACCGAGGTGCCCCTACCAGTAGTTTTCTTATACAAAGTCAAAGAATCTGAGAACTGTGAGGGACAGTAATAATTTATATATGTGACTGTAAAATTTCTTAACAAATGACCAAGTAACTTGTCCAATATCATAGAGGTAGTGGGAGTGGGATTTGAATTAAGGTCATCTGACTCTACAGCCTATGTGCTTACCCACTTCACTTGTAGGATTTCTATAAATGTTGCCTGGCTGCGTGGATAACTGTTAAAGTTTGGAGAGGGGGTGACAACATCTATAAAGTAAAAAGGTAACAAAACTGACAAGTTACATGAAGTTGTCCTTTTAGTACTATGTCTGGCACGCAGTCAATAAATTGGGCCTTAAAAGCAAAAACCTCAAACTAAAACCAACTATACACACACACCACAAACAGAATGTATCATTTTTACGCTCACCTTTTTTCTATGTCCAATAGCATGTTTTAGTGGGGAAAAAAACACGGGGTTTTTAGTCTAAATTTGAATCCTAGGTCTATCATTTATAAACTAGATAAGCTTAGGTTGTTGCAAAAAATAAATTGTTCTGTCCACCTGTCCCTTGTTCTGAGTTTGCTTGTTTCCATGTGGTTTCTTGTTCCTTCATCCAATAAATGCAAGTTAGCTATAGAGGTTTGACTATATTCACTACACCCATTGGCAGAAGTACTTTCTACAGTGTTTGTGCTTCCTTTTCTCTCTTATGGGGAGGCTGATGGCATCTCATGGCTTGACTATTAGTGATACTAAACTTGAGCAGTGAGCTCAGGAGATGTCAGCCTGACCCCTCTATTATAGAGTTCCCCCATTATCATTGAGTAAATGAATTTTGCATCAAGGGTTGCAAATTGGTAATTTTATAATTCTGTCATTCTTTCCACATTTATTAGCTGAAATTTTTCATTAAAAATATTAAAACTCTCATAACCAGGACAATTTGGTTACTCTGAAGTACAGAAAGAGCAAAATAAATATTTCCTTCTTTCCTTTTCCTTTTTGCAGGATTCACTTAGATGATTTATTTGGGTTGTATTGTTGTTATTTTTCCCCAAGCAGAGCTCTCTTCTTCACCTTGAGTAGCAAAAATTAATTTGTGAGTTTTCATATTTTAAATATGCTTCACTCCATTGAATTAGTTCTCTTTTATGTTCAATTTCTCTAGTCTTTGGTCTATGGGGACATTTCATATTGACTCATGTCTTTTGACATGATCCATCACCCCTCAGTAGCTTCTTTGCTCTTTGTTCAAGGCTCCTCTTGTGTATTTCCTGCATCAGATCTGGAATTGGCTATAACTTCAAGGAGCTTTGATGCTTTTCAGTGGGGAATGGTAGTAGAAAACCACAATCAGGGTACTAGGAAGTGCTTATTGTTACTGAATTGTCATTGCTTCTCAGACTTCAGCAGACAATTCTTGGAAATACAAATCTAAAATATTTTTTAAATAAATTATTAGTTTAAAAAATATATATACCCATCTATCTTTTGCATAGACTATCTTGCTGTTAAAATTAGATTAACCCTGAAGTAGTATCTTAGATTTTCTTTTAGCATGTACATGATTTTTTTAAAATCAGTGTTTTTCTTGTTCTTTCTTGTCATTAACTGTAATGATCCTTTTCCCCCATACATTTTATTTTTTTAATGTTTATTTATTTATTTTGAGAGAGAGGGAGATAGCAAGGAGGGGAGGGGCAGAGAGAGAGAGAGAGACAGAGAGAGAGAGAGAGAGAGAGAGAGAGAGAGAGAGAGAGAGAATCCCAAGCAGTCTCTGATGTGGGGTTCAATCCCACGATCTGTGAGATCATGACCTGAGCCAAGATCAAGAGTCCGATGCTTACCTGACCTAGCCACCCAGGTGCCCCTCCCCCCATACATTTTAAAGTTAATGTTTATCTTCTCCACATAATTGGTATTAAAAGTCAGCTTTTATAAACAGCCAAGTGTAGTACCTTGAAAATATTTATTCGTGGTCAAAAGAGGAATTTGTTGAGGGAGATGGTTGGGCCAATACCAGTATATCAAAACTGGGGGGAAATAGTTTGGAGTAATTATGATAGAAAGTAGTAGTGGAAACTCCAAATCTTGATGAGAGGTTCTCAGTCTAAGTGCTGGAATGATCTGGATTTTCCCTGGAATCTTGAAGCACCAGGAAAAGGTGAAGAGTGTTCACTTTGCAAACCCAGCTATTAAGTAATAAGCCTGTTTTAAACTGCTTTTAAACTTCAAGGATAGTCACAGAGTTGGGATTAGCTCACGTGCTATATGATATTTTCCTTTTCCTTTATTATATTATGCTATAATACTGTTCATTACTTTAAAAATTAGAAGACATTAATAAAACAAAAAAGATAGGTTTTTTTGTTTGTTTGTTGTTGTTTTTTTGTTTGTTTGTTTTAAGTAGGCTCTGCCTAACGAGGGGCTCAAACTCAGGACCCTGAGATCAAGAGTCACATGCTCTACTGATTGAACCAGGCAGGTGCCCCCCAAAAAAGACAGTTTAAAAACCACACAGTATCAATAGATAAACATTACTAATAGATTATTGTGTGTACTTCCCAGGTTTTTGTGTTTTTATAAACACAAGAAAAGTTGTGTTTATAAAATTTCCAGTAAATTCATATCATATTATTAAGGTCAGATTTTTTTTTCTTCTACCTACCTGGATTAAGTGGTCTGCTTCAGATGGAAGAGAGTAATAGAAATTAAACTGTGTTACTTTTTCAAAAGTAATATATTGGACCATATCTCAAATCTAGTACTTTTTAAAAAACTGATTTGAGAAGAAAGTCAAGGAAGATAAACTCTCAGGTTCCTTCTTTCTTTTTATCATTTGAGTTTTAGGAAACTTTTTCTTGTCCTTAATAGAAGAAGAAACTTTTTTAGACAGGGGGAAATATTGGAGGGAAATAAGTTATATAAATATTCCTAATATTTTAGGGAGTTGATAAGAATGTTTTTGATTTCTAGACTTGCCACATAATGGATTAATGAAACATGACTGAGTCTTCCAAAATTGGAAGAAATGGGAAGAAAAAGGGTATGGACAAGAGAGTTCTCAAAATCAGGGGACATGCAACCCATGCATCAGATACTTTGGAGTCCAAGGGCGGGCCTATGCTTCCTTCCTTATATGTGTGTATTTATTCTTTGTTAAATAATTTACCCTTGGGGCGCCTGGGTGGCGCAGTCGGTTAAGCGTCCGACTTCAGCCAGGTCACTATCTCGCGGTCCATGAGTTCGAGCCCCGCACGCATCAGGCTCTGGGCTGATGGCTCAGAGCCTGGAGCCTGTTTCCGATTCTGTGTCTCCCTCTCTCTCTGCCCCTCCCCCGTTCATGCTCTGTCTCTCTCCCAAAAATAAAATAAAAACGTGGAAAAAAAAATAAAAAAAAAAATTTACCCTTTGTTTATCTTTCCCTTTCATCTAATACAGGGAGGTTTGGGTCTTTTTATTCAGGGGAGGGATAGTTTTATTTTGCTTTTAAATTTTTTTTTAATGTTTATTCATTTTTGAGAAACAGAGAGACAGAGTGTGAGTGGTGAAGGGGCAGAGAGAGAGGGAGACACAGAATCCGAAGCAGGCTTCAGGCTCTGAGCTATCAGCACAGAGCCCAACGTGGGGCTCGAACCCATGAACTGTGAGATCATGCCCTGAGCCAAAGCCAGACGCTTAACCAACTTAGCCACCTAGGTGCCCCGGTTTTATTTTGTTTTGACTTTTTAAAATTATTGCTCAGCTTTGTGCCTATTAGCCCATATCTTATGCTAAAACTCTTTTTTCAGCCTTGTCTTCTTGTCACTGTGACATATACAGACAAGGACAAATCAGCAAACAAAAAAATTCTTCCTTGGGTTGTTCTGTTTTGTGTTTTTGTGGGTGTTTTGTTTTGTTTTGTTTTGGCAATTTAGTAATACTTTATAGAATACCCATTTACCCAATTAGGTCATTATAGTAGGTGGTTAAACAGCTTAATGGTCTAAGTGATTAAGATAGCCTAAGAGAGCTGTTGTGTAGCCAAGCTGACTAGATCCTACTCCTGTCTTTGCCATCTCCTTTTATTTGTCCTTGGGCAAATTCCTTAACTTTCCTAGGCCTCAATTCTCTTAAAAGGAGGCAATAGAGTATTATCTGGCAATTAGTAAGTTCTCCATGTTACCAGTATTGTAATTGTCCAAAGTAGAATGTTTCCTTTCACTTTTCTTAACAATGACAACAAGGACCACCACCACCAGTAATATTAATGACAGCAACAACTATTATTATATCATCTGCCTGTTAGATGCCTACCATTGTGGTAGGCACTTCACACATAAAGTTAACATTTGAAAAATAAGACTATGTATTCTGAAGTCTTATCTGATGCTTTAATTGTAAGAAGTGTTTGGGAAGCAACTGAAAGGAACATTTTCGTCCTGTGTCTTCTGTACTTGATAACTTCTATAAAAGTAATTACTACATTAATAATACAGTAACTATTAACCATGAAACACAATTACCTAATATTACCACAATTACCTAATAAATCCAACTTCAGGTCAGATAATGTAGAACTACTTTTCAGAATGAGTTGTACAACATACAAGAAGAAAGCAAACTTGCAATTTCTACATATATATGTATCTTTTATATATCTGGCTGACATTAAGGACTACAGACGCTGAGATGCTAATAGATACTCTTGTGACACTACAGAAATCTCTAAGAAAGAGATGGTATACAATATGGGCTCTTTCTGCACCACTAATTAATTGCTCAAAATGCAAATGGGATCAAGTACAAACCACCACACCATTGTGGTTTGGTGCCTTTCTGCTCTAGCCTTTTCCCTTTTCTACAGAAAGATAAAAGGGCTGGCATAGAACAGGCAGCTTCATTCACTGGAGGTTTTAGGAATAGGGACTGGAGAAGTAAGGAAAAGAGTAGCCTGGGAAACTGGTACCTGCTAATGGCTCCATGGCCTTTCCCCAATTCTCCTTTTTCTATTGAAAATGGAAAGGAGAAGGAATACAATTTGAGGGAAACCGCTTCTTGATCTGCAATGTTTTTATTTCCCTTTTGTCAAATGTTTCATGGTTAATAGTTACTGTATTATTAATGTAGTAAGTACTTTTATAGAAGTTATCAAGTACAGAAGACACAGGACGAAAATGTTCCTTTCAGTTGCTTCCCAAACACTTCTTACAATTAAAGCATCAGATAAGACTTCAGAATACATAGTCTTATTTTTCAAATGTTAACTTTATGTGTGAAGTGCCTATCACAATTATTATACACTGACTTTTAGTGTATGTTATGCCATCTCAACCACTGGGGGCTCTTTGAGATTCAGAGGAAGGGAAGGCCAGTAGTCTAGGTAGATAATGCCAACAGTTTCAGTGACCCTAAATGTCTTTTTAATTTTTTTAATGTTTTTATTTATTTTTTTGAGAGAGAGAGACAGTGTGAGTGGGGAGGGACACAAAGAGAGGGAGACACAGAATCCAAAGCAGGCTCCAGGCTCTAAGCTGTCAACACAGAGCCCGACACGGGGCTCCAACTCACGAGCTGTGAGCTCATGACCTAAGCTGAAGTCAGACTCTCAACCAACTGAGCCATCAGGTGCCCCCAGTCACCCTAAATATTATAGCATATAATATTAAACATTTTTTTAATTGTTTATTTTTGAGAAAGAGAAAGAGCAAGCAGGGGAGGGGCAGAGAGAGAGAGAGAGGGACAGAGAAGTAGGCTCCAGGCTCTGAACTGTCCATACAGAGCCTGAGGCAGGGCTCGAACTCATAAACTGCAAGACCATGACCTTAGCCAAAGTCAGATACTTAACCGACTGAGCCACACAAGTGCCCCCAGTGACCCTATATCATATAGCATATGATATATTTTTTTATTTTTAAATGTTTGTTTATTTTGGGAGAGAGAAAGAGTGAGCAGGGGAGGGGCAGAGAGAATGAGGAACAGAGGATCCAAAACAGGCTCCATGCTGACAGCACTAAGCCCAATGTGGGGCTCCACCTCAGGAACTATAAGATCATGACCTGAGCCGAAATCAGACGTTCAACTGACTGAGCCACCCAGGTGCCCCTTATAGCATATGATATTAAGAATACATTACACTAAAAAGGCTTCCTTGAACTCTACCCTTCTTTTGATAGCATTGAACTGGAAATTGGGTAGCATTGAACTTGAACTGTAAAGGGAAGAACTCTGTACTCAGCACTAAAAAATCTGGGGTCAGTTTTATAATTCTTCATATTATCATTATTGTTTTTAAAATGTCCAGTTATGTTTTCATCTGGAATAATCAGTCTCTTCCTTTTACTCTTCCAACTGTTTCCTGGGTACTTCCCTTTGTCATCTTGAGTATTGCTAATGTTCTTATAGCATTATGTATATCCTCTATGATGGTGAAACATGATTATCCATTTTTATGCTGATTTAATATTTTTATTCAGCACAATATTTATTTGCCCTACATACACATATTTGTTATATTGCTCCTTAAACTATAAATCAAAGAGATTGAGATTATGTAATCCTCCATGTACAATTGGGCATTTCTTTATTAAACTAAAAAAATCTCTTAGAGAATATAGTTTTCAATGATAAAAGGAAGGTAATTTGTTCAGCAGGTAATAGTTAAAAAGAGGCAAGATTTCCAGGCACTTGGTGCTCTGGAGAAAGGTCCACCTTTGAAGTTATTCCATTGTTCTCTACGGTTAAGAAATCCCATGGTTGACTGTGCTGGTAGTTTTCTCCCTTCAGCAAAAAAGAAAAAAAAAAGGTGAAATGGCTAGTGAATTTTGACTTAGATGCATTAAATGGTAACACAACATATTTCTCCTGCAAACTCACCCTATTTTGATCATGTGTGGTCTTGAGCTTTAGAAAATTTAAATGTTGGGGCGCCTGGGTGGCGCAGTCGGTTAAGCGTCCGACTTCAGCCAGGTCACGATCTCACGGTCCGTGAGTTCAAGCCCCGCGTCGGGCTCTGGGCTGATGGCTCAGAGCCTGGAGCCTGTTTCACATTCTGTGTCTCCCTCTCTCTCTGCCCCTCCCCCATTCATGCTCTGTCTCTCTCTGTCCCAAAAATAAATAAAACGTTGAAAAAAAAATTAAAAAAAAAAAAAGAAAATTTAAATGTTTATAGTTGTCCTAATGGAGAGTCTTAGAAGGTTGGACAAAAACTTGGTGTTTCAGGAAAACTTTATTTGACAGAGTTTGTTGATTTTGCTTCTACTTATAACTTTTAATTGAGTATCATACATATACTTTTGGGTATGTACTTTTTGAAAGAAAGTAACCTAATAATTGAAGAAATCTAGTTTATTTTTTCTAGTTTTACTGAGATAAAAGTGACATATAACATTGTATAAGTTTTAGGTGTACAATATGATGATTTGATATAGGTATATCTTGCAAAGTGATTACTACATATAAGTTTAGTTGATATCTATCACCTCATATAGTTATAAAATTTCTTTTACTTGTAAAGAGGAATTTACTAATTTAAATCCATGGTATTTAGTTTCTTATTACCTATTTTGAGAAAGATTGCTAAAATATAATTCCAGCTTTTCCTCCAAATCATAAGAATCTCCAACAAAGCTTTACTAAACGCAGCCACTCTGATGGAAATCTCTGAATACTACTCATTGCTACCCAGAATCATGTAAACAGCCTTCTTTGCTATATAGAGGCAGCTCAGCAGCTCATAGCCACCAAAATCCTTTGAAGCTCATGAATATAACTCTGGGAAGCCTGATAGTAAGGTTGTATGCATTACCCCTTCCCTGCTTAGGAGTGACTGGATCTTGGCTTCCTTTTCCTGCTGAGCCCAGATGCATGCTTAGGGTCCTTCTCAACAGTCCTCTAGGGACTCCCTTCAGAGAGTCCATCACAGTTGGCTTTCCAGGTGAAATTTAGTATCTGTCCCTCTCTTTGATGGGATAAGTGGGGCTATGATATTTTCAAACTGCCTTTCTTGAAATGAGATTTATCCAAATTGAGCCTATATTGTAGGAGTATAGGATTTATCCTCACACAGCTAGATATTGAGTTCTGGTTCTGACCTTTACCAGCTGGGTGATAGGGGGCAAGTCACTTGGCTTCTCCAAGCCCCAATTGTTTCATTGATGAAGTGAGACAAGTCCTACCTACTTCTGAATACTAAGGATTAAATAAAATATATTTTTGAAGTTTATTTATTTATTTTGAGAGAGAGAGAGAGTACATGTGAGAGCACAAGCTGGGGAAGGGCAGAGAGGGAGAGGGTTAGAGAGAGAATTCTAGGCATGCTCCACACTGCCAGCATGGAGCCCGATGCAGGGCTTAAACCCAAGAACCACGGATCATGACCTGAGCTGAAACCAAGAGTCGGGAGTCTTAATCAACTGAGCCACCCAGGTGCCCTAAATAAAATAATTTTTATAAAATATTTAGGGTACTGTCTAGCTCCACAGCTCTCACATTTTTGATCCCAGAATCAAAATTGAGTTTTGTTTATGTAGACAATATTTATTAGAAACTAAGAGTAAGAAATGTTTAAAATATATATTAACTTTAAAAGTTAAAATTATAACCCATTATATGTCAACATATATAACATTTTGGGGAAAATAACTATATTTTCCAAAAAAAAGTTAGTGAGAAAAGTGATCTATCTGCTTCTAATTAAACCTGTTGCAATATTACACATCATGCAGCCTCTGTAAAATCCTACTGTACACGTATGAGAGTAAAAAAGGCAAATACTATCTTAGTAATAAGTTTGAAAAGAGTTTTGATCTCATAGACCCCAGAAAGGGTCTTGGTGACCTCAGAACATACTTTGAGAATTGTTGGTATAGCCAGTAGTTAGCACCCAAAGAATTGTAGTTATTATTGATATTCATGGAGATTTTTGTAACTAGCAAGAACTATACAAATATCAGTTATGAGAAGTAAAGGCCATGGCTTTCGAACTTCTTACTCTATACATTCCTAGAGGGTCTCAAATAAGATAGTGATTCAGATTAAGGAAAAAAAAAACTGTGTTTTTTTTAAATAAATACTAATTATGCATAAATGACTTCTTTGGGTTTAAAAGGCTAAAATCTTGCTTTCAGGAATTTGTCAAATATAGTATCACAAAGCTTTCTTTCTTTCTTTCTTCTTTTTTTTCCCCCCCAAGAGAAGAATTTCCCCCTATTCTGCCAGGGTAAGAAGATCTTAATAGAAATAAACTGATCTTAACATCTTAAAAAAAAAAAAAAAAAAAAAAAAAATCTTAAAAAAAAAAAAAAAAAAAAAGAAGATCTTAATAGAGAGAGCAGTAACTAGATATTTACTCTGAAAGCACTGATAGAGTTGGAATGGGATCATGGTAGCCCACTAGTTTTAAGGAGGAGTGGCCCCATTGTCATCATGTTAGGCTTCATGATTGACAGGTCAATCTTGATTTACTGGTCAGAGAACCTTGACTTAAAGCATTTATTACTGTTTGATTCTCAGATAGAAGATCCTCTAAAGGGCCTTTTTGAAATGGATTTGGATTATGAAAACAAAAAGCAAAAGTTATGTAACAGAGAATTTAAAACAGGTTGTCTTAGGAAATATAGGTAGGGTTCATATATCAATCTTAACAAGATATATGGGTATAGTTTATATCAGCTCTACGTGTACTTTGCAGTCATAGAGTCCTCTAATTATATAAATTTTCTCCTTTCTTCCTCTTTTTCTTTGGGGGGGGTGGTGTAGACCATGGGGAATTCATATGCTGGGCAACTGAAATCTGCTCAATTTGAGGAAGCTCTCCACAACTCCATAGAAGCCTCTCTCAGATGTAGTAGTGTGGTTCCACGGCCAATTTTTTCCCAGCTGTACCTGGACCCTGACCAGCATCCTTTCTCATCTGCAGGTAAGTTTCTCAATCCCACACATTTCTAGATTTCTTTTAAAAGAAGTGGAAATTCCAAATCTGGGGACCTCTGAAATAAATTGATATAATATTAGACATTGCTAGTCTTCCTGTCCTCTGATATCTTTCAGAAGTATGAATTTTTCTTTTGGTTATTTTTTCTATAAGCATCTTTTTATTAAATTAGTTGTAATTTATTTGCTCACCCAGATGTAAAACCCAAGGTGGAGGATCTGGATAAAGATTTGGTGCACCGCTACACTCAAAATGGAAGCCTGGATTTTTCTAACAATCTAACAGTTAATGAAATGGAAGATGACGAAGATGATGAAGAAATGTCTGATTCAAATAGCCCACCAATTCCCTATTCACAAAAACCTGCCCCAGAAGGGTCTTGCACTACAGATGGTGGGTTTCTTTTCTTTCTTTCTTTCTTTCTTTCTTTCTTTCTTTCTTTCTTTCTTTCTTTCTTTCCTTCCTTCCTTCCTTCCTCCTTCCTTCCTTCCTTCCTTCCTTCCTTCCTTCT
>NW_024412397.1:50663846-50713178 GCF_014898765.1 Herpailurus yagouaroundi | reverse complement strand
TTTCTTTTCTTTTCTTTTCTTTTCTTTTCTTTTCTTTTCTTTTCTTTCTTTTACCAATTCCTCTTTATTGTCTGGCTAGTTTTCAATCATTACATGTGGTGCTGAAGGCTGGAAACCAGTAATTACAGAAAGGAATGAGGAATGATTATGGTCTCACTGACATTATCTTCTGTGACTTCACAGCAGGTGTCTATAAGAAAGACAGGTATTATTGCTTCATCTTATAGATGAAGAAAGTAAGATTCACAGCAGTTGAATGACTTCTCTGAGATGATATGTGGCAAAAGCAAGCCTAGGCCCAAGTCAGGGCTTTTCCTGCAAGAATGCTACTATCTCAGGTACTTTTGAAGTGTCCTGTCTTCCTACTTCTTTCTGTTCCAACCTCAAAAACATTAATAGAGATATCAGATATTTTATATTTACCTTTTTCATTTATTCTGAACACTCATGCAGTATAGTGTTATCTGTAGAAGATAAAAATGTACATATTTTGATAATCCCATTTTATTTATTTTGTCAACCTCCTCTTCCACCACGGCTTTAACCACACTTTAAAAAGGAAATCCTAATATAAAACATTCTCAGTATTTCATGGTTTTGATGATGTCACAACTTTAAAATATACTCTCTTCCTTACATTTAGTATTTACAGTGCTATTTTCTGGTAATCCCAACCTAATTAGTATGTGGATTCTACTTTATCCATATTAGCCAGAGTGCAGTTTTTATACCCTGATTGACTTGGACCTGGGGTGTTTACAATGCATGCAAATCCTAGGGGTGAGGAGTGAGGCGGAAAGGGGTAAGATTTCAGGACATTCTCCCTACACAGCTTGAATTGTAAATAATTTGGGGTAAACTAAAGATTCAAATGTGCAAATCCAGATAAATGAGTTTGCACTGCTTCGAAGTTTTATTATTTCTTGACTTTCTTTTCTCTTTCTCTTTTACCTTCCCTCCCTCTTTTCTTTTTTCTTTTTCCGTTTTCTTTTCCTTTCCTTTTCTTCCTTTCAAGAATTTGATAAGCTGTAAAGAGCTCAAAATCCTTAATCCTATCTGCACTATTTCTTATAAATTTGCTTCCAGATGTGATTGATTTATTTTGCCCAGACTTAATATTATGCATCAAATTTACTCATTATTCTTGGTATGATAGGTAGTTGTGTAGCAAGTGACTGGGTTAGGTTTCCACTTGGCTGTTTTATATCCATTTTTGTGCTTTTATTTATCAGTCAAGTCATACTTAACAGTTAATGACCAAATATTGAAATTGTGCTTAAAATATTGTTGGCTTGTCATTGAGAATCTTGTTATATTTAAGAATTAAATAGAACGAGAGTCAAAGCTTTAGGGGATAATTCTGAAATATCAAATTTTATACCAAAAACGGAGGAGGGGCTCTCCTGTTTTTCCTGTGCTCTAAATATGTTTTAGTTTGCCTTTTGGGGTGCTGACACTGGTATTACTAACAATCAGGTATATTTAGTGTTCACCAAGATACACTCAGTGATCTAACAGAGAGCAACTATTTCTTGAACTTTAAAACATGAGAACACTACTCTTACCATGAGGCGATTATGTAAAGTGTAAGGGAAGGGTAATAGTTAATTTTAGATATGAAGGAAAAAGATTTGGAGATGCAGTTTTTCGGGGGGGGGGGGGAAACAAATATAGCACCCAAGCATAAATTCAAATTCCAAGACAACCTGAAAATACAGGTCATAGACGTAGATTCCTACATCAGCTACTTTGGTTTCTTATATATAATTGCATGTCCATATTTTTTCCCCTTTAATTCACCTCAAGGTGGCCATTAAAAACAAAAAGCATAGTTCATAATTTGATAGTTTAAAGTTTGTCCATAGCTGTTTCAATTTGGCTCATTCTAGGGTAGTTCTAAGAACCCTCTCACCCAAAGACAGAACAGTTGTGAAATTTTTCTTATAGAAATGACAGTGAATTAGGACAATGTAATGCCTGGACTTGTTTTAGCATACCACCTTCCCTTCATGGGAAATCCTCTATTTACCTAAGACTTAAAGGAAGGTAAAGCTATTTTTAGAGGCAATTTAGATAAGCAGATACTTAATACCTGATGGGCTTCTGGGGGTTACCATTCAGATGTAAATTTTGGTTGCTAATTTCTTATGTAAATTATTGGAATAGTGTAGGTTCCCACCCTGCTGGGAGGCAGTTGATTGTCTAAAGGGGTGAAGGGCAACCAAATTTGAGGCTTCCAAATACTGCTTTGATTACTTTAGTTTGTGTTTACAGCTGTTTCAGTAAACTTTCCCCTCCCCCCGCTTAGATTACTCTGTAACCTTCAAGTTGGAGATAATTGGAGAATGCAAATCTGGTTCTGTGAAGTGAAAACCTTGGCTATTTTCTTAAGGAAATGCAGATGAAGTTTACAAAGAAGGGCCCTCTACCATTATTCCTTTTTTTAAATTAAAATAATTTGCTGCAAAGGTCTTGGGGTTAAGGCAGCATTTCAGTATTATTCTCAGAAAATGAAGCTCTTTAGGGACAAGTTTGTTATTTGTGTGCCAACATCGATAACTTATCTTTCCTTACTTGCATACAGTAAACAGGCATAGATCCTTCCTTAGGGCACTCTTCCCCCAGGTCTTCCAGAAGCCCCTAAAAAAAGATTCTGTCTTTCTTTCAGGATTAGTTCAGATGTGATTCAAAATCACACTACAGGGTTGTAATAAGGTTTCTTTTCATTTTGTTTGAGGTTTTAATTGAGATTGAGTAGTTGGTCTTTATTATATTAATAATCTGACATATTTCTAGAGACCAGAACTACCTGTTACACTAGATATTTGGATCCTACAGACCTTCAAATATAATCACATTTCATAGATTCTTTAGCTACCCACTCTTTTTTTCTTTACAGACACACAGAGCTTATTTTCATTCTTAAAAAAATAAATATTGTTCTTTGCATAATGTTTTTTCTTACTTGGGGATCCCTCATAATATATTTTGTATATAATTAGCTGATCTGGGGCGCCTGGGTGGCGCAGTCGGTTAAGCGTCCGACTTCAGCCAGGTCACGATCTCGCGGTCCGTGAGTTCGAGCCCCGCGTCGGGCTCTGGGCTGATGGCTCAGAGCTTGGAGCGTGTTTCCGATTCTGTGTCTCCCTCTCTCTCTGCCCCTCCCCCGTTCATGCTCTGTCTCTCTCTGTCCCAAAAATAAATAAACGTTGAAAAAAAAAATTTTTTTTAATAAAAAAAATAAAAAAAAAATTAGCTGATCTGAATCCCACCCCACCCAAAATTAGGATTTAGAAAAGACAGGTAAAAGGTGTCACAGCAAAAAGCCAAATCTTTGCCAGGTGAGTGTATTCTCAGAATAATTACAAACTCAATTTAGGAACTTTTTCTTGATGTTGCCACCATTTCTGGCCTTGAATTGATTTATTTCTTGAATTACCCTGTTGCTGGACTCAGCCATGCCTTCTCTTTCTCTCCTATTTTCTTTCCTCTTAGTCAAATTGGCTGAGTGGCTTGTGTTAGCGAGTAACAAGAAGGCAAGAAGATAAAATTGGACATTGTAAAAATAGACTTTACTTTTTAAGAACAGTTTTAGACTTAAAGAAAAATTGAGACAATAGTATAGAGTTTCTATATATTCCTGCAGTTTCTCCTATTATTATCTTACATTATTACTAATTTTAATAATAATTAAAGTTCATAGTTTATTTAGGTTCCTTAGTTTTTACCTAATATCTCTTTTCTTTTCCAGAATCCCTTCAGGATACTAAAATAGAGTTAGTTGTTATGTCTCTTTAGGCTTCTCTTGGCTGTTACAGTTTCTCAGACTTTCCTTGTTTCTGATGACCCTGACAGTTTTCGGAATTATTGGTCAGGTATATTGTAGGTGACCCTCTACTGGAATTTGATATTTTTCTCCTAATTAGACTGGGGTTATGGGTTTTGGGGAGAAAGATCACATTGCCATTTTCATCATATTGTATCAAGGGTACATTCTGTCAACATGATTTATGAGGGTTGATGTTGATGTAGATCATCTGGCCGAGGTAGTGTGATCTCCACTCTTTCCCCCACTTGCCATACTGTGGGAGAAAGTCACTATGCTCAGCTTATACTTTAGGAACAGGGAATTATGCTCCACCTTCTCGAGGGCAGAGTATCTACATAAATTATTTAAAATTCTGTATGGGGATTTGTCTCCCCCCCCCCCCACTACTTAATCAATCAACTAATTAAATTATAATATTATGTACTCATGGATATTTATTTTATGTTGAGTTATAAGTCAATACTACTTTACCTCACTGCTCAGATTGTTCTGGTTTTGGACATTGGGAGCACCTTCAGTTGGTTCCTGTACCCCTTTTACATACTCTCATCATTGCAGCTTTTTTTTTTTAGCATAAAATAGGACATTTTCTCTTTTTATTGTCATGAGCATCCCTTAACATTTTTGTGGGGAGGAGACTAGAAAACACGCTTCTCTGAGGATCCAGTCATTGTTGAATAATTATTACTTTTGACCTCTAGGTGTCCTCATACTAAAGGCTGTAGTAAAAACTATTTGTATTTCTTAATTTGAGTGGACTGTGTAGTTCTCCTTTTTTGCCACAGAAATCACTCTGAAATCATCTCTCTTCTACAGAAAATCCTGCTTTCTTCAGATACTCTCCACACTAAGTCCTCTTGACTCTATCTCTGTTAAGTCAAGAACAAAAATTGTACTTTCCCCCTTGGTCTCCTTTTGCTGCAATGTATTGCTTTTAGAGATCTCATCAGAGGGGTGCCCGGTGGCTCAGTTGGTTAAGTGTCTGACTCTTGGTTTCGGCTCAAGTTATGTGGCCTCATGGGTTTCAGCCCCACGTCAGGCTATGCTCTGGCAGCACAGAACCTGCTCAGGATTCTCCCTCTCTCTGCCCTTCTTTGCACTGTCTCTGTCTCTCTCAAAATAAATAAATAGCTTTTTTAAAAAAAGAAAACTCATCAGAAAAATAATGAATTTTAAGGACTCATCAGCAAGTATGAGGTAAGTGAGTGCCAATAGACCAAAGATTCAACTTAGAAAGTTGGGTAATAGGACTCCAAAAAAAGGCAAGGAAGAAGTAATAGGAGAGTGTCCTACATCAGACTGAGGGAAGGTGAAGCATTATATGAGTCAGAGATGTTAATGAGGATGAAGGAGTATCTAATTTGGAGTCCGGAGACTTGGGTTTTAGTCCCACTTTCTCCAGTTACTGAATATTTTAAAAATTGGACCATTTTCTTAAGCTTTATAGGCCCCAGTGTCCTCATTTACATATTAAATAGATTAGTGTTACCCAATCTTTGACTCACAAATTTCTTTTATACTAATATATAGTCTTTTGAACTTTTTAGGAATTTAAAACCTAATTCTGTCACTACATGGCATATGATAAAGAATTGATTTTAAGTAGAAAGTATTTATTTTAGACCAGTATGTTAATATACTCTTTGATATTATTCATGCATATGAGAAAAATTGTCTACATTTTATCATTCAGTAATTGCTACTTAATGTATTTAAAATCGGTTGTGTAAGAAAAAGCATATTTTATTGACAAATTCAAAAATAAAATATTATAGCTTTTCAGGGGGCTGAGTATATTTAAATGTTTTCCAGCATCAAATAAAAAGAAAATCAAAAGCTACTTTTAATACCCAAAATTTGAAATTTTAGGATTAAAAGGATATGCCAGTTTATTTTTATAATTTTTACATCATCTATATGATGAAAAGATTTCAGGCTGCTGTGTGCAGAATTTCTGCTACTGAACATGCTGCAAAATGAGGTAGGCTTTTCTCTCCTACATGAAAAGCCAAGTTGGATTGTAATCACCAAAATTTTACCTTGACATTGCTTTTGGGGGTGGGGTGCCCAAAAACATATTGGTGCATTTTATATAATTTTATAATTTAATGAGTGGGGTTGGGATTGAATCTAACTTTCATAAATCTAGCAAGAGCATCTTTAGACACATTTGTAACATTACTGTGTTCATTAACACAATCAGTGCTTCCTATCATTAACCAACAATGTATGATGAGTATAAATTAAGCACAATATCAATACAAATGGCTAAGAATAAAAACAGTTGTGTGAAAATCAAAGCCATACACTGATACAGGGTTCAAACAAGTGAGTCCTGAATTCATTCAACAGGTTTCCACTCTCCCTCTATGTGTAGCAGGGAAAGCACTCAGAACATTCTTTAATATTAGAATAATTATTTGTTAGATTTTAGAAATTGGTAACTATTTGATTTTGTCTTATAACTTCAAGTATCATGGAATACCTGTAAGTCCCTGGGAGTTTAATAACTGCCTGTTGAGAGATCCTATATCAGATAATCTTAAGGTTCTATATAGCTCTGATGTTCTAAAAAGCTGGTAATAATTTGAAAATTCATACAAATTGGCACAGACTATCATTTCATCTAGTCCACTCTTTCTAATATGGTGTGAGTCAAAGTCGTAGAAAGGTTTGTTACTACTTCTTAGTGACAGAGATAGTTCCCCACGCATCCTGTTTTTTGTCAATAGACAATCATGAACTTCTCATCACTGAATTTTCTGCATCTTTTGGGAAGATACGTGTTCTGCCTTTTGTAGCAAGTCATGATAAAGGTGTTATTTCTTTTCTTTTTCTTTTTTTGAGAGAGAGAGAGCGAGCGAACATGTCCACAAGTGGGGGAGGGGCAGAAGAGAGAGAGAGAATCTTAAATAGGCTCCACCCAGGCACCCCTTGATCTGTCTTTATATAGCAAACTTACCATGTCTTACATCCTGAACATTACTGAACTCATTATATAACACTGCACAAGTTTCCTAATCTTCCTGAGCCTCAACTTCTCCATCTATGGAAAGGAGTTGGTAGTTGTTCAGAGGATTAAATAAAATAATCTGTACAATGGTTAGTACCATGCCTGGCTTATATTAAGTTCTCCATAAATTTTTCTGCCATTGATACCATCATCATCATTTCACCACTTTCAAACCTGAGTTCTGTCCCTTAAATGGGGTGGGGGCAGCAGAATTTTTTTTAGGGCTTTTATGTATCCATAGCTTCCAAAAACTGTGTGTAAACTGAATAAATAATATGACCTGCATGTATAAATGACTATTTTTCAAATAAATATAGATGATATTGTGACTAATAAAATATAGATTCATTCAAAATTGTTAATTCACAGTAATATTCTGCTTTTGTTTTTTTCAATTAACAAACACTAAAAGTTAAATTTGAATTATTTTAGTGTTAAAGGGAGCCTATAAGCTTGAGATGGTTGAACCCCATTATTTTATCATTTTATTCTTTCTTCTGTTGACTTCCTCCAATTCCATTATGTCTGCTTTTGAGGTTTGATGAGCTCAACCATGCAGTAGATCATGGTAGATTTATGTGCGCCACAACTTCATACAATATTTGGATTTTTTTTCTCTTATAATAACTGATTGCATCCAATTGTTTGTTGGTATTTGGTGAACATCATACCATAAATTGATACTGGCAGAATTTAGCAGGGTCTTTCTCTACTTTGTATTGGGTGATGATGGTCTCCTCAGGTTTGTGTGTGGAGATTTAGGTGTCCATTGTTTACCTTCTGCAACTCTCTGAAATAGTATTTTTCATACTTGTATTTACCCTCTTTTGGCTGCAGGTGAAACCCAACCCAACTGAAATTAGCTTTAGGTAGAATGAAGATATTATTCAAAGAATTCCTAAGCAAAAGGTTTCACAATCTGACCTTGGGAAACGCACATACAGCTGGGTTTCAGGGGTCCACACACTGCTGGAACATTCCCTTTGAGCCTCCTGTCTGCTGACAGACTTCTCTCACAAGGCAAGGAACTGAGCTGCCACAGATCAAACTAAGTCATACTCTTTCTGGCTCCATATTTGGAATTCCTTGAGAAAAGGCTTTGATTGTCCCAGTTTATGTCAGGTGTCCCTGACTAATCAACTATGGCTGGAAAGGTGGGATATTATAGTGGCCAGCTTGGATCAGGTGCTACCTCCTTTCAGTCTAGAATATCCCCATTCTCCAGAGGAATCACGTGATTAGAGTTCAAGGAGGTTTGATTATCTCCCAGAAGATGTGAAATAGGTGCTTTGCAGTAGAAAATAGCTGTCCTCTGTAATATTGTTTTGTGATTATTGGTTCCTTATACATTCTTCCAATTAGACTATAATGTAGGTTCTTGGGGGAAGATATATTTGTTCAATTCTATCCCCAGGCCTAAGGTAGCATCTGTTGCAAGTGATTTTTAATAAATGATGAACTAATTAGTTAGTGTAATATGTTTTGGTACACAACGTGGTTATGTAAGGTTTTGTTATGTGTTGTTCTGTTGTAGCTTACAAAAATGACTTCACAGTTCTGAGTTCTAGTTCTGGCCCATTCATTTATGAGCCACATCTGAAGTGCAGTCTCTTCCTATGTGAAATGGAAGCCTCTCTCTTCTATGACAGTCACCATTTATAGATATGAACTTGCTTTGAAAGTATAAAAATATTGTACTACATACACATAAAAATTACATACATTTTTCAAAGCTCTGTGTGTATTTATCATTTGCTTACTTGTAGATCAGAAAATATAAAGTCATAAATGTTGGCTGAACTTGTCAGAAATACCTCCTTTTTGTGTGTTTTCAGCTCCACTCGGGGGAAGGGGGTACGTATGATAGATTTGTCTTCAGGTTGGAGTATATGGACTTTAAATTTAGTCCTGGGGTGCCTGGGTGGCTCAGTCAGTTGAGCGTCCAAATCTTGGTTTCAGTTCAGGTCATGATCTCGCAGTTCCTGAGTTTGAGTCCCACATCAGGCTCTGCACTGAAAGTGCAGAACCTGCTTGGGATTTCTCTCTCCCTCTCTCTCTGCCCCTCCCCCAGCTTGCTCTTTCTCTCCCTCTCTCTTTCAAAAAATAAACATAAAAAAAAAATCTACTCCTTAATTTTTTATGGGATTATGCCTTTATGGGATTTCCCATAGGCAAATCCACTCTCCAGATGGGTGATAAGGAGATAGGACCTTTCTAAACATTTTACTGTGTCCTTTTTACCATTTTTAGGTTTTTGTCAAGCAGGAAAGGATTTGCGTTTGGTATCTCTTTGTATGGAACAAATCGACATCCCAGCAGGATTCCTCCTGGTAGGGGCCAAGTCTCCCAATCTGCCTGAACACATCCTCGTGTGTGCTGTAGACAAGCGATTTCTACCAGATGATCATGGGAAAAATGCACTTTTAGGTGAGTATTTCACACCTATAAAATTCCTTCCAAGATGAAGGAGTTAAACTACAAGTTTAAATTATCATAGGGGTGCCTAGGTGACTCAGTTGGTTGGGCGTCTGACTCTTGATTTCAACTCAGGTCAAGATCCTAGGGTGTGGGATCAAGCCCCACATGGGGCTCTGTACTGAGCATGGAGCCTGCTCAAGATTCTTTATTTCTGCCCCTTTGCCCAACGCTCACTCTCTCTCTCAAATAAAAAAACAAAAATTAAAAAAACATGTTAAATTATCACAGATTTTTTTTTTTAGATCACAGAATTAATTGGGAATTCTGTAATTAACTCATGTATGAAACATTTTTTTTCTTTTAGTAACTTCTTAAAAATTAGCTTTTATTTTTTATTCATTCCCAAAACACCTGCCTTGAAGAGGCGGCCTTTTCAAGCCAAGCTAAAGGATGGCATGCGGTTTATCAAAAATTAATTCTGTGTAAAGCAAAGTAGGATTCACTCTGTACAGAGTTATTGATCTAGACCTGATGTCCAGTCAACTCTCAGTTATTCAGCTGCAGATTATCTGCTTTGTAAGTTTTTGGTAGTTTCTCCATACTACCCATCATTCCTAGCTATATTTGATTGATGTGATTCCCATGTTATATTTAGCATTAGTTCAACCAAAGTAACTAGGAATATACATATGATGTAAAATGTATTACTGTATCTCAGAATTGTTTTATTCTCTGGCTTTACTTTGAGTCTGGACTTTTTCTTTCACAACCTAGCTTCCTTACATCATGGGAAATAAAGACTGGATTTATTTTTTTTTTCAACGTTTTTTATTTATTTTTGGGACAGAGAGAGACAGAGCATGAACGGGGGAGGGGCAGAGAGAGAGGGAGACACAGAATCGGAAACAGGCTCCAGGCTCCGAGCCATCAGCCCAGAGCCTGACGCGGGGCTCGAACTCCCAGACCGCGAGATGGTGACCTGGCTGAAGTCGGACGCTTAACCGACTGCGCCACCCAGGCGCCCCTGGATTTATTTTTAATTAAGAAGACAAGATGGCACATGAGATGTCTTTAGTGAAAATAATAAAAATGAAAAGAAAGAGGGCAAAGAATTCAAGAATTGTATTGTTCGTAAGCTGTACTTGTTTAGTTTGATAACATTTTTCCTAGTTACACAGTGTCATCAGAAAGTCTGGAAATATATACATCAGTATCCTGAGTTAGAAAGTAACCCTATCCATGCTTTATAAAAGTTCCTTAACTTATAATTCAAAGCTTTTTCTTGGTTCATAGGAAAAGAAGTGATAATTTCCATAGGCTTTCATAAAAAGATGATGATTTTCTTTTGGTGAAATTGAGCAGATGGTTTAACACAGAAGCCTAATGGTAAAGTTTATAAATTGGACTAAATTAGCAAAGAAGTTTCTAAGTATCTGTTCACTCATTCATTCAACACTTTATTCAAAATGTACTATGTGACAAAAATCATACTAGGCTGTGTTGTGGGAGCACAAAAATGTTAAGACACAGAGCTAGTAATCTAGTTGGCTGTGGTATAACAATTTTGGGAAACTTCTTTTTAGCATTTTAAAAGCATCATAGTGTTGAGGTGCCTGGCTGGCTCAGTCAGAAAAGCATGCAGCTCTTGATCTCAGGGTCATGAGTTCTAGCCCCACATTGGTTGTAGAGATTGCTATAAACAAACAAACTTTTAAAAAATAAATAAAAGCATCACCGTGACATCAGATGGAATAGTTTACATGTGGCTCTGACCACAGACACAGAAAAATATCTCATGATGCCTTTTTGCTTAATGATTCTTCATGACTAGAGGAATCCTCCTAGAATACATCATGAAAGGATACAAGAAACACCATCAGAATAATAGGTTTTCAGGGTGTCTCAGTCGGCTGAACGTCTGACTCTTGATTTCGGCTCAGGTCATGTTCCCAGGGTCATGGGATCAAGCCCTGCATTGGGTTCTGCACTGAGCATGGAACCTGCTTAAGATTCTCTCTCTCTCTCTCTCTCTCTCTCTCTCTCTCTCTCTCTCTCACTCACTCCTTCTCCTTCTCTCCCTCTCTCTCTCTCCCTCTGCTACTCTCCCCCACTTACACGCTCTGTTTCTAAAAAGAGGAAGAAGAAGAAGAAGAATAGATTTCATGATTGTGTATAATAATGAATATGAGATCAAAGACCTTGGTCATTGGAGTTGGAACTGGGATTAAAATCCCAGATTTGCCACTTAGTATTTTCAGAACTGGGGCAAGCTACTTATTCTCATGAGGTCTCAGATTTCTCATCTATAAAAAGAGGCCAATGATGCCTAACTTTCAGGGTTGTAAAGATCAAATGAGATGATGTTTATAAGGCAAACCATCCAGCACAGTGCCTGGCACAGAGCACTTGCTCTTTAAATGGTTATTATTCTGCCATTCTGTCATATTTATTAATACCTTTATAGAAATGGAAGTTTGTTTGCTTTCTCTAGCCTTGTGAATGGACATAATTTTTTAGTAACCACTTTCCAAGTGAAAGTGTAGTGCAGCAAGATGGTAGAACTTTTCTCTTAGATAAGCATGTTGTTGAGATTTTTGTATGTTAATATCCATCCAACATTTCTTACTGATGATAGATTATTTTAGTATGCATTAAAGTATAGTGGGAAAAATTTTAAGCTTCAAATATGTTAGAATCCCAGTGAACTCCAATATCAATTTATAAACTTTTTATATAAATTATGCTGATTCAAAAGACTGTGAGTGAAGGAATTGGTTAAAAAATATATTGAGGGGGCATTTGGGTGGCTCAGTTCGCTCGGTGTCTGACTTTTGATTTTGGCTCAGGTCATGATCTCACAGTTGTGGGATCTGGTCCTGCATTGGACTCTGCACTGAGTGCTAAGCATGGAGACTGCTTGGGATTCTCTTTCCCCCTTTCTCTCTGCCCCTCCCCCACCCATTCTCTCTCTCTTTCTCTCTTTCAAAATAAATAAACATTAAAAAGTATATATTGATCCAGTTGGCAGTTCATTCATGTGTCCCAAATCTACTGTGCAATTGGAAGACTTGGTTGACAGAAACACTAGATAGGTAATTTAGCTGTAAGAGGTATTATTTTTTGTGATGATGACAACAAGAACTTTGGGCAGATAAAATCTCTCTTGAACAAAGACTGATACTGAAACTGTACAGAGTTTAAAAAATGAGCTGTAGGATTCTTTGTCTTAAATATTGTTAATTCTCATCATTAATGTGCCATCTCTGTTCTTTGAAGATTGTCCAGATCCTTTGCTTTTCTTCCTTTGTATATTCTCTTGCTTTTCACCTCAGAGAATAAGCAAAAGAAAAAAGATAAAACCTCACCTCAGTAATTTGTTAATTTTAATTCTCACGCTAATCTTTTATGAACTACTTGGATCTACCAGATAAGCCTCTTTTGGGAGGCACCATCTTTAATTGTTTTGACTAAAATGTTCTTATATTATTTTACTGGGTTCTACATCTGCCTGGCAAGCCAGGCACTTTTCTGTCAAGGCCTGATAATCGCACCACAATGTAAGTTACATGGAGGCAGTGGTTTTGTCTCCTTTGCTCCGTGCTGAAAACCTGGTACCTGAAAGAGTGCCTAGCATATGGTAGAGTATATAAGTATTTGTTGGATGGATGGATGGATTTGTTGGCTAGATGCATGGATGCATGGAGAAATGGATGATTAGATGGCTTGGGAACTCGGTGAAAAAAATTGGCAGTTTTTTTTTTTCTTTTTTTGGTTTTGGCCTGTAGCTATAAAGCATTGGACAGGGGCGCCTGGGTGGCGCAGTCGGTTAAGCGTCCGACTTCAGCCAGGTCACGATCTCGCGGTCCGTGAGTTCGAGCCCCGCATCAGGCTCTGGGCTGATGGCGCGGAGCCTGGAGCCTGTTTCTGATTCTGTGTCTCCCTCTCTCTCTGCCCCTCCCCCGTTCATGCTCTGTCTCTCTCTGTCCCAAAAATAAATAAACGTTGAAAAAAAAATTAAAAAAAAATAAATAAATAAAGCATTGGACAGCTAGCCAAATGCTCTCAAATTCAGTCCATCTCTGAATATATTTTAAATAATTATGTTTACATTTCTATAAAGTAACAGTAATAAACTAATTATATAAATTACTAATTTTATGTAACCGATCAGAAGATATGACTATCTCTGTTTTTCCAGTTTTGCATCATGCCTGGTATATAGGTGGATGCTCAGTAAGTAATTGTTGAAAAAATAATAGGGGCGCCTGGGTGGCGCAGTCCGTTAAGAGTCCGACTTCAGCCAGGTCACGATCTCGCGGTCCGTGAGTTCGAGCCCCGCATCAGGCTCTGGGCTGATGGCGCGGAGCCTGGAGCCTGTTTCTGATTCTGTGTCTCCCTCTCTCTCTGCCCCTCCCCCGTTCATGCTCTGTCTCTCTCTGTCCCAAAAATAAATAAAAAACGTTGAAAAAAAAATTTAAAAAAAAAAAGAAAAAATAATAAATTGGACTGCCATTTCTATTGATTGTCAGAATTGACTGTCTGCGATTGGTATGTTGTGAGATATTCTGTCTTTAATCCTGGTGGCCTTTCTCTTCTCTCCTTTTATATCTTTGTTAATTAGATAACAGGTTGGTTTAGGGGTTTAAAAAGAGTATCACTTCATCAGTGGATTGATTTTAAGTTAGTCATTTATATAGAGAGAGATTGTACGTGTGGAGTTTGGAATCCCTTTTCTCATTTACACCTATCTTGTCCTTGTTCACTACATGGCAGTACATATGATGCTTCCTCCTCAGTCACAACCAGAGGAACTCACATTATTTCTGTGTGACTTTTCTCTGTGATATTACGGGATTGATTTCCAATTAAGCAAAGGATAGCCTCACATCCTCTTAGCCTCCTCCATTTCTTCTTTCTGTGCCCCCTGCTCTAAGCAGGTCACTGAAAGTTTTATTTTGTTTGAATAATCTAACAAATTAGATGTTTGGATGTTTGATCTAAAGGGATAATAAGCTAGTTTGAGTATGGGGGGGTGAATAAAGAGGAAATGGGACTCTCGGGGCACCTGTGTGAGAAATTACAGCTAGCTGTCATAGGAACTGGAAAGTTGACAGCACCTGGGCTTGCCCATCACTGTCCAATGCCCTCCTCTCTGCAGACAACCTTCACAGTTGCCAATTTATTCTCTCCCATCCCTTAGCTGACAGGTGGTTGGACATAACCCCCAACTTGGGTTCCAATTTTATAAAACCTTACAAATTTAGGGCCCAGTTCCATCTGACTGATTCTATTTGTATTTATTTTAAAATTCCAGGAAAGGGGCACTTGGGTGTCTCAGTCCTTTGGGGATCTGACTCTTGATTTCATGATCCCAGGATTGTGGCCCTGAGCCCTGCATCGAGCTCCATGCTGGGTGTGGAGCCTGCTTGGGATTCTTGTTCTCTCTCCCTCTGCCCACCACCTCTCAAATAAAAAACAAATAATAGGGGCGCCTGGGTGGTGCAGTCGGTTAAGAGTCCGACTTCGGCCAGGTCATGATCTCGCGGTCCGTGAGTTTGAGCCCCGCGTCAGGCTCTGGGCTGATGGCTCAGAGCCTGGATCCTGTTTCTGATTCTGTGTCTCCCTCTCTCTCTGCCCCTCCCCCGTTCGTGCTCTGTCTCTCTCTGTCCCAAAAATAAATAAACGTTGAAAAAAAATTAAAAAAAAAAAAACAAAAACAAATAATAAAATATTTTTAAGTTGAAAAATAAAATAAAATAAAGTTCCATGAAAGAGACTCTGACTGTCCCAGACTGGGTCTGATATTAGCACAATCTAATCATCTGTGACAGTGCACATGGTGGGTAGGGCAGAGAACCAGGGCCAGCAAGTTCTCTAAGAAGGGAATGTGTGGGGAGGAAATCATGGGCATCTCTAGAAGCAAACTTTTTCATATTTTTATGTCAACTGTATGAATTCTATCACATGCTACTATCCACTCTATTTTCTTAGCCATTAAACTTAGAGCAGAATTTAAATTACTTTCAGTCTTCCACTATTATAAAATAACTCTGCTAAAAAAAATTGGTGTTTTTCCTTGAGGTTAGGAAATTATTGGGTCAAAAGCACTGAATATTTCTATACTTTTCATATGTAAAAGTATTGTATCAATTTACAAATCCACCAGTAACTTTGGTTTGTCTTCTTTCAGGGTTTTCCGGAAACTGTATCGGCTGTGGAGAAAGAGGATTTCGGTATTTCACAGAATTTTCCAACCATATTAACTTGAAGCTCACCACCCAGCCAAAGAAGCAGAAGCACTTAAAGTACTACCTAGTCAGAAGCTCCCAGGGTGTACTGTCGAAGGGACCTCTTATCTGCTGGAAAGGTAGCGTCACCTTCTGGGAGGGAAAGGGAAGGGAAAGGAATGAGGATGTTACAGTAAGGACAAGTGGCCTTCTGGGGTTCAGAATCAGGTATGATGTATGTAAATATCCTAAGTTCAGAAGACTATCCAAAGATGTGAAGCTCTCTGGCAGGTTATTTGACTTGCTTCTTTCTTTCTTTCTTTTTTTTTTTTAATTTTTTTTTTAACGTTTATTTTTGAGACAGAGACAGAGCGTGAATGGGGGAGGGTCAGAGATAGAGGGAGACACAGAATCTGAAACAGGCTTCAGGCTCTGAGCGGTCAGCACAGAGCCCGACGCAGGGCTCGAACTCACGGACTGCGAGATCATGACCTGAGCCGAAGTCGGACGCTTAACTGACCAAGCCACCCAGGCGCCCCAACTTCTTTCTATTTTCAATAGAGACTATCCAGGTTTAGAAAAAGTGCATGTCTCTTTATATTTGTCTCTTGGGAGGGTGGAGTACAGGAGGACTCTTTTCAGCTTTCCTGTCACTTAGAGAGGACCTCAAAGTGTCATTTTTCTGGTTAGATGCTCTTTCTATTTTATTTAGGTTCTTTGGTAATTCTCAAGCATCTAGTTTTCTGTTTTCATTAGAACTAAGCATACTTTGAACAAATAACGCTTCTTCATAATACCTTAATACCTGGGGGAAACACATTATTAAGTTGGCAAAGTTGTTTGTTTGTTTTTTAAGTGTAGAAGAACTTAACTAACTTATTTGTGGATCTGAATCCAGTTGAAATCTCACATCTTCATGTAGTTGATAGGATTTACCACAACTTCTATTCATTGTTCTAATGCAGTGGAATATCTAATCCTTATTCTTTTGAGCAGTTACTTAGATGCTGAGATTTTTCTTAATTATCAATATTATTATATTATTAAAGATGAAATAATAATTTTCTTTAATGCTTCCATTTGTTGTCTGTGCAAGATTTTGGCCTGACCATAAGAAATAGCATAATACATCCAAATTATAAATGACTTCAGATTTTCCTCTGAGTTTTCCACTGTAATTACTCTTGGGTGCATTTGAAATGACATTATATAATTCCTTAGGAAATAGCTGCATGTTCCAAGACAGGCACAATCATCCTGAATGGCTTTTGAAGGTTCACATTTTTAAAAAATCTTTTAAAAGATTTTATTTTTAAGTAATCTGTACCCACAATGTGGGACTCAAACTCACAAACCCAAGATTAAGAGTCACACACTCTACCAACTGAGCCAGCCAGGTGTCTGAAGCCTCACATTTATAGAAGTTACTATTTTAGAATTAAGATTGTATATGCATATGTATCCATATATGCAGATATGGAGATATGCAGATATGCAGACATAGAACATCAATATAAATGTATGCATACGATACACATAATGTGGAGGTATTCTTGTAGGCCAAAGTACAATTGCTTTTCAAGGAAAATCCTAGCCAAGGTGGTCATAGAAAACTGTGTCCAACCTTGCATATTTCTGATAAACTTGGAAACTCTCTAAAGGACCCTCTATAATTAACTGTCATTTACAACCATTTATATTTCTTTTTCACATGCTACCTTTAAAAACTAACATAGTGTAACGTGTAGTATAATTTAGTTAGAAGTTATAGCCCTACATGGTTTCTTAGTATTTGCTATCTACTTGACTCAGTTCAAAATATTATTAAAGTATCATGTTAGAGCTCCATTAGTATTGGCTTACCTAAAATGAAGCTTGGTGTTGCATGATCAGAAATCACCTAGAATATTGTGTACCTATTTCCTTTGATACAAACTAAAAGTAATAAGAATTTGAGCATTTCTGGGACACCTGGGTAGCTTAGTTGGTTGAGCATTGGACTTTGGTTCAGGTCATGATCTGTTCATGAGTTCAATCCTTGCATCAGGCTCACTGCTGTCAGCATCAAGTCTGCTTGGGATTTTCTATCCCCCTCTCTCCCTGCCCCTCCCCTGTTCTTTCTCACTTAAAAATAATAAGTAGGCTTAAAAAAAAAAGAATTTGAGCATTTCTAATTTTTCTCCTCTGACTATAAATTTTTCTTTGCTTCAGCTTTTGGACATAAATTAAGGTTGAGGTGAGAATATTGAAGACAACCTATATAGATTCCAGTTCCACACTAAATTGATCCTTGACGGGAGGTTAACTGGTGTTTGAAAGCTTATTTTTTTTTAAAAACAAATTACTGATATTTTAGCCTGCCTTATCCATAAAACTAGCATGATTATATTGGTTATGAGTAATTTTTCCCCTGGGAGCTAGTCTGTGAAGAACAAAAGCCGGATCTTTTTTCTTTCTTTCTTTTTTTTTCCTTCTAACCATGACATCTGGCCCTAGGAAGACAAAGTGAATTCACCATCTTGAACATTCTGTTGGAGTCAGGATTAGAGGAGGGGAAACCGCCAATAAGGAACATGGTTGCTACTTAAGGAACAGTAGTTTATTTTAGAGATTTTGTGGATTGTGTTCTCATCACCTGCTTTGACAGGGTATTGGTCTCCTCCCATAATATAATTCTTACTCCTTCCCAGAATGTAGAAGCCGACAATCCTCTGCCACTTGCCACTCTATGAAACCAAACTCTTCAGTATCATCAACTGTGACACCAGAAAATGGCACAACTAATGGATACAAGTCAGGATTCATTCAGACAGGTATGGGATATTTTCTTTTGGAATTTCAAGCAGCCAGATGTATGTTTAGTGGTTCACTTTAAAAATGACTGTTGGCTGGTTTGAATAGAAATGTTTTAAAACAAGTATTACCTGAGTTACTATTAGAGTTAGAAGTCAGCACTGAGATGGGTTAGTTCATGGATAAGAAATTTAGCTCAAGCATAGGACCTATCTCTAGAAAAGTCTAACAGTGGGCAATAAGTAGAAATCCAGACATGAGGAAAGTCTGTCTCATAGCTATCAGGTGGCATATACTGGGGACATAACTCATGAAGACTGGAGTTCTAGGGTAGGGCTCTAAACTAAGCCCACAGAACATTACAGGGAGTATTGCACCAACTGGTATATTAAGTAAGGTCCCCAGGTAGGACTGAGGATCACAGTGGAAGAATCCACTAGTTTCTAGTGGTTCAAGATGGAGGCTGGGTTACAAATAACCAGATAAAATTTTAGTGCCTGAAACCAGGTTATACTATCAGGGCAGGATCAGCAGAAGGGCCACACTGATACTGAACAGATAAGTTGCCAGTCTAAGGCTTCTAAAAATTCCTCCAGTGTAGAGAGTTGTACTAGCCCAGGCCCCAAGGACAGGATAAGGCTCCAGGTGGGACTTAATGTTTCCAGGTGGCTGGAGGGCTGGAGGGCTGTAACTGAAAATATCACTGCAGATAATATTTAAGAAAATTATTCATGGAATGCAAGCTGGTGCAGCCACTCTGGAAAACAGTATGGAGGTCCCTCAAAAAAACTAAAAATAGAACTACCCTACAACCCAGCAATTGCACTGATAGACATTTATCCAAGGGATATGGGTGTGCTGTTTCAAAGGGACACATGCACCCCCATGCAGCGCTATCAACAATAGTCAAAGTATGGAAACAGCCCAAATGTCCATCAATGGATAAATGGATAAAGAAGATGTGGTATATATATATGATGGAGTATTACTCGGCAATCAAAAAGAATGAAATCTTGCCCCCCCCTTGCCAGGAAGGGGGACAAAGCATAAGAGACTCATAAATATGGAGAACAAACAGAGGGTTACTGGAGGGGTTGTGGGAAGGGGGGATGGGCTAAATGGGTAAGGGGCAGTAAGGAATCTACTCCTGAAATCATTGTTGCACTATACACTATTTTGGATATAAATTTAAAAAATAAAATTAAAAATAAAATCAGAAAAAAAAGAGAAAATTATTCAGAACCAGGCTAGGTTATATCTTAGGCAAGAAGGAAAGTATTTTAAAAGAATCTGTGAATTGTTTTCCAGTTCACTTGTTTTTTGTAAAGCATCATTTTACTCATCTGATATGCAAATGTCATAGTATAATGTGCTTTGCCAGCATCCCGTTACCCACAAGTTGAAAAGAAGGCTGTCTTCATTTATTTCACTACTTAGCATTCCTCTTTCAAGTTCATGTGAACTTTTGATGAGTTGATAAATTTTTTCTACTTACTTTCAAGAGGTAAGTAGTTATTAGAAGGCATTTGCAACAATAGCAATGGTAACAAGGCTAACCTTATTTGGGGCTCTTCTAGCTATGTTTCGGTACTCACATTTAAAAGGTCTGATTTTTAAAGTGTCCAAGAGATTTAGATAGAGGCTCTAATCTAAGAGAAGAGAGCATATCTCTTTAGAATAAATGAGAGAACATTGTGTTACTAGGTATTCAAGAAAGAAAAAAGTTGGCACTTGGCTCTGGGCATTGAAACATTAGTTAGCCTTCATTACAATAATGATACACCTATATGTCTTTCCTAGAATATTATTTTAGTAACTTGTTTGATTCCATGGTATATTTTCTTCCATTAGACCTTGGGACTACTGAAATGTAATTTTAAAACTACACTATTAAAAATGAATAGTTACTTAATTACAGTAAAAACTTATGAAATATTTACTGTGTCCTAAAACCCTTGTCACATACTGGAAGGCAGGGTTCCAACACTTGACCAATGGCTCTGATGATTTAAAACCACTCATGTAGGGGATAAAATCACAATAAAACATGTTACCTTTCTTAAAAGGGACGGTAGATATATAAATAACCAGTTGTACCTGAAAACAATGAGAATATATTAACATGCTAATAAGCAGTAATGCAGTTTTAATTATATTAGGAAATATATTTTGAAAACAAATACTGCTCTGAAATAGAGGAAATCAAGTTTTAGGCTTTAGCAAAGCTCCATCAATTGCCATGAAGAGACACAGACAAGGCACTGACTGCCTCACAGTGAATACAAGTGGCCAAGATTCATGCCCATATCCTTGAGTATCCCTTGTGGCGATTTGACCATGAAATTAGCTGTTAACAATTTTAGGTGAGATCCATAGAATTTAATAGAAGAAAGTAGCTTTAAAAGTGAGACTTTGTGGGGCGCCTGGGTGGCGCAGTCAGTTAAGCGTCCGACTTCAGCCAGGTCACGATCTCGCGGTCCGGGAGTTCGAGCCCCGCGTCGGGCTCTGGGCTGATGGCTCAGAGCCTGGAGCCTGTTTCCGATTCTGTGTCTCCCTCTCTCTCTGCCCCTCCCCCGTTCATGCTCTGTCTCTCTCTGTCCCAAAAATAAATAAATGTTGAAAAAAAAAATAAAAGTGAGACTTTGTATCTAAAATTTTCTTCTTGACAAATTAGGTTTATGACTCAACAATAATTTCTTTCTTCCTACACATGTTGAAAGCAATAGGCTTTAAGACTTTCATGTTAGTATTATGAAATCATTGCAATCATAAGAGTATGTAGCATCTCCTTAGCTAATAGAGATTCATCTTTCTATAGAAGATTGGCTTATTTTTAAAAATGTTTTTAATGTTTATTTTTTGAGAGAGAGAGTGCGCAAGCAAGGGAGGGGCAGAGAGAGGAAGGAAAACACAGAATATGAAGCAGGTTCCAGGCTCCGAGCCATTAGCACAGAGCCCGATGCAGGGCTTGAACCCACAAACCGTGAGATCATGACCTGAGCCAAAGTCAGACACTTAACCAACTGAGCCACCTGGGTGATCCTAGAAGATTGGCTTCTTAATCTGCAGTCAATGACTGCCTGTAATCAACATTTCTTAGCCTGAAATGTAAGTAGGCACGTTGCATAGTATTTGAAGAAAGGATTAATGTGCCATTTACACAGTTATGTCTTGAATTCCACCTGCCAAGCTCCGGATTTTATGTTCTGGCTGGCTTGCCACTTTTCCTTTGCATATTATTTTCAACATATTTATGTCATTGATAATTCAAACTTTAGTCAACAATCCCAGTAAAACAGTTTCTCATTGTGGCTGAAGATGGCTGTGTAGTTACCTACCTATACTATACCCACATACCACATATAAATACATACACACGTATATATTTTGTGTTTAATCAAGACAAGAATTCAAGAATCAATAAAAAAAAAAAAACCTTGCCTACCTAAAGATCTTGAGTTTATCTCCCATGTTTTCTTCTGAAAGTTTTGTTGTTTTATCTCTTGCATTGAAATCTATGAGCCACTTTGAGTTAATTTCTGTGCACAGCGTGAAGTGAGCATCTAAGTTCATCTTTTTGCATGTGGATATACAATTGTTCCTATCTTTGAACAAACTACCATCTTTGAACAAACTACCTTCTTGTCAGTGAATTGCACTTGTCAAAAATCAATTGACCATAAATATAAGGATTTATTTCTGGAAAATGGATGAAATGGACTTCATCAAAATTCATGACTTTTCAGCCAGGTCACGATCTCGCGGTCCATGAGTTCGAGCCCCGCACGCATCAGGCTCTGGGCTGATGGCTCGGAGCCTGGAGCCTGTTTCCGATTCTGTGTCTCCCTCTCTCTCTGCCCCTCCCCCGTTCATGCTCTGTCTCTCTCTGTCCCCCCCAAAAAATAAATAAAAAACGTTGAAAAAAAATTTTTTTTTAAATAAAAAAAAAAAGAAAATGAAAAGACAAGTGGCAGAATGGGGGGGAATGTGTGAAACACATATTTGACAAAGAATTTGTATCCAGAATTTACAAAGAACTCTTATAACTCAGTATTGAGAGGACAATAAGTCAAAACATGAGCAAAGGATTTGGAATAGACACTTTTCATGGACTATATACAAATGGCTAACAAGCGAATGAACAGATGCTCAACGTCACTAAGGAAATGCAAATCAAAACCACAATGAGATACTACTTCACACCCACTAGAATGACCATAGCCAAAAAAGATGACAGTAAGAGTCTGTGGATATGGAGAAATTGGAACCCTCCATACATTGCTGGTAGTAATGTAAAATGTGGCAGCCACTTTAGAATACAATTTGACAGATTCTCAAAAGTTAAATATAGGGGTGCCTGGGTGGCAGTCGGTTGAGCGGCTGACTTCAGCTCAGGTCATGGTCTCGCATTTGTGGGTTCAAGCCCCACAATGGGCTCTGTGCTCACAAGCTGAGAGCCTGAAGCCTGCTTTGGATTCTGTGTCTCCCTCTCTCTCTGCTCCTCCCCTGCTTGCACTCTATCTCTGTCTCTCAAAGAGTAAATAAAAAGTAAAAAAGTAAAAAAAAAAAAAAAAAAAGTAAATAAAAAAGTAAATAAAAATGTAAACAAAAAAAAGTTAAACTATTATATAACTCAGGAATTCTACTTCTGAGTATCTACCCAAGAGAGATGAAGACATATCCTCACAAAAAATTTCATGCAAATGTTCATAGCAGCATTATTCATTATAGGTGAAAACGGGAAGCAACCCAAATGTCAATCAGCTTGTAAACAGATAGACAAAAATGTAGTGTATCCATACAAGGGAATACCATTCTGCAATAATAGAGAACAAACTGCTGACACATGCTGAATTATGGATGAACCTCAAAAACACTGTGCTAAGTGAAAGAAACCAGACAAGAGAGACCATATACTGTATGATTTTGTTTATGTGAAATGTCCAGAAAAGGCAAATTTATGGTGACAGGATATAGATTAGTGGTTGCCTGGGACAAGGGATAGGAATAGAAATTAATTAAAAACAAGCATTCAGGTTCTTATTGGGGGAATGAAAATGTTCTAAAACTGATTTATGATGATGATTGCACCATGTGGTAAGTTGCTAAAAATAATTGAATTACACATTTGAAATGGGTAAATTTTATGATATATAAAATATACATTGATAAAGTTGTGGGGGAAAAGATTAAATAGTTGCTCTGAGAGAAAGATGAAATCCTTTGGAGTGGCACTATTTCTTACTCAATGCAATACAGTCTAATTTATTGAATATCTACTATGGAATGAGCACTGTTTCAGACCAGGTAGTAAATAGCACAAGACCTGGAGTCAAAGTCCTGGTATTCAAATACTTCAACTGAGTATATTTGTTGATGCTTGGGATAAGCCATTCAGTTGTTCTGTGCCTTGGTTTCTTTGTTTGAAAAACCAAAAATAACATCACCTATTTTGCAACTAAGGATTAACTCAATCTTGCTACCATACTTCTATTTGTATGACATTCTTCCCAATTATAATTGTTAACCATCTTATATGTTAGAAGCTCTATGTTCATTTGTTTATCCCTGTAACCCCTAGTACCTGGCAAATGCCTGGATAGAAATATTATCTGAATTCTATTTTTTTTTCAACTTTTTTGTTTGTTTGTTTTGGTTTTTTTTTTTGTTTTTTTGGGACAGAGAGAGACAGAGCATGAATGGGGGAGGGGCAGAGAGAGAGGGAGACACAGAATCGGAAACAGGCTCCAGGCTCCGAGCCATCAGCCCAGAGCTTGATGCGTGCGGGGCTCGAACTCACGGACCGCGAGATCGTGACCTGGCTGAAGTCGGACGCTTAACCAACTGCGCCACCCAGGCGCCCCTATCTGAATTCTATTTTTTATTCAAATTTAAAGTTAGCCTTAGGGGGATTATTAATTTACTGGTGTGTACACTTTTCCCAAATGAAGATGATATACTTACCTATGATCAAGAGGAAACATGTTTTTATGCCCTAGCCTATAGGGCAGTGTATGGATGAGCCACCTAATCTCTGCCCTTATGATTAATAGGATAATTTTTTTTTAAATTTTTTTTCAATGGTTTTTTTAATTTATTTTTGGGACAGAGAGAGACAGAGCATGAACGGGGAAGGGGCAGAGAGAGAGGGAGACACAGAATCGGAAACAGGCTCCAGACTCTGAGCCATCAGCCCAGAGCCTGACGCGGGGCTCGAACTCACGGACCGCGAGATCGTGACCTGGCTGAAGTTGGACGCTTAACCGACTGCGCCACCCAGGCGCCCCAATAGGATAATTTTTAAGAACACTATCAGACAGGGCCATTTAAAAAAATTTTCTTTTAATATTTATTTATTTTTGAGAGATAGAGTGTGAGCAGGGGAGGGGCAGAGAGAGAGAGGGAGACACAGAATTTGAAGCAGGCTCCAGGCTCTGAGCTGTCAGCACAGTGCCTGATGTGAGGCTCAAACCCACAGACTGCGAGATCATGACCTGAACCAAGGTTGGGGCTTAACCAACTGAGCAACCCAGGTGCCCCTCAGGCAGGGCCACTTTATGGGCTTTGGGCACATTTGCTTATGTGGGCCCTTTCTCCCTAGAACAGTATTTAAAAATACGTTTTGGGGCACCTAGGTGGTTTAGTTGGTTAAGCGTCCAACTTCAGCTCAGGTCTTGATCTCACAGTTCATGTGTTCAAGCCCCACATTGGACTCTGTGCTGACAGCTCAGAGCCTGGAGCCTGCTTAGGATTCTGTTCTCCCTCTGTGCCCCTCCCTCACTTGCGTTCTGTGTCTCTCTCTCTCAAAAATAAATAAACAGTAAAAAAAAATTTTTAAATATGTTTTATGACTGTGTTAATATAAAAAGGAATATTTAGTATTATATACTAAAATACTTCCTTCAGCCAAAAGCTCATTGTTTTCTTCTGATTTTAAAATAAATTAAAACATTTTCATGAGCCCCTAAAAGTATTATGGACCCAAAGAGTGGTGGCTTCTTGTCTAATGGGGAAGTTGGCCCTGTTATTGGAGACAGAGGTATTATACATGAAATGGGCTTTTCTTCTTTGTGAACCATGGTAGGCCCAAAGTAACATAAGCCCTGTACTGTCTTACTCTTGCATATTATAAGAACTAAAAATAATATGGGTGGCTCAGTTGGTTAAGTGTCCAACTTCGGCTCAGGTCATGATTTCACAGTTCATGGGTTTGAGCCCCACGTTGGGCTCTGTGTTGACAGCTTGGAGCCTGGAGCCTGCTTTGGATTCTGTGTCTCCGTCTTTCTTTGTCCCTCCCCCACTCCTGCTCTGTCTCTCTCTCTCTCTCTCAAAAATAAACATTAAAAAAATATTTTTTAAATAACAAATGAAAGTACCTGCCCTATACTGTATGAAGCTCATGAACCTTTCCTAATAAAGACAGAGTGGACCTGTAACAGGAATAGACACAGAGCCACAGAACAGAGTAGAAAGTATAAACAGCAGATTCACATGACGTATTTCATACTTAACAGAGGTGACCTGAAGATCAGTGGGACGTTTTCTTTCAATAAATGGTGTGCGGAAACTGGATATCCTATGTGGAAAGAAAAATAAAACTGGACCCCTATTTCCCACGATACACAAAATCAATTCCAGGTAGTTAGAAAATCTAAATGTGAAAGGCAAAACTGTCAAGCTTTTATAAGATATTGTAGAATATCTTAGGCATTATAGATACCTTAAAAACAGAGACAAAAAGTACGGCACATAGAGGAAAAGACTGTTGTTTCATTACATTAAAATTACAACTTTTGAAAAAAATATTTATTTATTTTGAGGGAGAGAGAGAGTGAGCAGGGGATGGACAGAGAGAGAAGGACAGAATCCCAAATGGGCTCTGTGCTGTCAGTGCAGAGTCTGACACGGGGCTCAAACATGAGATCATGACCTGAAGTCGGATGCTTAACCAACTGAGCCACCCAGGTGCCCCTAAAATTGCAACTTATAATTATTAAAAGACACCATGAAGAGAGTGAAAAATCAAGCCATGAACTAGGAGAACCCATGTAAAACATAAAACTGACGAGTATGAAGAGTATGTAAAGAATGCCTATGAATGAATAAGAAAAACATACAGTAACAGAAAAAATGAGCAAAGTCTTCACAAAAGTGGAAATACAGGGGCCAACAAATACATGAAAAAATCATTAACCACTTTGGTAATTAGGGAAGTTACTTTAAAAATACAATGAGATACCATTATACACAGACCAAATTGGCAATAAGTTGAAGTATGACAGCAGTAAATGCTGGCCAAGATTTCAAGCAACAAGAACACTGCTGGTGGTAGGAGTGTTAATTGGTACCACCACTTTGCAAGTAATTGCAACTACATAGCCAAGTAGAAAATGTGCATATCCTGTCTTCCAGCTCTTCTACTCCATAAAGAAACTCTTACACATGTGCACCAAGAGATATATACAAGACTGTTCGTAACAGTGTTCTTCACAACTGGCTCAAAATGGACACAACTCAATGTTCATCAGCAATAGAATGGTTAAATAAGTTGTAACACATTTATACAATGAAATATCACTTGGCAATGAGAATGAACAAAATATACCTACGTGCAGCACAATAGAAGAATCTTACAAACATCATGTTGGGCAAAAAGCCATTTATAAAAGAATTCCTTTTCTAATAAAGAAAATGCCACTATATAGCAAGTATAAGGAATATGGCCCACTTTGTGGAAATGAAGAAACTAGGTAATAACAATGAAAAGTCATTTTTACTAATTATGTTAGCCACGACATTTTCGTTTAAGTGATATCCTTATCTAGGTTGACACTCTTAGCTAGGCTGGTAGAGGTGAACAGTGGTATAGTCTTTCAAGAGAGCAGTTTGGCAATATGTAACAAGAATATTAAAAATATTTATATCCATTACTCTAGTAATCTCACTTTGGGGGATTAGCTGAGAAAATAACCTAAAATGGAGGTCAAGATAGTCACTGAAGTTATTTTTTATACTAACTAAAAAGAGGTTACCTTCATATAGAAACAACTGAGTACATCGTAGCATGCTCACATGACAAAGATGTTTAAAAATATAATTATGGCACTATGCAGCCACATAGAATGTAATTCTGTTAACTAAAGTAATATTAAAGTGTTTGTTTTGTTATATCATGTACAAAATATAATGCAAATAAAATGTAGAAGAGTATATACTGACAGAAAAGAACACTGGTTTGTGGGAGAAGTGAAATTTTTAGCATGTTTGTTTCTATTTTTCAATTTTTTATTTTATATTTTTAATAGTTAAAAATTTTAAATTCTCAGCATTAAGCCAAATGTATAGCTCTGTAGAAAATATCTGCTTTTCCTGATCTTTCTTCAGCTTTCTACGCATGTGTAGGGAAAAGGACCGGTATTTAAGCATAGACAAGTCCAAGATACAGCTAGAAGGCAACAAAACCAGAATTTGAACGTTCTTTACTCACTACTGACAATTTTATTAATCAGTTACTAAGGATTAGGATCTGGGAATGTAAAGATGATATTGATTTCTACTTACAATTCTGTAAAATTTTCCTGTGTCTTAGATTTTAAGAGTAAGAGACAGGAGCAGAAGAAGAGGGGAAGAACTAAGGTTGAAAAATCAATAGCAGATCAACTTAATATTTGCTTCTGGCCAAAATGAATAAATAGGGACTGAATTTGGCCTCCCACCTGAAATAACTGAAAAAAAAAAAACCCCAGACAAAAATACATGAAAAATTAGTTTGAAGACACTTTATATCAGGCAACAAAAAACTGGTATCTGAGAGACAAGAAACAAATAATGTGAGTCTTACCATCACCTCAGCTTAGTGCTTTGAGTTTCCAGACCATGATTCAGGGAGGGGGAACTCTTGGGGGGCCTAGTAGATCCCTAAGTTAAGTAGAAGGAACTGAGAGAGCACAGGGAGACCAAAATAGCCAGAGTTCATAGGACCACGTACCAGAAAAGAGAGATGAACAGAGAGAGAGAATGTGCAGAGGGTTCCCTTAAATGTTTAGCACAGCACTGATTGATGCATACCATGCCAGGCTGGTAAAAAGGACCTTCCAAAACAATGAGAGGAAACATTGCTCAGCATTTACACAGGGCCAGGAACAGGGACTATTTCCACCAGCTAGACAGGAAAACCTCATAGTTCATCAGACATTGACTAGAGTACTTAGAAAGGTCTTATTCCCATGAGGGAGAATACTTGGTTGTAGACTGAATACTGACTGCTCCAGACCTGCCTAAAAATGCCAAAAAACAAAACCTCAAAGGATCAAAGGATTTTCAAGTAACTTAACTGCATTCCAGGACCAAGTTCAAGAATATTTATAGGAATTCAAAAAAATAACCCAGCATCCAACAAGAGAATATTAATAATACCTGACATACAAACAGAGATTACCAGGCACACAAAGAGGGAAGAAAACACAGTTAATACTGAGAAGACTAATCAACCAAACCAACCAATAACTGGCATAGATGTTGGTATTAGCAGAGAAGGACATCAAGACAGTTATTATAAGTATATATCGTATGTTCAAAAAGTTAAGTAGATATGTAAGATATCTGACTTACAGCCAGTCTGCCTGGCTGACTCAGTCAGTACAACATGTGACTCTTGATCTTGGGGTTATGAGTTTGAGCCCCATGTTGGGTGCAGAGATTACTTAAAAATAAAAAATAATAAGTAATAGGGGCACCTGGGTGGCTCAGTTGGTTAAGCGTCTGACTTTGTCTCAGGTTATGACCTCACAGTTCGTGAGTTTGAGCCCTGCATCGGGCTCTGTGCTGACAGCTCAGAGCCTGGAGCCTGCTTTGGATTCTATGTCTCCCTCTCTCTCTGTCCCTCCCCACTTCACATACACTCTCTCTCAAAAATAAATAAAAATATTTTAAAAATAATAATAAGTAATAAAAATAGAATCCATAAAAAAAAGCCAAATCAAACTTCTAAAGATGAAAAGTACAGTGTTTGAAATGAAAAATACACTGATAAGGATTAACAATGGATTAGTCATTGCAGAAGAAAAGATTAGTAGCCTGCAGGCATAATAATGGAAACTGTCTACAATGAAACATGGAAAAGAAATAAAAAGAAAACAAAAAGAGCATCAGTGAACTGTGGGACAACTTCAGGCAATCTAATATATTGGCTAGTGGAGTGCCTGAAGAGGTGAGGGTGTGGGAGAGAAAAGATATTTGAAGACATAATGGCCAAAAGCCTCCCAAACTTGATGAAAATTATAAATTCACAGATCAAAGAAGTTCAGTGAACCACAAGCAGAATAAACATGTAGAAAACTACACCAAAGCACATCATAATAAAGTTGCCTAGACCAACAAAAAGAATATCTTAAACACAGCAAGAGAAAAAGACACACACACAGGAACACAAGTAAGCATGATTTCATATTTCTAATAGCAACAATATACATAAGGAGATAGGGGAGCAACATCTAGAATTCTGTACTCAGCAAAAATATCTTTCAAAACTGAAGGTGAAATAAAGATATTTTCAGACATACCGAATATGAAAGAATTTACTACCAGCAGTTTCACACTACAAGAAAAGGAAGTATTTAGATGGATGGACAATGATACCAAACAGAAGAGAATCTGAATCTTTAAAAAAGAAGGAAAGAAAACCACTAGAAGTGATAACTACATGGGTAAATGTATATAATTTTTTCTTATTATTTAAATCTATTTAAGTGATAGATGACTTATACAAATATAGTAATACATTGTGAGATTTGTAAAATATGTAAAAGTAAACTACATGAAAGCCAGGAAGGGAGATATGGAAGTATACTATTGTAAAGTTCTAGTACTATATGTGAAGTTGTGTAGTATCACTTAAGATTAGACTATGATAAGACATAGTCTATAAATCCTGAAGCAACCACTAAAGAACCCCAAGAGTTATAGTTAATAAGCAACAAAGGAGATGAAATAGAATAATAAAAAATAATCCAAAGAAGGCTGAAAAGAGGAGAAGGGGGACAAAGAATAGATAGGACAGGTAGAAAACAAATAGAAAGGGACACCTGGGTGACTCAGTTGGTTAAGCATCTGACTGTTGTTTTGGTTCAGGTCATGATCTCATGGTTCCTAAGGTTGAGCCCTGCACCAGGCTTTGGGCTGACAGCATGGAGCCTGCTTGGGATTTTCTCTCCCTCTCTCTCTGACCCTACCCCCTCAAAATGAATAAATAAACCTCAAAAAACAACAAATAGAAAGATGAAAGACCCAGACCTAATTACATCAAGAATCACATTAAATGTAAATGATCTAAACACCCCAATTCAAAGGCAAATATTATGAGATTGGGGGTTGGGGGGAAGTAATATCTAACTCTATGCTGCTACCATGAAGTTCAATTAAAATATAAGCACAAATAAGTTAAAGGTAAAAGTATTATAAAATGTACCATGCTAACAGCATTCAAAAGAAAGTGGCTATATTAACATCAGCAAAAATAGATTTCAGAGAAAAGAATGTTACCAGAGATCAAGGAAGTAATTTCATAATATTAAAGGGGTCGAGTAATCAAGAGAACAGAGCAATCTTAAACATCTATGCACCTAATGGGAGAGCTTCAAAATATAGGAAGAAAAAACTAATAGAATTGTTTTAAGAAATACACAAATCCACAATATAGCCAGGTATTTGAATACCTTTCTCTCAGTAATTGGTACAACAGGTAAACAGAAAGGATATGAAATATTTGAACAGTATCAACCAACTTGACCTAATTGTTATTTATAGAACATTCCACCAAACAACAGCAAGATACACATTCTCTTCAAGTTCACGTAGAACACTTACCAAGCCAAAGAAAACAGAAATGTTACATACAGAGGAATAAAAATAATCATGATATCATGCTCATGGGCCATAGAATAAGTCTTTTTTTTTTTAGTATAGTTGACATGCAATGTTACATTAGTTTCAGATATACAATATAGTGATCCAACAGGTTTATACATTATGCTGTGTTCACCACAAGTGTAGCTACCATCTGTCCTGATACATTGCTATTACAGTATTATTGACTATATTCCTTAAGCTGTGCCTTTTATTTCTGCAATTCATTCATTCTATAACTGGAAGCCTGTAACTCCCCCTCCCTTTCACCCATTTTGCCCAGCCCTTCATCCCCCCTCTTCTGGCAACTGTCAGTTTGTTTTCTGTATTTATAAGTCTGATTCTGCTTTATTTATTCATTTGTTTTTGTTGTTGTTTTTTAGATTCCACTTATGAGTGAAATGTAGTATTTGCCTTTATCAGTTGGACTTATTTCACTTAGCATAATTCCCTCTACGTCCATCCATGTTGTCTCAAATGGCATGATCTCATTGTTTTTAGGGCTGCATAATATTCCATTGTGTATGTGCATGCACGCACACACACACACACACACACACACACACACACACCATATCTTCCTTAGCTATTCATCTATTGATAAACACTTAGGTTGCTTCCATGTCTTGGCTATTATAAATAATGCTGCAATACATATAGGGTGCATATATTTTTTCAAATTAATATTTTCATTTTCTTTGGGAAAATACCGAGTTGTAGAATTACTAGTTGTAGAATTACTTATGGTATTACTTATGGTATTATTACAGAATACCTAGTTGTAGAATTACTTATGGTATTTCTAATTTAATTTTTTTAAGTTTATTTATTTATTTTGAGAGAGAGAGTGTGTGTGCAAGCATGGGAGGGGCACAGAGAAAGGGAGAGAGAGAATCCTAAGCAGGCTCCATGCTGTCAATGTGGATCCCAACACAGGGCTTGATCTCATGAACCATGAGATCATGACCTGAGCTGAAATCAAGGGTCAGACAGATGCTTAACTGACTGAGCCACCCAGGCGCTTATATAATTTTAATTTTTTGAGGAACCTCCATACTGTTTTCCACAGTGGCTGCACCAATTTACATTCCTACCAACAGGGTACAAGGATTCCTTTTTATCCACATCCTCACTGACACTTGTTACTTCTTGTCTTTTTTACTTTAACCATGCTGACAGGTGTAGTTGTGATTTTGATTTGCTTTTCCCTGATAATTAGTGATGTTGAACATCATTTCATGTGTTGGCCATCTGTATGTTTTCTTTGGGAAAATGTCTAGTTGGGTCCTCTGTCCATTTTTAAGTTGTGTTGTTTTTTGGGGGTGTGTAGTATAAGTACTTTATATATTTTGGATATTAAATCCTTATCAGATATATTTGCAAATACCTTCTCCTATTCAGTAGATTGTCATTTTGTTTCACTGATGGTTTCCTCTGCTGTACAAAAGCTCATAAAACAAGTCTTGATACATTTGAAAAGATTCAAATAATATGAAATATATTCTTTACCTAAAATGTAATTATATTACAAATCAGTAACTGAAAGATCTCTGGAAAATCTCCAAATATTTGGAAAGTAAATCATACACTTCTAAGTAATTGATGGGTCAAAAGAGAAACCCAAAAGGAAATTAGCAATATTCTGAATTGGATGAAAATGAAAAACAACATACCAAAATTTTGAGGATGACACTAAAGCACTATTTTGAGGGAAATTTATAGCACGAAACCTACATTAGAAAAGAGAGATCTTGAATCAGTGAACTCAGCTTCCACCTTAAGAAAGTAGGAAAAAGGAAATTAACCCCAAAGTAATAGGGAGAAGTGAAGTAATAAAGATCAAAGTGGCAATCAGTGAAATAAACAACAACAACAACAACAATAAAAAAAACAGAAAAAATTTAATAAAACTAGAAACTCATTCTTTGAGAAAATCAATAAAATTGATAAACCTGTAGTCACACTAACAGGAAAAAAGAAGAAAAGATACAAATTACTAATATTAGGACTGAAAGAGGTGACATCACCCTCCATTTGAATGATATTAAAAGAATAATAAGGGAATGTTAGGGACATTTTACACCAAAAAAAAATTGATAACTTAGATGAAATAAACAGATTCCTTGAAAGACAAATTACAAAAGCTTACATGAAAAGAAATAGATAACTTGAATACCTCTATGTCTCATAAATACATTATAATGTGGTTAATAGGGGCACCTGAATGACTCAGTTGAGTGTCTGACTTCAGCTCAGGTCATGATCTCATGGCCCCACTTTGGATTCTCTGTCTCCCTCTCTTTCTGCCCACTCTGCCCCACCGACCCGACTCTCACACACACACACACTCTCTCTCTCTCTCTCAAAAATAAACATTGAAAATTTTTTTAATGTGATTAATATCTTTCCTAAAAAACAAAAACAAAAACAAAAACAAAAACAAAAAAAAACCTCCAGGTCCAGATAGCTCCATTGGTAGATTCCACCAAACTTTTAAACAAGAAATAATACCAACTCTACACAGAATCATTCAAATAATAGAAGAGAAGGGACTACTTCCCAACTCATTCTAGTTAGCATTACCTTGATACCAAGATCAAAGGTATTAAATAAAAGTTCAAACCGATGTCCCTCATGAAATAAATACAAAATTTCTAAATGAAATTTTAGTATATTGAATCCAACAATATGTTAAGGATAATATAGCATGACCAAGGAATGCATGGTTGGTTTAACATTTGAATATCAGTCAATGTTTACCATGTTAACAAATTAAAAAGTAAGACCTCAGTAGATACAGGAAAAAAACATTGACAGAACTCAATATTTATTCCTGATAAAGATTCTTAACAAACTAGAAAAAGAAGGGTGTTTCCTCAGCCTGGTAATGAACATCTACCAAAAACCCACAGCTAGCTTAAGATAAGAACAAGGCAAGTATGTCTGCTCTTACCACTTCTATCCAATTGTGCTGCAGATTCTAGCCAGTGGAGTCAGGCAAGAAAAATAAATAAAAAGCTTTCAGATTGGAAAGGAAGACATAAAACTGTCCTTATTTATATACCACAGGTGATCTTTGCAGAAAATTCAATGAAATCTACAAGAAAGCTGTTATGCTCTTGCTCTCTCTCAAAACAAATAAATAAACTTAAAAAAATAACTCAATAATAAGAAAATAATACATTTTTTAATACTTATCTATTTTGAGAGAGAGAGAGAGAGAGAGAGAGAGCAAGCAGGGGAGGGGCAGAGAGAGAGGTGGGGAGAGAGAGTATCCCAAGCAGGCTCCACACTGTCAGTGCAGAGCCCAACATAGGGTTTGAACTCACAAATTGTGAGATCATGATCTGAGCTGAAATCAAGAGTTGGATGCTTAACCAACTGGGCCACCCAGGCACCCTGAAAATCATCCATTTTTTAAGTTTTTTGTTTGTTTGTTTGAGAGAGAGAGAGAAAGAAAGAAGGAGCATGCACATGTGAGCAGGGGAGGGGCAGAGAGACAGGGAAAAAGAGAATCTCAAAATGCTCCTCACTGTCAACACAGAGTCTGACGCGGGGCTCAAATTCACAAACTGTGAGATCATGAACTGAGCTGAAATCAAGAGGTGGACACTTAGCCAACTAAGCCCCCAGGCACCCCGAAAATAATCCATTTTTTAAATGGACAAAAGATATATAGATGGCAAGTAAGCACATGAAAAGATGCTTAACACCATTAGTCATCAGAAAATGCAAATAAAACAATGAGATATCTACACATTTATTAGAATAGTTAAAATTGAAGGACTGACTATACCATGCATTGATGAGGATGTGGAGGAATTGGAACTCTAATACACTGCTGAGAACATAAAATAGAAAAACCACTTTGGGAAACACTTTGGTAGTTTCTTAAAAAGTTAAATATATACCTATCATATAGTCTAGCCATTCCATTCCTAGATATTTATCCAAGAGAACAGAAATATATATCCATATAAACAGTTGTGCACAAATGTTGATAGCAGCTTTATTTGTAATAGCCAAAACTGGAAACAATCCAAATGTCCATCCAGGTGGATGTTTATACAGGTGACTGGATAAAGAAATTGTTATATGTCCATGCAATGTAATACAATTCAGTGAACAGTAATGAGCTATTGATACTCATAACAACATGGATGAATCTCAAAATAATTATGTGAGTGAAAGAAGACAGACAAAAGAAAAAGTAATATTGTGTTAGTCTGTTTATATGAAACAAATAATCTATAGTGACAACAGGTGAGTGATTGCTTGGGGCTTGGTGAATAAGGAATACACACAGGAGGGAGGGATTACAAGGAGATGCAAGGAAATTTGGGGGTGATAAATATGTTCACTATGTTGACTATGGTGATGGTTCAGGTATGTGTGTGTGTGTGTGTGTGTGTGTGTGTGTGTGTGTGTGTGTGTATATACCTGTAAAAACTTACCAAATTGTTTACCTTAAGTATATGCATTTATTGTCAATTATACTCAAAACTGTTTAAAAAATCAAAGGCATAAGAACAGATTAGGGAGGTATCTTATTTAATATTAATTTTAGGGGGAGTTGTGTTTCAATTGAGTGAAAAGTAAAACACAGCTGACAAAAGTAATTAATGCAGCCTCAGAGTGCATTAAATAGGAATATGGTGTCTTATTAGAAGAATGTTACTCTAATTGCAGTCTGAATGTGAAAATAGATCAGTGTACTTTACTTGGGAAAGAAGCAAATTATGTAATCCACATTTTATACAGGTGTCAAGGGCAAAAAGAGAGATGGTAAAGATTTAAGTTCTCAATCATCTGGAAAATCCTTAACAAGATTTAGCAAAAACAGGGACGCCTGACTGACTCGGTAGAGCATGTGACTCTTGATTTCAGAGTTGTGAGTTTGGGCCCCACATTGAGTGTGGAGCCTACTTAAAAAAATAAGGTTTATGGGAATGCAAGCTGGTGCAGCCACTCTGGAAAACAGTATGGAGGTTCCTCAAAAAACTAAAAATAGAACTACCCTACAACCCAGCAATTGCACTACTAGGCATTTATCCATGGGATACAGGTGTGCTGTTTCGAAGGGACACATGCACCCCCATGTTTATAGCAGCACTATCAACAATAGCCAAAGTATGGAAAGAGCCCAAATGTCCATTGATGGGTGAACGGATAAAGAAAATGTGGTATATATATAATGGAGTATTAGTCAGCAGTCAAAAAGAATGAAATCTTGCCATTTGCAGCTATGTGGATGGAACTGGAGGGTATTATGCTAAGTGAAATTAGTCAGAGAAAGACAAAAATCATATGACTTCACTCATATGAAGACTTTAAGTGACAAAACAGATGAACATAAGGGAAGGGAAACAAAAATAATATAAAAACAGGGAGGGGGACAAAACAGAAGAGACTCATAAATATGGAGAACAAACTGAGGGTTATGGGAGGGGTTGGGGGAGGGGGGATGGGCTAAATGGGGAAGGGGCATTAAGGAATCTACTCCTGAAATTGTTGCACTGTATGCTAACTAATTTGAATGTAAATTAAAAAAATAAAAAACAAGTTAATAAAAAGGTTTAGCAAAACAGATATTTACTGAATATCTACTGTGTTTTAGGCACTGTGCTAAACATAACTGTTACAGTGAGGTAGGTATGTGCCATTTTTCAGATTATGAAACAATCTCAGAAAGGGTTAGTATTTGGCAAAAAGAGCTAGTAAATGGCAAAATCAGAATTCAAACTCTTTCTACTTACTACTTAAATGGCTCCTTTTTTTTTAAAGAAAGTATTTCCCCCCTAGGGATTTTGGGCTAACAGAGAGTTTTGAACTATTGCATAAAGAGGATAAGGAGATTGTTTTCGCTTTTTTTTTTTTTCCATTTTATTTCTTTAGCCACGATATGACAGACATTTAGCCAGGAGCTGGGAATGCCTCAAGGAGCTCATGACCTAGTGGGAGAAACAAGAAGTTACAAACCACAACATAGAGACCAGAGCTGTGACTTGCTCAAGGAACTTTCCCAGTCTGTGATTCCTCCAGTGCTTACAAGTTCCTCCTTTTAATGGATGTGAAATCACTGGTAGAGAGAATTAGGCAATCAGCTGCTTACTCATTATCTAAGCTAAGCACCAGGTACTACACAACAGCCCAGGGTTTGAATTCCTGCCTGAGCATGAGCAGCATCACAGGCTGTCACAGTTTGGAAATTTGGGGCTACTTCCAAATAATCAAAACCACTAGTGTTAAATGCTAAATATGCCAATGTCCACCATCCACAATAAATTAAAGAATAGAAGCATATACAAGGTGGCAAAGATTAGGAAAATAACATAATAGGATTTACATTTTGAAGAGTTTACTCTGACCTTATCTAATGCTCATCTATGCTTTGTGATTATTCTATAATTGGTATGTTCCAAAATTTATGTTAATGAAATGGAGTAAAGAATATATATGAAACAAATTTTCAAAAATTAAAAATGAAACCATGGAGTCTGATCACATTGTCTTGAGATAAGTAAGAGTTTAGAACACCGATACTTTAGTAGACAGAGGAAAACTTGCACAAGAACGATGCTTGCCTTGTTGACCATTTTACCCGTAGATCCCACCAAGTTACTTAACACATAGTAAGTGCTCAATAAATAATTGTTAAATAAATAAATACATAAATAAATACAGCAGTGGGATTCAGTATGATAGGGACTGAAACATGTGTTCTGGATTGGGAATTAAATCATTGGTGGCTTGGCAAAAACAGTTTCATTGAAATTGGATTATCCTTTAAATCACTGTGTGTAATCTAATACTGCAGTAAATTCTCACTTTGTACAATTTAAGCCATACTTCTGATGCCAGTTGTCAGTCTCCATGTAGCTATTTTCTGTCTTTATTTTAGAAATTCAATTATTACACTGTTTTGAAACATTTACACTTTTCAAAAATGTACATGTATAGATATTTGCTATATCCATATATACACAGTGAAGTTTCTCTTCCATCCCCCCTCATTTCTGCATGCCTCCACCAAACAGGTAACCATGTGTCTTTCTAGACTTTCTTTATATCTATTCAAGCAAGCACAGAGATTCTTATTTTTACACATTTCTTACTCTGAAGGCAGCATTTTGTGCATACTGCTCTGCACTTCACTTTTTCATATTGCTGTTTCTTAGAAATCTTTCCAAATCAATAAAGAGCTTCCTTGGTATTTTTTACTGTTGCAAACTGTTATACTGTGTGCCATAATTTATTTCACCTAGCCCCTATTGATGGTCATTTATATTGTTTTCAAACAGTGCCACAATGAATAACCTCAACATGTATTATTTCTCACATGCACATAAATACCCAGGAATTACTGGGTCAAACATGTACTCATTTGTAATTCCTATAAATGCTGTAAATTATTTTCCATGGAGATTCTACCAGTACATGTGTGTCAGTTTGTATTTCCATAGCAGCTCACTGACAAAGTTTATTATTGAACTTCTGGATGTTGTCAATCTGATGGGTGAAAAATAATATCTGAGTGTGGTTTTAATTTGCATTTTCCTTGTTGACATCGAGCATCTTTACATTTTTTTAAAAGCTATTTACATCTTTTTTCTATGCACTGAAAGTTCCTTTACCTTGACTTGTGTCATAGTTTGGGTTCTGCTGGAATAATAGCCCAAAGAAAAGATTTGGGTGCCAGTGGTTTATTTGGGAAGTGATGCCTGCAAGCAGGAGTAAGCCAACCTAAGAGTGTATTTTCTGTGTTGTTGCTATAAACCAGGAGGGTTGGAATCTACCAGGTTTTCTAAGAAGCATGCAGAATGCCTCCCAGAATTATCCTTCCAAAGAATGGAAAGCTAGGACATTTATTCTTAGTCCTTCATTAGTTGAGGGCTGCCCCAGAGGTGCCATAGTTCTTCACACTTCTGGACTACAACATAGGGCTCAGAGCTTGATGGCCTTGGAGAAGCCCTTGAGATAAAAAGCTCAAAGAAGCTAGATATAAGCTTGACGTAAGATGCTGCCCCAGGAATTGGAGCTCACATAGAACTGTCCACCATAGCACCTGCTGAAATCAAAGGTGGGCCAAAGGGATGTGGTATGGGGCAACAATGTATCTCCAACAGTAATCTATTCTCTTATTGACTTCTGTTGATAGGAGCATAGTGTAATTGTAAGTTATAAATATTATCCCTGGTTTATAATTTTGCTTATACTGTTTTTAAAATAATAGCTTTATTGAGATATAATTCATATATCTTACAACTTACCCATTAAAAGTATACAATTAATGGTTTTTAGTATATTTGCAGAATTTTACAGCCATCACCACAATAAATTTCAGAACATTTTCATCCAAGAGAAACCCTGTATCCATTATCAGTCATTCTCTATTTCAGTCCTCTGCTCCCAGCCCCTGGGAACTACAAATCCACTATTTTTATGAATTTGTCTATTCTGGGCATTTCATATAAATGGAATCATACAACATATGGCCCTTTGTGATTGGCTTCTTTAATTTGGCATATTGTTTTCAAGGTTCATCCATAGTTCAGTATGTATCAGTACTTCATTCCTTTTTGCTGCTGAAAAAAATCCCATTTTATGGATATACCGTATTTTATTTATCCATTTATCAGTTGATGGACATTTGGATTGTTTCTGCTTTGAGGCTATTATTAATGATGCTGCTATGAACATTTGTGCACAGATTTTTGTGTAGACATATATTTTCCCTTGTTTCTCATTTCCTACCTATGAGTGGAATTTCTGGGTCATATGGTAACTGTATATATCCATTTGAGGAACTGTTTTCAAAATGTCTGTACCATTTTACATTCCTACTAACAATGTGTGAGGGTTCCAATTTCTCCATATCCTCACCAATAGTCTTTACTGTCTGTCTTTTTTTTAGTTTAGGCATTCTAGTGGGCATGAAGTAATATTTCATTGTGGCTTTTTTTTATAAAGCATTTTTATTTTTTTTTTAATATTTATTTATTTTGAGAGAGAGAGCATGAGTGGGGGAGGGCTAGAAAGAGAGGGGAAGAGAAAATCCGAAGCAGGCTCCGCATTGTCAGCTGAGAGACTAACGTGGGGCTCAATCTCATCAACTGTGAGATCATGATCTGAGGCTGAAATCAAGAGTTGGATGCTGAACTGATTCAGCCACCCAGGCACCCCTCATTGATTTGTATTTCTCCATTGGCTAATCATGAGTTATTTGTTTCATGCACTTGTTGGTCATTTGTACATCTTCTTTGGAGAAATGTCTATACAAATCATTTGCCCATTTTTTAGTTGAGTTATGTATCTTTCTAATTTGAGTTGTAAGGGTTTTCTATACATACTCGATACAAGTCCTTTATCAACTATATGAGTTGCAAATATTCCTCCCACTTGATGGGTAGTCTTTTCACTCTCTTGATGGTGTCCTTTGAAGCACAATTTTTTTTTCGTGAAGTTCAGTTCATTTATTTTTTTCTTTCGTTGCTTGTGCTTTTGGTGTCATATGTAAGAAACCGTTGCCTAATCCAACGCCATGAACATTTACTCTTATTTTCCTTCTGAGACTGTTATAGTTTTATTATTTTTTAAGTTTTTATTTAAGTAATCTCTACACCCAATGTGGAGCTTGAACTCACGACCCTAAGATCAAGAGTTGCACAGTCTACTGACTGAGCCAGCCAGCTGCCCCTGAGAGTTACAGTTTTAGCTCTTACATCTAGTTGTTTTTTGGTTAATTTTTTGGTTAACTTCTGTATATGGTGTGAAGAAGAGGTCCAAGTTTATTCTTTCGCATGGGGATTTCCAGTTGTCCCATAATCATTTATGAAAAGACTGTTTTTTTTACCTATTGAATTTTTGTGGCACCCTTGCCAAAATTTAATTGCCTGGGGTACCTGGGTGGCTCAGTCAGTTAAGTGTCTGACTTCAGCCCAGGTCATGATCTCACAGTTTGTGGGTTTGAAGTTCATGGATTTGAAACCCGCGTCAGTCTCTGCACTGACAGCTCAGAGCCTGGAACCTGCTTTAGTTTCTGTGTCTCCCTCTCTCTCTCTGCCCCTCCTCCCCTTGTGCACTCTCTCTCTTAATAAATAAACCTAAAAAAAATTTAATTACCCATAATATGCAATGACTTATTTCTGGACTCTAAGTGCTATTCCATTGATCTGTATGTCTACCCTTTTGTCAATGCCACCCTGTGTGTGTTAGTTGTAGCTTTATATGAAGTTCTTAAATGATGAAGTGTGAATCCTCCAGTTTTGTCTTTCTTTTCCAAGACTGTTTTGCTATTCTGGGTCCTTTGCACTTCCAAATGGATTTTATGATGAGCTTGTCAATTTCTGCAAAGAAATTAGCTGGAGTTTTGATATGGCTTGCACTGGAATTTTAGAACAATTTGGGGAATATTGCCATCTTAACAATAATAAGCCTTCTGACCCATGAGCATGAGATGTCTTTCAATTCTTTTAAAATCTTTAAAAAAATTATTGATAATGTTTTATAGTTTTCTTAGTGTAAGTTTTATAGTTCTTGTATTAAATTTATTCCTAAGTATTTAATTTTTCTGATGCTATTTAAATGGAAGAAGCTTTTTCTTAATTTTACTTTTGTATCGTTTATTACAAGTGCATGGAATACAGTTGATGAATGTATCTTTTTTTTTTAATTTTTTTTTTAACATTTATTTATTTTTGAGACAGAGAAAGACAGAGCATGAAGGGGGAGGGTCAGAGAGAGGGAGACACAGAATCTGAAACAGGCTCCAGGCTCTGAGCTGTCAGCACAGAGCCTGACGCGGGGCTTGAACTCATGGACCATGAGATCATGACCTGAGCCGAAGTCGGCCGCTTAACCGACTGAGCCACCCAGGCGCCCCTGATGAATGTATCTTGATCTTCTATCCTGCAATTTTGGTGAACTCATTTATTAACCCTAGTAGTTTTGTAGTGTATTCCTTAGTATTTTTTTTTATCCACTTCATTTGAGTTATATAATTAAATGTCTGTATGCCAGGGCTGCCATAACAAAATATCACAGACTGAGTGGCTTAAACAACAGAAATTTATTTTCTCAGAGTTCTAGAGGCTGCAAGTCCAAGATCAAGGTACAGTAGGGTTGGGTTTTCCTTGGCTTGCAGATAGCTGCCTTCTTCCTACATTTTCATATGGCCCTTCCTCTGTGTGTGTGTACATCCCTGGTGTCTCTTTCTCTTCTTATAAGAACACCAGTCAGAAGAACACCCAACCCTCATGACCTTCTTTAATCTTAATTACCTCTTTAAAGATGCTATCTCCAAATTCTATCACATTCTTTATATATATATTCTCTATTTTTTATTTGAGAGAGAAAGAGAGAGAGAGGAAGAGAGGCAGAGGGAGAGGGGTAGAGGGAGAGAGAATGAATCCTGATACAAGACTCAATCCCATGACCCTGGGATCATGACATGATCCAAAATCAAGAGTCAGATGCTCAACCAGCTGAGCCACTCAAGTGCCCTAATACTGTCACATTCAAAGGTACTAGGCATTAAGGTTTCAAAATATGAGTTTCTGGGGGGAAGGGAACACAATTCAGTCTGTAATAATGGCATAGAAAGTTGCCAGTGATACCCTCTCGTTCATTTTTTATTTTAGTAATTTGCATCTTTTCTTTTTCTTGGGCAATCTAGCTAAAAGTTTGTCAATTTTGTCTACTCAAAAAACAAACTTGGTTTTGTTAATTTTTGCTCTTGTTTCTCTGTTCCCTACTTCACTCATTTCTGCTGTAGTCTTTATTATTTCCTTTCTTCTGCTTACTTTGAATTTAGTTTGATCTTCCTTTTCTAGTTTTTTAAGATAGAGGTTAATTGAGAGTTTTCTTCTGTTTTGATATAGGCACTCACAGCGATAAATTTCCCTGTGAGCATTTCTTTAATGGCATCTCATAAGTTTCCATATGTTGTTTTTTCATTTTCATTTATCTTTTTAAAAAATGTTTATTTATTTATTTTGAGAGAGAGAAAGAGAATGCACACAAGTGGGGGAGGGCAGAGAGAGAATCCCTAGCAGGCTCTGCTCTGCCAGTGTAGAGCCTGATGCTGGGCTCCATCTCATGAACCACGAGATCATGACCTGAGCCAAAGTCAGACGCTTAACTGACTGAACCACACCAGCATGCCAATCTTTTTTTTTTTTTAAGTTCATTTATTTATCTTGAGAGAGAGAGAAAGAGTTGGCGAGGGGTAGAGAGAGAAGAGAGAGAGAATTCCAAGCAGGCTCCATGCTGTCAGTTCAGAGCCTCATGCGGGGCTCAAATTCATGAACCGTGAAATCATAATCTGAGCTGAAGTCGGACACTTAACCAACTGAGCCACCCAGGCACCTCTCATTTTAATTTATCTTAAAGTGATATCTAGTTTCCCTTGTGATTTCTTCTTTGACTCATTGGTTATTTAGGAGTGCCTTGTTTAATTGCCACATATTTGTGAATTTTCAAATTTCCTTCTGTAATTGATCGCTCATTTGAGGCCATTGAGGTCAGAGAATGTAGTTTGTAGGATGTAATTTCCTTTAAGTTTATTGAGCTTATTTTATCATCTAACATATAGTCTATACTCGAGAATTTTCTCTGTGCACTTGAGAAGAATATGTATTCTGCTTTTGGTGGGAAAATGTTTTATTGCTTTCAGTTAGGTCTAGTTGATTTATAGTGTTGTTCAAGTATTCTGTTTCTTTGTTGATCACCTCCCTACTTTTTCTATTCATTATTGAAAGTGGCATATTATAGTCTCAATCGATTACTATTGAATTGCTTATTCCTCCCTTCAATTCTGTCAGTCTTTGCTTCACGAATTTGGGGCTCTTTTTAGGTGCGTGTATGTTTTTAATTTTTGTCTTCCTAGTTAATTAATCCTTTTATCAATATAAAATATCCTTCTTTTTCTCTAATAACAATTCTTGTCTTAAAGTCTATTTTTTTCTGATACTAGTATGGCTACTCCAGTCCTCTCTAGCTATTGTTTGCATGGATATAGTATGTTTTGTCATACATATTTTTTTTAATTTTTATGTAGCTGAATTATATATATAAACCTTTTTTTTTAATTTTTTTTTACGTTTATTTATTTTTGAGACAGAGAGAGACAGAGCATGAACGGGGGACGGTCAGAGAGAGAGGGAGACACAGAATCTGAAACAGGCTCCAGGCTCTGAGCGGTCAGCACAGAGCCTGACGCGGGGCTCGAATTCATGGACTGCGAGATCTTGACCTGAGCCGAAGTCGGCTCCTTAACCGACTGAGCCACCCAGGCGCCCCTATATAAACCTTTTTCTAATGGGTTCTGTGTTTTGAACAATAGTTTGCCCTTTTCCATTTTAAGGTGATAACTCTTCCACGTTGTGTCTTATTATTTCTATATCTTCAGTTTTTGAATTTATATCTATTGTCCATTTGACTTTGTTTGGTGTTTAGTCTTAAGATGTGGGTCCATCGTAACTTTTTTCTTGTATATCCAATGGCCTCAATACAGTTTATTGAATGGGTTCATCTTCATTGTGGCTTTGAGCTACTTTTATCTTATATAAATTCTCTTGCGTATTTGCATCTATTTCTTACTGCCTTTTTTGTTATATTATTCTATTTGTCTACTAATGCACCAAGACTACAGTATTTATTGACTGAGGTTTTATAAGCCTTATTATGTCATCATATTAGGCTCCCCTCATTTCTCTTATTTTTCAGAATGTTTCCAGCTATCCTTGTGTGTTTCTTTTTTTCCTTATCAACATTACATCAATTTACCTACTTTATAAACATTCTAAGAATTCTAGTAGTTATTCTAATAATATCTAAACCCATTGGTATTTTTCTAGGATCACATTAAATTCATAAATTAACCTAGCTTGATTTCATCTTTTTTAAAGTTTATTTATTTTGAAAGAGAAAGAAAGAGCATGCATGAGTGGGAGAGGGGCAGAGAGAGAGGGAGAGAGAGAAACCCAAGCAGCTCCATGTTGTCAGCACTGAGCCCAATGCAAGGCTTGATCTCATAGACCATGAGAGCATGACCTGAGCCAAAATCAGGAGTCAGATGCTTAACCAACCGAGCCACCCAGCTGCCCCATGACTTAATCTTTTTGACATTGAATATTCCTGCTCAGAAACTTGGTATATCTTGACATTTGTTCAAGTCTATTTTCATGATATTCAGAAGTAGATATTTTTTAATTTTTAGAAATCTTTAATATGAAAAGTTAAAATACATATAAAAATAGACTAGCAATCAACAAAACTAAAAGGCAGCCTGTGGAATAGGAGAAGATATTTGCAAAGGACATATCTGATAAAGGGTCAGTATCCAAAATATATAAAGAATTTATAAAATTAAACATCTAAAACATGAATAATCCAGTTGAAAAATGGGCAGAAGACATGAATAGACATTTTTCCAAAGAAGATATACAGGTGGCCAACAGAGACATGAAAAGATGCTCATCATCATGTATTATGAGGGAAATGCAAATCAAAACTACAATGAGATATCACCTCACACCTGTCAGAATGGGTAAAATCAACAACACAAGAAACAACAGGTGTTGGGGAGGATGTGAAAAAGGGGAACCCCACATGCACTGTTGGTGGGAATGCAAACTGGTGCAGCCACTGTGGAAAACAGTATGGAGGTTCCTCAAAAAGTTAGAAATTGAACAACCCTAAAATCCAGTAATTACACTACTAGGTATTTACCCAAAGAATACAAAAATACTAATACAAAGAGATACATGCACCCCAGTGTTTACAGCAGCAGCATCTCCAAAGCCAAATTATGGAAACAGCCCAAGTGTCCATCAACTGATGAATGAATAAAAAAGATATGAGGTGATATATATATATATATATATATATATATATATATGATATATATGACATATATATCATATATATCTTTCATGTCTTTTTTCTATGATATATGTATCATAGAGTATTACTCAATGATTAAAAAATGAAATTTTGCCATTTGCAATAACATTGATTATTGATTGCAATAACTGGCCAGTATTATGCCTAATGAAGTAAGTCAGAGAAAGACAAATACCATATGATTTCACTCATGTGGAATTTAAGAAACAAAGCAAACAAGTAAAGGGGAAAAAAAGAGAGAGAGAGAGGCAAACCAAGAAACAGACTCTAAACTCTAGAGAACAAACTAATGGTTGCCAGAAGTGGGTGGGTGGGGGAATGGGTTAAATAGGTGATGGAATTAATGAGTGCATATGTTTTGATGAGTACTGGGGGTTGTATGGAAGTGTTGAATCACTATATTGTACACCTGAAACTAATATTACACTGTCTGTAACTAACTGGAATTTAAATAAAAACTTTAAAAAAAATAGACTAATATTATGAACCAAAACCATAGACCAAGCTTTAAAATTATGAGCACATGAGTGGCAGAGCATTTGACTGCAAAATTATGAGCACATGGCCAATATTATTTAGTCTTATTTCCTTTCCCCTTCCTTCCCTCAATATTTTACTTTAAAATTTTTTTTAATGTTTATTTATTTTTGAGAGAGAGAGACAGAGGGCAAGTGGGGGAAGGGCAGAGAGAGAGGCAGAATCTGAAGGCAGACAGAATCTGAAGCAAGCTCCAGGCTCCAAGCTGTCAGCACAGAGCCTGATGTGAGGCTTAAACCCATGAACCATGAGATCATGACCTGAGCTGAAGTTGGACGCTTACCTGACTGAGCCACCCAAGTGCCCCTCTTCCATCAGTATTTTAAAACAAATCCTGACTATAGAAAGCTTATGAAGGAAATTGAAGAAGATACAAAGAAATGGAAAAACATTCCGTGCTCATGGATTGGAAGAATAAATATTGTTAAAATGTCAATACTACCCTAAGTAATCTACACATTCAATGCAATCCCAGTCAAAATTGCACCAGCATTCTTCTTGAAGCTAGAACAAGCAATCCTAAAATTTGTATGGAACCACAAAAGACCCCGAATAGCCAAAGTAATATTGAAGAAGAAAACCAAAGCGGGAGGCATCACAATCCCAGACTTTAGCCTCTACTACAAAGTTGTAATCATCAAGACAGTATGGTATTGGCACAAAAACAGACACATAGACCAATGGAATAGAATAGAGACTCCAGAATTAGACCCACAAATGTAGGGCCAACTAATCTTTGATAAAGCAGGAAAGAATATCCAATGGAAAAAAGACAGTCTCTTTAACAAATGGTGCTGGGAGAACTCGACAGCAACATGCAGAAGAATGAAACTACACCACTTTCTTACACCATTCACAAAAATAAACTCAAAATGGATGAAGGACCTGAATGTAAGACAAGAAACCATCAAAACCCTAGAGGAGAAGCAGGAAAAACCTCTCTGACCTCAGCAGCAGCAATTTCTTACTTGACACATCTCCAAAGGCAAGGGAATTAAAAGCAAAAATGAACTACTGGGACCTCATCAAGATAAAAAGCTTCTGCACTGCAAAGGAAACAATCAACAAAACTAAAAGGCAACCGACGGAATGGGAAGAGATATTTGCAAATGACATATTGGATAAAGGGCTAGTATCCAAAATCTACAAAGAACTCACCAAACTCCACACCTGAGAAACAAATAATCCCATGAAGAAATGGGCAGAAGACATGAATAGACGCTTTTCTAAAGAAGACATCCAGATGGCCAACAGGCACATGAAAAGATGCTCAATGTCACGCCTCATCATGGAAATACAAATCAAAACCACACCGAGATACCACCTCACACTGGTCAGAGTGGCTAAAATGAACAAATCAGGAGACTATAGATGCTGGCAAGGATGTGGAGAAACGGGAACCTTGTTGCACTGTTGGTGGGAATGCAAAGTGGTGTAGCCGCTCTGGAAAACAGTGTGGAGTTTCCTCAAAAAATTAAAAAATAGATCTACCCTATGACCCAGCAATAGCACTGCTAGGAATTTACCCAAGGGATACAGGAGTGCTGATGCATAAGGGCACTTATACCCCCATTTTTATAGCAACACTTTCAACAATAGCCAAATTATGGAAAGAGACTAAGTGTCCATCAACTGACTAACAGATAAAAAAGATATGGTTTATATATACAATGGAATACTACTTGGCGATGAGAAAGACTGAAATCTGGCCATTTGCAGCAATGGAATGGAACTGGAGAATATTATGCTAAGTGAAATAAATCAGGTGGCAAAGGAGAGATACCATATGTTTTCACTCTTATGTGGATCCTGAGAAACTTAATAGAGGACCAGTGGGGAGGGGAAGGGGGAAAAAAAAGTTACAGAGAGGGAAGGAGGCAAACTATAAAGGACTCTTGAATACTGAAAACAAACTGAGGGTTGATGAGGGGTGGGGGAGAGAGGAAAGTGGGTGATGGGCATTGAGGAGGGCACCTGTTGGGATGAGCACTGGGTGTTGTATGGAAACCAATTTGACAATAAATTATATATATATATATATATATATATATTAAGAAATAAATTAAAATGTATTACAAAAATAGATTTAACCTTACAGGTAATTGTAAACGTGGCTCTGGTAAAATAACTGGAGAAATGACACTTTAGGTGTGCAAATGAATGCAATATGGTTAACATAAAATGATGGTTTTTGCTTGGAACAATTGTGCTAAAACATGCAATAAAGTAAGTTTGATAATAAATAAATAAATAAATAAGCAAATAGATGTAACAAATCCCGGACATTATATTAAGAAGTTTCGTAAAGTTTTCTCCATATAGTTTTGTACATTTCTTATTAAGCTTATTCCTAGGCATTTATCTATTTATTGTTGTTTATATATATGAAGACTGATTTTTGTACATTAATTTTTTTCCTTTTCATTATTTTAAAAATATTGGTCTGTGCTAATTTGCATTCAGTGATTTGAAAAAGTAAGGTAATGGCACAAAAACAGACACATAGACCAATGGAATAGAATAGAAACCCCAGAACTAGACCCACAAACGTATGGCCAACTCATCTTTGACAAAGCAGGAAAGAACATCCAATGGAAAAAAGACAGTCTCTTTAACAAATGGTGCTGGGAGAACTGGACAGCAACATGCAGAAGGTTGAAACTAGACCACTTTCTCACACCATTCACAAAAATAAACTCAAAATGGAT
>NW_024412397.1:50658751-50658846 GCF_014898765.1 Herpailurus yagouaroundi | reverse complement strand
TAGCCAAATTATGGAAAGAGCCTAAATGTCCATCAACTGATGAATGGATAAAGAAATTGTGGTTTATATACACAATGGAATACTACGTGGCAATG
>NW_024412397.1:50621227-50658651 GCF_014898765.1 Herpailurus yagouaroundi | reverse complement strand
AAAAAGAGGTTAGAGTGGTAGAGAGCCAAAGCATAAGAGACTGTTGAGAACTGAGAACAAACTAAGGGTTGATGGGGGGTGGGAGGGAGGAGAGGGTGGGTGATGGGTATTGAGGAGGGCACCTTTTGGGATGAGCACTGGGTGTTGTATGGAAACCAATTTGACAATAAATTTCATATATAAATTAAAAAAAAAAAAAAGAAAATTCCCAAGATATAAAATAAAAACAAAACAAAACAACTTTCTCTTTCTTCCACCCACCATCTCCAAAGGCTTCACTGAAAATGATTGTAAAAGATCTCTTAGGATCCCAGAAAATTATTTTTAGGTGACATTTCGTTTTGAAGAAGGTACCAGTCTTATGGTTGTAGTCAGTTTTACACAACTGTACTGTCCAGTCCGTGAGATGTCTTTGAATCCTGCAGTGTGCAGTTTATCAGGATTGCATGTGGAAAAATTCAGTGTCACAGAATGCAGTGTTCTGCTCAGCCTCTGTTCTGAGTCTTCCTCTCATGTGGTACAGATGCTGCTAATGGAAACAGTAGCCATGGAGGGAAGAGCAGTGCCTCCAGCTCTACTCCAGCCCGCCCAGGAAATTACTCATTATCACCAAGACCTAGCTATGCATCAGGAGACCAAGGTACAATACCCATCTTAGAGTTTTGAAAGAATGCACCTAAATTATGGAAGAAGTGCTATGGAGTTTGGAGTGATGAATTATCTGACCGTACACTCCCAGTTTTTCCTTAGCTTCTCATCCAGAGTTTTGAAGGTTTATGATTGGTGTGAACAATGATGATTAAATATCTTGGTGATTTACAAGGATGAGCCTCACTAGAAAATAGTGTTGAAACAGATGTAAAAGGAAATGTCTTGAAAAACCATGAGCCTTGCTGACCAAGATACAGAGTTCAAGGTTCTTCTCTATAGTGTGACTCTGGGCAAATCTGAGCCTTCCTTTAACCACCTACAAAATTGGTATAAAAATATACTTATCCTACAACTTCACAGGGTTGTTGGCAGAATTAAATGAAATAATCTGGGTAAAACTGTAAATTGTAAAACAGCATACAAATGTGAGGTGGTATTGTTAGGGTGACTTTTTCTAATTTTATCTTTACCTATAGAAGAGTGGCTTAGACTTTCTGAGTATAATCAAATTAAAGGCCCCATGTTACTCTGAATTCTCTTATTTCTTCCACTAGTAAGGACAAGGCTCATCTTTCTTTTTGCCTTCAGCTACCATGTTTATTTCTGGGCCACCAAAGAAACGACACCGGGGATGGTATCCTGGATCACCTGTCCCCCAACCTGGTTTAGTTGTACCTGTTCCTACAACTCGCCCTCTTTCAAGAAGTGGTAAGATGGATTTTAAGTTTTTTTGTTTGTTTGTTTTTTTAATTAGCAGAGGTGTCTTCTATTCTTTCCCTGAACCATTGGAGATAAATTTCCTTAATCATTATGTCCTGTATTATGTAAGGAAATTAATAGTAGCTGATATTTTGTCCCCATCACATCTGTCTTCCCTAAAAGTACATGTGTCATCACAATGGATCTTAAGTTAGCATCTGGCTTTGTTTTGGCCCACGGTATCAATAAGCCATTCTTTACATGCGGCATGATGCTAGTAGCCCACCAGCACAGGTCACAAATGGACTTGTTTTGCCGGTTGTGCTATTAGATATGTTCTCCTGAGCTCTGGTTCCTTATGTGACCTGCACCTATTATTTCTGGTCTAGAAACCACCCCCACCCCCCAAAAAAACCCAACTTGTTCTCCTTTATAATAACCAAGCCATAGCCATTGGGTACCTACTGTCAAATGTCCAAACACTAGTCTACCTTGCTGTATTAAGCACAGACAAATGTAAACATGCCAATTCTAAGACATGGATGGGATTCTTCAAAAATTTGTTTAGTTTTAAAGACTACATAGAGATTCTATATATACAAAGAATTATGCCCATATGTTACTGTGTTTGACTCTAGATAGTACTGATTAGTGATGAGTTTGACCTTCTTCACTGTTTTTGGAATTTTCCAATTCTCTATAATGAACAGATAAGCCACGATAATTGGAGTGGAGGTGGGGAGTTAACTATGAAACAGAATCCAAAAGATTGCATGTGGAAAAACAACTAGGAAAAACTATGAAAATGCTAAATAGTAGTTATCTCCAGATGATATGATTTATGGTTGATTTTTTTCCTTTTGTTTTTGTCACTTCTAATTTTATATAATAAACCATGAATTACTTTAATTAAAGAAAAATGGACGATTAGACTTCTAAAACTCCTATATTAAAAGTATTAAGACTGTTGATTTCAGTTGTATTTCACTTAGCTTTCATGTCTAATCCTTCTTGTCAAACAACTTTTTTTCCAGAGTCCCTTTTATCTGCCCCAGTTCCACAGACCCCATTAACTGGAATTTTACAACCTCGACCCATTCCTGCAGGGGAAACTGTAATTGTTCCTGAAAACCTGCTGACTAACTCAGGAGTTAGACCAGTAATTCTGATAGGTAAGGGGAAAGAATTCCAAATTGCCTGTGTCTGCTGGCATCTAGTACTGTTTCTTCATTTCATTCTTCATATATTTATCCATATTTGTTCATGCATGTATTCACTTATCCATTTATTAATTCTTTCAGCTTTTATTGGCCAGCTCTCTCATGCTATATTAAACATGTGACTAGAAGTTGGAAATAAGGCAGTCTATTTGCCTGCAGGGAATACTGTTAGGTAGGGAGTCTATCATTTAAATAAGTACAACATTGTGATACTTGAGCTAGTACAGGTTCACAACCAAGAACTACAAGAACTCAGAGGAGAGAGAGCTTAACTTTGCCTGGAGGGAGTCTGAAAAGACTTCTCAGAGGTGATGTTTCAGTTAGTTCCTGAAGGGTTGGCAAGAGTGGACAAGGTGGGGAAAAGGGAGCCAAACCACAGAGAAATGAAAAAACAAGCTGAACCAGCTAACAGGCCCCATTCAGGAGAACAAAGAAGTCCCAGAGTTGCATATCTGAACCATGGAGAAGCATCTGTGAATTAGTATGTTTATAGAGTCTGAGTGTTTCCAAGATGTCTATAAGTAGAGGTGCAGACATTTAGAGGTCTCTAGATTCCAGGACTAACTTAGTGCTTTTCAGACTCACATCAAGAGTCACCTCATTTGGGTGCTATCCTAGATCAGAAGGAGACTACCTGCTTTACCTTTGGAACTGAACAGATAGGGTGTATAAGCTCCACTGGATCTTTAGGGTATGTCTATGTGAGGTGTTATCTGCTTCTTTTGGTTGACTGGAGCCTACTGACATGGATGGTTTTGCTTCAAGCCCTGTCCTTTATCAGGCTGCCCTATCCACTGCTCTTGGGCCTATAGGCACTGGGAGAACCCCAGTTGTTTAAATTCCATATGGTCAGGAAGTTCTTATTGAACACCTGAGTGGCATGCATAATGCAGCTAAGTCTTGGAAAGATATTTGGAACATGGGACCATTTGGTGTCTGCCTTTTAGAAGGTCTCACAGAGGGACTACGCTCTTTACCACACCACCAAAATAGGGTACATTTCAACATATTTTTGTCCTATCTACTTCTAAGATAATTTGAGGCTGTTTATGGACATTTAAGAAGGGAACATAAAAATAACTAAGATAGCACAAAGAGTAGGAACCTGCAAGTACCAGTGACTAGAAGAATATTGCTGGTGATCAATGAGTTTAGCTTTTTAAAATGTTTAAGAAAACCTCAGGAAATGAAACATGTTATTGTAGTTTGTGTTCTGTCGTCTTATGTGGAAAGAAACTTGATCAAGAATTTTATTGGGAAATATTTTATCATTGCAGTTTTACAAAAGGATACAGAGATGTTTTGCAAATTCTCATCAATTCTCTGTGGCAGATATAATATTAACATGTCCTTTCTGTGGGAAACAGAGATAATATAATCTGAGTCTTTTGCTTCCTGTTCATCTGATTTAATATAAGTGAGAAGCATCTGAGTGAATTCCCTAGGATATTTGAGTGATTTGTTTGGTAGTCACCTAAGAGGGCAGGAAACTTTGTTAAGCATCTTTAATCCTAGTTGAGCAAGTATACCTGGTTGGACCTCAAAAAGAAATGTTGAACTTTATTGACCTGCTTCTATTGGGGCAGGCTATGGCACTTTACCCTATTTCTATGGAAATGTTGGTGACATTGTTGTGAGTCCTCTGCTGGTGAATTGCTACAAGATTCCACAGTTGGAAAACAAAGATTTGGAACATTTAGGGTTGACTGGCAGCCAGCTCCTGAGTGTGGAAAACATGATTCTTCTGACGATACAGTATCTTGTGCGACTGGGTAAGCAATTTTTAATAATTATTTGATGGTGACGATTTTTATTCTTTTCACAACATGGTTTTTTTCCCTTTCTTTCCCTACTTTCTCATACTCGTCTATTTGTCCATCTCTTACTTTCCCTTTCATTTGTAACATTCTTTTCCTTCAGCCCCACTCTCTATGACTGTTCCCTTTCTTCTCCCGTTTCTTTTCTTCTCCTTTCGGCCACTTGCCTGTTTTTTTCCCCACTTCTCTCTTGCCTAACCTCCCTACCCTCTGGCTTTGCTTGTGTCCTAGAAGAGATAAATTGCTCCACCTAGTGTCCAGTTTCATGATGGTCCTAAGGTCTCCAGAGTAGTTAGTATAGGCAGAACCTCAAAGGGCTATGGCCATGGTTACCCTCCTCCCTTGGGGAGTCTGTCCAAGCCACCTTTCCAAAAATGCACCTATCATCTGGACTGAAAATGTAGCCATTGTCTTAGACAATTATTTTACAGTTTTCCACTTAGCCTTTTTATCTTGTTTATCCACTGTCCCTACATCCATTTTTTTTTCTTCTGCAGCTACACCCCTTTGATGTAGTCCCATCGTGTTTTCCTTCATTGAGGCAGTAACTGTGGACCTCCCTGGAAGGCTCTGTAGGTTGTAGGGTAAAGGAGATACATAGGTCATGAACCCTTCACTTCCTCTCTTTGGTATATCCTCCAGAGGCCCACAGTGGGTGTGTGCAGGTGTCCTGACAATACTGTCCTGGCTCAGCAGCATTTACATTGCAATGTCCTTTATTTTGCAAACTGCAGCAGGTCATCTAATATGCAGCCTAATTATACACTCAGGACTTCAAGCCACTGATTTACTTAGGAAAATGTTCAAGATGTAATATTACATAGAAGAAATTTTCCATCTGCATTCTTAGGAATTATTTTAATGTTTGAAAATATATGTGTTAAATAATAAAAATACTGGGCTAACCAATGCTAAAAACAAAACAAAAGCTTCAGCCAACCGGATTCAGTCTTTAGAGCATCAGCTAGCACCTGTGGCTGTAAGTGTTGGTACCCTGACAGTGAAGGCCTGCTTTGACATGGGCTTTTGAAACGTGGAAGGCTTCAGATATCACTTTGATGGTAAACATAGGACTTGTTAGTCATGTTGATTAGTGGGTAATAAAATTATAAAAACCACCTCTGTCTGCAGCTCATTTGATGTCATAATTTTAATTGCTACATACACTGACTTTTAGCTATGTTCTAAGATCTAAGAGCGACCTCCAAATGCATCCAGAATTAGTAAAACAAGCCTGCATAGAGTAATTCTATTGGCAGGCCAAGCCAGTCAGCACAGCATTTTTTTCAATCTTAATAACAATTTATCAAAGTCCAAGTTAATTAAATGAACTAAATGGTCAAGACAAAATGGCTTCCCTCAAATTACTATAAAAGCTCTTGTCTTAAAAAAAAAAGGAAAAGAAAAATCTCCATTCAATCAGAACTCTTGTCTGCCTTGCAAGATCAGTTCTTTCTGGAGTTTTACTGTCAGCCAATTAATATATCTCTCAATGTGCAACATTACTGGCTATTTCTTTTTTTTTTTTAATCTAAATTTTGCATGTTAGGATACCTATTCTCAACAACTCCCTTCTTCTTCTCAAAAACTCCCTTTGGTTTTTGTTTGTTTGTTTTGCCTTCAAGGTTTTGAAGAAGGCAGCAAGAACATTTTCATATATACTGTAGATTATAGATAGACTTTTTTTTTTTAACCCAAACTTTTAGAAGAACAGGTCTAATACTTTGATGGCTCAGCTACGCGGGTGTAACAGAGAAGAGAAAAGCAAGATTCTGCAAAATGAACAGGTCTTTCCACTAGAGTCGCTTCAAAAAAAAAAAAATCCATCTGTTATTTCACAGTCTGAAAACCTTTTGAAGTAGATAATGAAATCAGCAAATCCAGTGATTATTGGAAGGCTCTGAGTCTGTTGGAACCTTGTCTTTTCTTAAGGTAGCTCTATCTGAAAAGCCATCAAAAAAAAAAAAAAGCCATCAGAACTGATGCTTAGGCTGAGTTGCTGGAGACCAGCAGTTGATGGGAAAAAATTACTATTATCAAGCTTGTGGGAAGTGGAGAAAAGGCTCCTGCAATTTGGCCATAAAGGCTGAGGATGAGGAAATGATGGGAGGTGATTGGAAGCAAGGCATTTTGCTCTTTTACCTCATTTAAACTTTGGTACATTTTTCTCCACTTCTCAATTCCTAACAGTAGTTCCTTCGAAACTCTGTAAAAGTGAATTTTAAGGCAGTAGAGAATGCTATGAACATGTTTGATAATTTTATTTTCCCAGAATGCCTTTATATTTGAAATTAATTATACTGCTTCATAGAACATGTTACTCAATCACGGTTTGGAGTGGATCTTATGGACACACCTATGAACCAGGCCTCTGAGCCTTCAGGTTTGTCTGTCTGTAAGAGGCAGTAGGGAATGGCAGACAGAACCACTTGCTTTTGGGCTGTCATTTATTCTGATGGAAGAAAGCTTTAAATAGACAGCCACCTTCCCTTCATCTCATTTGTACTGTGCATTTGCATAGTTGATACAAATCTATACGCTTTGAGCTCACCACCTACTATGTACCTAATGACCACTAATCATGATGCTAATTTGATAAAGCAAAATGAAGATAGAAGCTTTGGTGGTTCCCAGGTGATAAGATGGCATCCACCTCCCTATAGCAAGCAATTGGGGAGGGCATAAGAAACATTAACATAATGTATGCATTGCAGTGTTCTTGCCCTCTTTCCATGGACAGCATTAAAAAAACTCTGTGAGGATTTAATTTTCCATATCCTTAAAATATTACTAAACCTTCATTTTCTTACTTTCCCAGAGAACATGGGTGTTGGCCTGGGAGGCAACTTAAATCCCTATTAGTGGAAGGAGAGATTTCTGACTCATTCAAGGTGCCTCTTCTCATATAGAAGTGCAGTCCCTTAAACCTGTATTCTTTCCCAAGGGGATTTTAATACTGGATTCTGAGGCTATTGCTTGATCTCGGGTCACAGACACTGAAGGATCTGTATCTATCTGTCTACTGGAGCCTGACTTTCAAATCTCAGGTCTGCAGAGCAAAAGAAATCACTGAAGAGAGGTAGTGAGCATAGGAATTCATCTGAGTCACTTGGATGCCAAACATTGACTTGCTTGCTTTGTCCTACAGACTGGCTGAGTTTTAAAGAGAAGCAGAGAAACAAAACACCCCTCATTCCAGGGACTGCCAGTCACCCACACAAATTTAGCCTATCATAACCACAGCTGGAGGAAAGGGCCAAACACCATTCTTAACAATCCAGAATGCAGGGGGAACAGCTATATGACAGTGACATTCTCTATCTAGGGGAATTGTGTGGCTGCTTAAATATAAGCTAAAATAAAAAACACTTAAACTTAATTTTCCTAAGGACAGTATTCCTTAGAATAGATACAGATGCAATACATTAAACTGTTTTTCAAAGTAGCTATAAATAAATTGAGAAATGGGTGAAACCTAAAGTTTAGCTTCTTCCCTCCTGAGTCATTAACCATGTCTGTAACACCACGTTTAACAGGTCAACGAATATACCACCTTCAGGGACAACCCCCTAAGGAATTGATACTCTCTCTCAGTATATCCTCTTTTAAAAATATCATGAATAGCATAAAGGAAAACAGAAGTCTGCATCTTTTTTTAATATTGAGGCAGAGAGAAGGTAATTTCACAATGGAAAATGGTTAGTTGGGGTCCGTACTTGCGGCCCCAACAGGAAAAAGAGCCCATTTGCCCAGTTGGAGTATGGTGGAAGGGCCGTACATGGACATATGTGTGTGTTTCTCTCCTTTCTAGCTGTGATATTTTTAAAATTCTAGCTGTAATTCTCTTCAATTTAGGTCCTGATCAGATACCTCTCAGGGAAGAATTTGAGCAAATCATGCTGAAAGCTATGCAAGAATTTACTCTGAGAGAGAGAGCCCTGCAGATGGGTGCTCAGTGTGCACCTGTGTCTCCAGGACAGCTCCCCTGGCTGGCTAGACTAATTGCCAGCGTATCTCAAGACTTGGTTCATGTGATTGTGACCCAGAACTCTTTGGCAGAGGGCATTTCAGAGACGTTGAGGACTCTCAGTGAAATGAGACACTATCAAAGACTACCAGATTATGTCGTGGCAATTTGTGCATCGAAAATCAGAGGAAATGAATTTTGTGTGGTAGTACTAGGTGAGTCATGTTTTTTTAGGGTTTTTTTTTTTTCATCTATTCATTCAATCATCTGTCCATTTATTGGGTGTTCAAGCATCCATGTAATTAATCTCTAATTGCTCCAACTTGAGTTCTTCCTCCTAATTTTAACTTTTGTTTTTCTCCTCAGATCAGATTTTTGTAGCCCTTAGTTTGACTGGTGTCCCTGTCAGCTGGTTGTGAGAACATTATTTCAAAGCATACCCTAGTAATAGATACCCTTGTCTCAAGTAACTTCTGTTCTTAAAAGGTTTTGGAAATGTTACCACTCTAGCATGTGATAAAGCCATTGCCACAGGTGGCCTAAGCCAGTTAATCAAATTTGGCAGGAACTTAGCTCATATATTCACCTCCTCACTAAAGAGGATACTTATGCTGTAACATTGACTCTAAAGAAAAGGTTCAGGAGGTTGGTACATTACAAAATGTGTTTTTGTTCTTTGTGCAATTTTCTGTCAGGCACCATCGTGAGTAGCCAGCCATCTGAATTAAATTTGCTTTTTTTCTCTCTAGTGAAAGGCTCTCACCTATTCCTACTAAAGAGGCCAAGCGCCCTCACTTTGGCAAAACCTGCCTGCCCATCTCTCTATGACATATGACATAAATCTCTTTCAGAAAGTATAATACATTATTTTTTTTTAATTTTCATTTGAGAAAACAATTAAACGTCTTAAACTTACATTTTTAATACAGATATTCATAATAGCCATGCAAACACAGTTCTTAAAGGTTTTTCACATTCTCCCCTAGTCTTTAAACACATGTACAGTATGTTTTCACTTATGTTACAAACATAAGGTATATCATTTTTGCCCTTGATCATCTAACATTTTATTATAAACATTTTCTGTTTAAAATTGTCATTTTAAATGCTGAGTAATTGTCCATCTTTCTATGTGCCCTAATTTCCTTAACCAAGTCTCTGTAGTTACTTACTTCAGTTGTTTCCAATTTTTGCTATTATAAATCATATTTTAGTGAGTATTTGTTCATGGATGCATCACCTCCTCTCCCTCTGTTCTGCAGGTCAGCATCAGTCCAGAGCTCTGGCAGAGAGTATGCTCACCACAAGTGAGTTTTTGAAAGAAATTAGTTATGAGCTCATCACAGGAAAGGTCAGTTTCCTGGCATCGCATTTCAAAACCACATCATTAGGTGAGTGGTTGTAGGATTCAGCAACACTGACAGCCCCTAACTATGTGATTTTCTGAATTTAAATCTTAGCCTGTCAAGGAGATGAGCGTGGAGCTTGAACTTGCCAGCCGACCTTCCCTCATTCGGAATGGTTTATCCTCAGTATTTTGTTACTGACACAACAAGGGGTCCAGAGGAAGGCATGCAGGCACTAATATGGAGGGCCTCCGCTCAGCCACTATTTAGTGATGTGACCTTGGGAGAGATTCTGCCTCCCCAGATCTGTTTTCTAATATGCCAAATGGAGATAGAATGATCCCATCCTGCCCGCTTTGAGTATTATGGAGGTCAAGAGAGATATGCCATGTGAAAGCATACAAATTGTAAGCACAATACAAATGAGAGTAGCTCTGGCTATAGAGATACTCTACAGGCATGGCCAAGTGTAAACTCAGACATAAAAAGCTGGCTGAGTAAACCCAGACAGGAAAAGCTGGCTGACTGACAAATCTTGATGAGAACCCAGCTTAGGTGCCCAATTTGGAGATTGATAGAAATGTATCATCCTTGTAATCTTCTTATCTCCACTTTATTGTGTAATAGGCGATGACCTGGACAAGCTTCTAGACAAAATGCAACAAAGAAGAGGAGAGAGTGTGGTTACGCCCTTCAACGGAGACCTTCACGAATGTGTGTCAGCTCAGGAGGCTGCCGCTATGATTCCCACGCAAAACCTGGGTAACGTCACCTCAGACCAAAAGGAGGAAATAGAAGCTAAGTCATTCTGAGGATTTTTGAGGTCTTGTCTTAGAGTCACAGACTATAACAGGCTTTTCCTCATTGTCTACATGATAAATAGGGTCCAAATTAAAAATGTCTTACTATGGGGCCTGGATCAAGCACCTTGTCCTTAGTAAATGTCTTCTAGAATTAAAATCAAAGACTTTATTATAAGCAGACTCTCTCTTTTTTTCCCTCGAAAAATTCTGGGGTCCATGGGGTACTTTCCTTAGCTCCACCAGCTATGCCCAGAGAGCTTTCAGTGTTATCTGAGGCTTACAAAGAACTGCTTGAGTGTGGAATGCAGTCCGTGCAGGACTCCTGGCTCTCCACCCCCTTCATTTACTCTCTGACACGTAAAACACACATAATTTCAGTGATTGCAAGGCGTTCCTGGCAGATAGCTCAGCAATACCAACACACCATCTTCCCTGCAAGCCTCCAGGACATAAGAGAGGATGGTGGGACCAGGACTGAGGAGCTCCATCATTCAATTGGATTCCTTTATGTTCAGATTCCTTTCCCAATTCCCTATTTGACAAGGACAACATAGGAGAGAACCGAGATAAAAAAGATAGGACAAAGGGTAGACGTGAAACAGAACCATAGAGCTGCTGCTGACAGCCTTCTGGCCTTCACTTGATAGGAATGTATAATTTATATATTAGGATTGCCTCAGCAATAAAAGCAGCATGGCTTGGCATCGGCTCAGTCACACAAACAAATTCAAACACACACAATAAAAGTTACTTACTTCTGCGTGTTATTTGGTAAGAAAATGATCACCAAGATGATCTAAAATATGTTCATAGTTTTTGAATTATTAACAAAGTTAGAATTTAAAAGCTCTTAAAGTACTTAACAGATTTCCATGTTCATATCCTCAATTCCCTGCTTAAGAAACATTGCTTAAAGATATTTTTAGATTTCCTCAAACTTCAAAATTTACTAGGTTGAATTCTACAAAGTTATGCTATCATCTGTGCTAGTCCCCATCTATTTAACCTATGACATGAAAGAAATAATAGCTTGTCAAAAGACAGATTTATTTTGATTGGTAATCTTTGTGGGTCAAAAACCATACTGTTATTGTAAGTTTGCAGCTTTGGGCTTTTCTAGTGGGTTCTCTCAGCCACCTGTATAAATCTCCACTCACTCTCAGGGTTCCATGTGGCTAGGGTACTGTGACTACTGTCTTTGCCTTGGCTGCACTGTAGTTTGGTTTGAGAAAACATTAATTAGTGCAGGTTAATTGGGCCCTTGTGTGTTTCAGTGAGACTTCCACATGTGTTCCCAATAAAAAGCAGCCTCGTAAAGAAGTATTAAATGTTGCCTGCTTGAGTTCATTGTTTGTGCATGCATGCACGTATGAGATTGCTTGGTTGTAACTTGTAATAAAAAGCTACTGGCATGTTTAGAGTGTTTGGGCAATGTTTTTCTAATACGTCACCTCTTGAGTGGCCAGCTGGCCATGTCATGAGTCAGGTCTCTTCAGATAGTACAGGCGTCAGCATTGAAGTTCACCACAACCACCTACAATTGCCAGGTCACAAACACTGGCAAGTCAAGTGGGAAGAGAGGTGAAGGTAGTATCTCTTGACCTGTGTCATGCATTCCCCAGGGAGGAGAATTTCAAATCATGTTGCAACTGACTTGGAGAGGAAATGTGTACTGTGGTGCCATCCAGAAAAGTTCAAAGGAACTCAGCATTATTATGGTTACAGCATCACCTCCTTCCCTGAACGAGGTCTGGGCTTGGGCACCTGACCTTGCTGATAGTGCGCAAGAAAACTGGAAACTCTTGCTTCTCCGCTCCAGAGAAGAGTCCCGGCTCTCGCTGAGAGAGTGTAGTCTGTCCCTACATTTCTGGGTGGGGGAGGGGTGTTGAGTAGTGATTTGTGAGACAATCAGTTGATTTTAAAAGAATACATTTGTACAGTTACCACATTCACTCTTGGACACATCCTTTCAGCCAGGTTTTCAGGGAAAATAAGCAAATCTATTAAAACTCAACAGAGAGTGAGACTAGACAGTGAGAATGCTTGGTAGAGAGCATTACTTTACCATGTATGTGTGTTGTGTGTCCCCTGTATGGATTCATAGTGGCCATCAACAGAAGTGAATTAATCTTGTTCTTATGACTTTTTTATTTTAGATTTAGATATTGAAACCTTCCAAATTTATCAACCACAGCTAACGGTTGCCAGAAAACTCTTATCCCAGGTGTGTGCTATAGCAGACAGCGGCAGCCAGAGCCTGGACCTCGGCCACTTCAGCAAAGTGGACTTCATCATCATTGTCCCAAGATCGGAGGTTCTGGTCCAGCAAACTCTTCAACGGATTCGACAATCAGGTGAGATTGAACTTTCAAAGAACACCCTATGAAGATCCACACTTAGATTCCCTCTGCCTCTTGCTTTTGCTTAATCCAAATGTTTATAGAACAATTCCATCCTTTTTTTTTTACAGTAATACAAATGATAAGAGCACTTTAAACATTATTTTAAATTTATCTGCAAGTTTTACCTCAAAAGTACTCTGACCCTTTTCCCTCCTAGGTCAAGGGTAAATTGATGTGCATGTTTGCCTGATACTGTTAAGTCCATGATGTAATTGGTGGACTAGAAACTGGTCGTTCATTTATGAAGAGAAATTTTCTCAAAGGATAACCCTGCATGGGGCACTGGGGTCTATGCCACCTGAACCCGTTCTGTGGCATAGATGGGTGGCTTCTTAGATATTTAGCACACTTCCAGCACATTTTCAAACTGGAAACCAGATCACCATTCCCCCATGTCAACAATGATAACACCTCCTTAAACAACTACAAAGTTAGAATTTCTTCTAATGACTTTAAGAGAATGAGTAGGGAAGAAAAAATATTTTTCTCAGAAAATGGAAAAAAGAGGAAGGAAAGATTTTAGAAGTCTGTGGTAAATAGTATCCCTTCCAAATATAAAATTTGCCTAGAATTAGAAGATGCAATAAATAATTCAGAAAACTGGGGCAGCTAAAAAATGCTTGCCTTTGTAAGCTAGGTTTGAAAAAGAAATTATGAATGTCATCTTTATAAGCTTCTGAGTACCTTAGCTGAGAGAAACACATACATACATACACACATACACATGCAGATTTTACCTGGAGGATGAATCTTTAGCCATAGTAATAAAATTTGATTTTCAATATAGTTGAAAAAAAGTAAGAAGAAGAAAAATTCAGGAAATTAAAATGTAGTTTATTATGTTTCACGCCTATGATACAGTGCTCTTTAAACTTTAGTATTCATATAGATCACCTGGGGATCTTATTAAAATGCAGATTCCTCTTAGTGGTTCTGGATGGGCTCATTTCTTTTTTTTCAACTGAGGTATAGTTGACATATAACTTTGTATTAGTTTCAGGTGTACAACATAATGATTCGATAATTGTATATATTGTGAAATGATCACCACAGTAAGTCTAGTTAACATCTGTTACCATACATCCTTGCAGAAATTTGTTCTTTTTCTTTCATTGGGAGGAGGACTTTTAAAATTTACTCTCTTAGCAACTTTAAAACATGCAATATAGTATTATTAACTATAGTCACCATGCTGTGCATTACATGCCTGGGATTTATCTATTTTACAGCTGGAAGTTTGTACCTTTTGACAACTTTCACCTGTTCCCCACTACCCCATCCAGCAACCACCGATTTCCTCTCAGTATCTATGAGCTTCTTTTTGTTGTTGTTTTTTGTTTGCTTATTTGTTTTGTTTTTTAGATACCACATGTAAGTATGACTGTATGGTATTTGTCTTTCTCTGACGGACTTATTTCAGATTCAACATTTCTAATGTGCTCCCAGGGGATGCCAGTGCTGTTGGTGGGAGGACCACTCTTTGAGTAACACACTCTATAAGAAATCTTTCAGTGTTAGTTCCATGGGCTAAACGAGCTGAATGACAATAGATTTTCCCCTCTTTACATGTGACTGACACTCTACATGTGACTTTCCATGCCTTCTGGAGGCCCAAGTGCCTGGTCAACAGTGTGATAGTTTTTGCAGCCTCTAAAATTCTGAATGACAAGTTACAAAATGACCTGTTGGAAATATTGACTTATAGGTGATTAGCCAGAGAAGGTCAAACGCCTTCTCTTACACTTCTGCCAGAAACCAGAGTGAGTTCTAGGCCCCCTCAGCTACTCGCTGTTTCTGCACTACTTTCTGCTCCTATTGTGGGAAATGGATGGGTTATAGTCATAGCAAGCAGTCACCAGATTTTTTTTTTCATGGATTTTTCACTTCCTTACCATGGAGGGAATGCCTTCTCTTATATGTCTTTTATTTGTACCAGTTGGGCTTTGTGGCCTTCCTGAGTTTGTGATCTGATATCTGAAATCATGCTTGAGCAAACACATCATAGCACCTGTTTCAAGTGGTGAAATCACCCATGGTCAGCAATTGTGCTCTCTGCAGAGGCTTTTCCTAAAATAGCCTCTTGGTGACCTGTATTTTCACCTTTCTTAATAAATGTAAGACCCTAAATAAAACCTTGCATTTTTGAGATGAAATTGTGTAGGTCCTTCCTTTTCCCTTCTCAGTGTCCTCAGATTTTTAAAGTGAGAATTTCAAGACTATAACACCTCAGCAAGGTACCAGAATTTGACCAATTACATAAGCTTGGAATCTGGAAAAACCAATGTTATGGACAAATGTGGAAAATTCAAAGCAAAGCATATTTTTAAAATTATTCATATCTGGCTTTGGAATACATACTTAATTTTATGCTGCAAAAGCAATCACTTCTATATATTTAAAAATAACTTTGTTCATTTTATTATAAAAAATAGTTGCATTCTTTATTTTTTAAAAATAGAAGAATCAAAGTAGGAAATTTTAAACATTTATAATCCCACTATTCAAGGATAACTAGTATTACAATCTGGGTGTTAACAAATGACTTAATACCTAGTGTTTCAGGCTTTCTTCTCTACCTCTGTCTGTTTTTTTCACCTTACATTTTAGTATGACATTTTTCTGTATCATTAAAAGCTTTTGTAAACATCATTGTTAATGAATATGTAGTATTCCATATCATGATGGCACCAGCATTTATGTTCTTTACTATTTAAATACCTTCATATTCTTGGAACATATAACAACTGATTGTACGAGAGCAAGCACATTTAAGGTATAAAGAGAAATTGTCCACAGCAGAGTAGTAAGCACTACTAAAACAACTATTATCCATTAAAACAACTCAAACATCAGAGCTATGAAAACAGAAAGGATTCTCAAGAAATCATCTTGTTCAGTTTCCTCATGTTTCACCATATGAGTCAAGAAGAGCTTCATTTGCCTAAGGTCACAGAGGGCAGTGCCTTGGGGACAAGAACTGCTTTTTCATTTCTGCAGGCCTGTGCCTCACTTGTGCCTCTCTCCAGCCAGGTGCAAGTAGCTGCCCAACTAATGTTTGAATGAAGGGCTGGAGGGAGAGAGGGGAGGGATAGACAGAGGGGAAAACAGTGTCCAAGTGCTCCGTTTTCTGGTTCTATTTGCCTTTCCCTAAAGGAAGCATTTCAGCAGCTAGTCGGCCAGGAAAAGCATCAGGCAGGGAGAAGCAGCCAGGGCATGCAGAAAGGCCACATCCTTGGCAGTCCTTGTGTGGGTGAAAGAAAAAGGTGAAAATAGAAACCATCACATCGTTGCAGACTCAGCTCTAAAGCAAAGCATGTGATACCTCAACTCACATTCTAATTATGGAAGGGAGGCAGATAGGAAAAAAGAAAAAGAAAGAAAACATGGAAAGAATTGGAAGGTAAAAAAAGAAATTAATGGGGTTAAACATTTTTAAGTTTGACCAAAATGCATTGTAACTGCTGGAATGATCAATGGAGAAGCAGCATAAGGAATTTTTAGACTATAGGAAATACTTCTGTCATAATGTCATTTAAAAATTTTTTGATGTGGGAGCATAATTCTTTTAATTCTAAGGAGATCCCAAATTCTATAACTTGGAATACTAGGGTATCAGTGTGATCAAAATGCAAGCCACTTTCAATTCAAGGTGATTGGGATGACAACAGGAAATATTAGTGATCGTAAATATTTTGTTCCTCCCTGCTTTTAAAATGGTGTCTGTGGTGGTCTCAGTGAATGAGAGCAGTGAATGAGAGCAGATCTGGCAGCTTCCAGGCAAGGAAGTTTTATGCTCGGGGAATTGACACAAATTTGACGCCTCAACACATGCCTGATTATAAAAGAAACAGAGAAACCTTTCTGTCTCTGATATGTAAAGTAGCTTATTCTGTCCATATGGGGGCAAGGAGATCTTAAGGAAAGGGTAGAGATTAGGAAGGGGAGTGAAGAGATAGTGGAAGGCATTTTTGCTTTCTAAATAGATATTCTTGGTCTCATCAACTTCATACCACCTTGTCAGTCACCTAAAATTTTAAAAAACTATTTATTGGGCAGTGACAGGCAGCAGGGAATCAAGTACCTAAAGTTAACATTATTTTTTTTAAGGTTTTGTTTGTTTGTTTGTTTGTTTGTTTTGGTTTGGTTTTTTTGAGAGGGAGAGAGAGGGCAGAGAGAGGAGGGGCAGAGAGAGAAGGACAAAGGATCTGAAGCTCTGCTGACAGCATAGAGCCTGATGTGGGACTCAAACTCACAAATGGTGAGGTCAGACGCTTAACTGACTGAGCCACCCAGGTACCCCCTTAAAGTTAACATTCTTTTTTTTCAAAAATTTTTAAATGTTTTATTTATTTTTGACAGAGAGAGAAAGAGGCTCAAGTTGGAGAGGGGCAGAGAGAGGGGGAGACACAGAATCTGAAGCAGGCTCCAGGCTCTGAGCTGTCAGCACAGAGCCCCGTGTGGGGCTCAAACCCACAGGCCATGAGATCATGACCTGAACTGAAGTCAGATGCTTAACTGACTGAGCCACCTAGGCACCCCTAAAGCTAACATTCTTAAAACCAATTTCCAACCAAGTAGTTAGCTGCCCAGTGCCCAACCCTGGTTTATAAAAGATGTTGGCACCTGGCTCACAGGCTCCACCTCCCAACCCACCATCATCTGGAGGTACTGTCTATACATCCAGTATCCTAGCTTCTCTGTACCTTAAGCTCTTCTTCCCAGTCCTCTTCAACTGCCTGTTCCCAAGTCACATCCCAGTTCCTGCTGGATCCTGGAATCAGCATTCCAATATCCCCAGTGTCAGTCCACAAAATTTCTTCCTACATATTCACAATGTTAGATACTATAGGGGGAAAAAAGTCAACACTTCCAACTGATATCATCATATACTTTGGTTCTCTAGTTGGATCTCTCTCCCATTCTTCACAGGGCTGACTATTATAGATTCTGTTTCACCAACCCTTATGTCTTCATCCTTCTCTCTTAGCATATGACCATGCCATGTACTTCTCCCTTCCCCAACCCCAAAAGAAGAAAACTTTGGATAAAAACTTCCTGCTTCCAGGGGTGCCTGGGTGGCCAACTTCGGTTCAAGTCATGATCTCACAGTTCATGAGTTTGAGCCCCTCATTGGGCTCTGTGCTGATAGCTCAGAGCCTGGAGCCTACTTAGGATTCTGTCTCCCTTGTTCTCTGCCGCACCCTGCTTATGCTCTATCTTTCTCTGTCTCTTAAAAATAAATGTTAAAAAAAAATAATAAAAATTAGAACTTCCTGCTTCCAGATCTAGAAACCTAACTGCATACACACCTATCTTTTCCCCTTACCTCCTATCAGTGAAAGAGCTCTACTTAAGCCTGATTTTAGATGCATCCCTCCTCATTCTCATGGACTTCACACAATTGATTACCTCTTCACTTATTGCCACCTTCAACTTCTTTCTTTCCTAGGGTTCATTTCATCCATTTAAACCTGCCCCCACTCTCTCAAAGACAAAATGAGCCTCTGTTAATCCCACCTAACCCTCCAGCTCACCCTCCTCTAGTTAGCTGCCCAAGTTGTTAAGAGAGTCATCCATTGGGCGCCTGGGTGGCTCACTTGGTAGAGTGTCTGACTTCGGCTTAGGTCATGATCTCACAGTTTGTGAGTTTGAGCACCACATTGGGCTCTGTGCTGACAGCTCAAAGCCTAGAACCTGCTTCGGATTCTGTGTCTCCCTCTCTCTCTGTTCCTTCCCTGCCCATGCTCTGTCTCTCTCTCTCTCTCTCAAAAATAAATAAACAATTGATTGGGGGTGGGAGGGAGGGGAGGGTAGGTGACGGGCATTGAAGAGGGCATCTTTTGGGATGAGCACTGGGTGTTGTATGGAAACTAATTTGACAATAAATTTCATATAATAAAAAAAAAAAGAATGACACACACACACACACAAAAAGAATTTTTAAAATCAGAGACACCTGGGTGGCTCAGTAGGTTGAGCCTCCAACTCTTGATTTTGGCTCAAGTCATGATTTCACAGTTCGTGGATTCAAACCCTACATAACAGCGTGGAGTCTTCTTGAGATTCTCTCTCTCCCTCTCTCTATGCCTTCTCCCACTCATGTTCTCTCTCTCTCTCAAAAGTAAATAAACATTAAAAAATTAAAAAAAAAAAAAGAGTCGTCCATTGTCATCTCATTTCCTCATCTCCCCACTCACTCCTCAATGCCCTGAAAACTTGCCTCCACTTCCCACCCTCACCCTTTTAGGACTCACCAATGTTACCAATGACCTCTTCAGGCCAGCACAGTTGACCTCCATTTCTTCCTTTAAACACTGCAGTTCCTTTGGCTTTCAGGACACATTCTTACCCAGCTTTTCTTCCGCAGCTCATGCACTTGGTGCTCATCTGCACCCTGTGGTGCTCCAGCCGTGGCACTCAATACTGTGTCATGGCTGTGTGTTTATTAGTGTTCTTTCTCCACAACTAGAAAGTAAAATATTCAGGGAACATCTCTGTTTACGGATGGCACAGCAGACACTTAATATTTATTGAACTGAATTTTTTGTAACATTTTGTGGAATTGAACTGTAAGTTGAAATCTGTTCTAAAAGGAAGACATAGAAACAATATTTGAGATTTGGCAGTCCTCTTGGCAAAATCTTATTTGGTCATTAAACCCATATTTCAGAAATCTACTTTGGCTACAAGTAGAAGCCTTAAATGTATGTGTATTAGGTGTGTCTGCCAGTCATTCAGGACTCTGAAGTTGTATCTGTGTGTTCAGAATGCTGTCCTTGTACAGTTCTAATGCTGCATTCAAACTGCACAGTAGTAAAGACTCACACAGACGAGTTTCACCAAACACAGATTAAAGAATCGTGTCCCAGAGGAGAACAGAAGGGAGCCAGCTGGGCCACCAAAAGACAAAGGGACCCAATGCAGTGAGCCCTGGAAACAATCAGCAGGGATTTTAACCAGCTGTTTCAATTCAAGATTATTTATCTGATGGAAAGAGATTGCCAGGGTGAAGGAATGCCCATTGTTATCATAACACTTAAAAACTCAGCATGCTCTAATGATTTAACATTTTCTTGATTTTCATTTTCTCTTAAGCAGTAGAATACTTTTGCATACCAAAACTTTGGAGAAATTAATTCCATCCACAGAAAAGATAAACAGCTAAAACTGAGAGTACTTGTATTTTTGTTTGGCGTATCTTCCTGATGAGAAGAGCAAGAACTAAAAATTAGAAATAAAAAATTTAGAAATAAACTTCTTTGTTAAAAACCATCAAGATTTGGCTGGGTGGCTCAGTTGATTAAGTATCCAACTCTTGATTTTAGCTCAGGTCATGATCTAAAGGTTTGTGAGATCGAGCCCCACATCAGGTTCTGCACTGTCAGCGCAAAAATTGTCTTTCTCCCTCACTCTCTCTGCCCCTCCCCTGCTTGCGCACATGCATGCATGCTTTCTTTCTGTCTCTCAAAATAAATAAATAAACATTTTAAAAAAACATTTAAAAACGTCAAGGGATAAGAATGTACAAACCAGATGCATCGTTCTCTCCAGACCAACAGGCAGTGTAATAGGACATTGTTTTGAGTACTGGATCATCTTTAATGATACCTGCACATTTTAGATTTCCCTGACCATTATCAGTCTGATGTGCTATTCAGGCTGATTAGCTCCTTCTAGTGATGGGTGCTGGCCACTCATTAGTTTTTCCATCTTTGTGGAAAGGCCTTTGACATTGGTGCTCATAAAGTATTATGGACCTGGTACATAGATTCTTGGTTTTATTCCCCTCCCCCTTTTATTCTCAGATGGTAGAAAAATTGCTGCTTCCTCTTTAAAGGTTTTAGAGTTGGGGCGCCTGGGTGGCGCAGTCGGTTAAGCGTCCGACTTCAGCCAGGTCACGATCTTGCGGTCCGTGAGTTCGAGCCCCGCATCGGGCTCTGGGCTGATGGCTCAGAGCCTGGAGCCTGTTTCCGATTCTGTGTCTCCCTCTCTCTCTGCCCCTCCCCCGTTCATGCTCTGTCTCTCTCTGTCCCAAAAAAATAAATAAACGTTGAAAAAAAATTTAAAAAAAATAAATAAATAAAGGTTTTAGAGTAATGGCCTCAGAAGACATGATGTTGTTTCTCTTTAATCCCAGAGAAGGGAATACAGGCCAGTGCTCAGGTTTTCCTTAAACACATTTGGCTGCTATAGCCTTCAGTAACGAGAAGGGGGCACAAATGGCTACAATCAAGCTGCTTGAAGTCCTTGGTGAGCCAAGAAGTTTCCTCTCCAGGGACCTTTCAACTTGGTTATCTGCATGGAAGATGTTTGTGACTGATGCACCACCTGTGGTGCCCCCAACTTCAGATTAATCACCTTTAGGGAACACAGTGATTTCCAATCACCACTGGCTCTGTTCTATAACTCAGTGAGTTGCAAAATTCATAAAATAAGAAGAGTTACTGATGCCTTCTAAATCTTCATTCATGCTAAGAGTAAGGCTTATTATTTAAGCAGACATGACCCTGAATCTCTCAGGGCCACCTTCAGTACCCCAGGTGGGCCCGGCTGATGTTCATTTTTATTGTGGATTTGAAAAATGTGCCAGATTTGCTTATAATTTGCTAGAGTATAAACTTTTATTTAATCCTATATAACTGTGATAAAGAAATTATCAAGACAGAAAGTGACCTTTCTCAGACCAGCCATTTCATAGCAGTTCTGACCATCTTCAGATTCACACTTCTGTGCATATTTTTGAAAAATGAAACAAAACATGAAGGCTAAACCAGAAGCTAATGAAAACATTGATCTATATCAGGTAGAAGAGATAGGGATGAGATGAGTATAACTTTTCATAGAGTTTTAACTTTTGAAGTACTTAGGTGGCTCAGTCAGTTGAGTGTCCGACTCTTGATTTCGGCTCAGGTCATGATCCCAGGGTCGTAGGATGGAGCCCCACATCTGGCTCTGTGCTGACAGCATGGAGCCTGCTTGTGATTCTCTCTCTCTCTCCCTCTCTCTCTGCCCCTCCCCCATTCATATGCACACACACTCTCTCAAAATAAATAAACTTACTTTTTTTTTAATTAAAATGGGAAAAAACTTAATATTGAATGCAAACAAAAGTAAATGAAACTAACTGCATATCAAATTAGGGGCGCCTGGGTGGTTCAGTCAGTTAAGTGACCACTCAGGTCATGATCTTGCAGTTCATAAGTTCAAGCCCCACTTCAGCCTCTGTGCTGACAGCTCAGAGCCTGGAGCCTGCCTCAGATTCTGTGTCTCCCTCTCTCTCTGCCCCTCCCCTGCTCATGCTCTGTCTCTGTCTCTCTCCCAAAAATAAATACACATTAAAAAAATATTTTTAAATAATATAGCCACACACCAAAAAGAATGAATTCAAGTATTTTTAACACAGTTTCCTTAGTGTATACTTTTTTTTTAATGTTTATTTTATTTTTGAGAGAGAGAGAGACAGAGTGGGAGTGGGAGAGGTGCAGAGAGAGAGGGAGACACAGAATCTGAAGCAGGTTCCAGGCTCCAAGTTATCAGCACAGAGCCAGACGTGGGGCTCGAACTACGAGATCATGCCCTGAGCTAAAGTCGGTCGCTTAATTGACTGAGCCACCCAGGCACCCCAGTTTAGTGTTTACCCTTAATATGATATATCCTAAGGGCAAAAGGAATTACAAATAAATTTTGAATTTTAATCAGTATGTTGTTGAGAGTGGTATTGATAATTTTAAAATATTTTGTGTATATCACAGGGTAGAACAAATTAGTAAATATTTTAATGTTGTTGAACACCAGGCTTCTCCCATGAGAGAAGGGAGTCTCAAATATGGAATGGGGAAAAGTTCCTTTTAGGTTTAAATTGGATATAAGTACGAACTTACAATTTGAAAAAAATTAAAAATATTTCCTAACTGTGCACTGAAAGGTCTTAAAAACAGTGACATCTCAGTATCTGTATGTACATGTAGTCTCTGGATCTTGGCTTATAAATACCATCCTAATGTCTCAACTCTGAGGTGGGAGAAGTCTGGAATCTTGTCATATCAGAAAGTGCTAAAGTCCTCAAAGATTGATGAGGACATTTCAAAAGAACATAACAGCCTACTTGAAGGGGCATTTACTATCCAAATTTAGTAATTTTGAGTATCAAAAGGAATGATGCTAATGGATTGTAATCTATGGAATTTTTTTAAATCCATGAACCCATAGTAATACTAAAAAAAAAATTAAAGGGTCAGGAGATGTGAGGGGTTGGGGGCAAGCCCTCCTTTACAAAAGAGTACCAGGTAATGAAGGTAAGGAAAATATATAGAATTAGAACATCTCTGTTTTGCACTACCAATGTAATTATTGATTATAACAAATATCAATGGATACTAAAAACATTAAGTAAAATGTCCTTTGGGAACAAATATTCCCACAGTCACAAAGTGTCATCCCACATATTAAAAATTACACAAAGGAAATGTATCTTTACAATGGAAAAGTTTGGCAATAGGTACTACCATAACCAAGTGATCAAACTTTGCCCTCTCCAGTTCTGGGACAGATAGACATTATGAGCAATGTCACCTACGAGGTATCATTGTTAAAAATGTTTAAACTGAATCTAATCACAAGGACACTCCCAGACAAATTCAGATTATATGGCATTCTACAAAACAATTAGCCTGCATTAAAAAAATATCAATGAGAAGACCAATGAGGAAAAAAGGCAGGGGCTTTTTTAATTATGAAGAATAAAGAAACATAGAAACCAAGTGCAATGCTTAATTCTTGATTGGATCTGAGATCTAAAAAGAAAAAGAAAAAACACAGCCCTGGGACAATTAGTGAAACTCAAATGTAGGCTAGGTATTAGAGAATATTATACCAGTGTTAGGTTAATTCCTAGGAGGTAATAAAGTTAGGTAGGAGACTGCCTTTGCTTTTATGAACTGCCTAATGAAGTGTTTAGGGGTGAATATTATGATATGTTACTACCAAATTATTCAGCAGTAACACGAACAATAACAGTAAAAGGCAATAAAGAGAAAAAGCAAATGCAGCAAAATATTAACAACTGGTGAATCTAATTTAAGGGTATTGCACTAGTCTTTAAACTCTTCTATAATATTCAAAATAGAAAATGAAGAGAAAATAGTTGTGTTTCATTGATGATATATCTATCAGATAGAATTTAGTATAGTTATTAATGTTTTCAAATGGTTTCTAAAAGACAGATAGTTATTTGCATTCTTCCATTTTAAGAAATTTTAAATATTGAGTAAATCAAATTTATAAAATTTATAAAAAGTATTAAAAATCACAAGATAGTTTCAAATAAATTGCTCTATTTTCAAAAGAAAAAAAAAATCACAAGATAGTAAAAATTTATGTACCCATTAAAATAAAGAACACCAGGGGCGCCTGCGTGGCTCAGTCGGTTAAGTGGCCGACTTCGGCTCAGGTCATGATCTCGCAGTCCGTGAGTTCAAGCCCTGCGTCGGGCTCTGTGCTGACCGCTCAGAGCCTGGAACCTGTTTCAGATTCTGTGTCTCCCTCTCTCTCTGACCCTCCCCTGTTCATGCTTTGTCTCTCTCTGTCTCAAAAATAAATAAACGTTAAAAAAAATTTTTTTTAAATAAGGAACACTGAAGACTCTTGTTTCCCTCCCTAATGTTAATGTTTCTCTTCTTTTAAAGGTAACTATTATTCTGAATTTCTATTCATTATTCTCTAGTTTTATTTATAGTTTTGCTAACTCCTAAATAATATATTAATTAAATTAATATACATAAACAATATAACTCCTAAACAATATATTGTTAAATTTCACATCATTTAGACCTTTTTGTAAATGGAACTCTATGCATTTGTCTGTAATTTACTTTTTACATTCAACGTTATGTCCCTGAGATTGATCCTGTTGTTATGTATAACTAATTCATTCATTTTACTGCTTTGTAGTATTCTATTACATGAATATATCACACATTTTAAAAACTCATTTTACTACTGATATAAATTTGAGTTGTTTCTAGTTTTTTTTTACTTTTTCAAACAGTGCTGGTACACAAATAAAGGAGTGTCTCTGAGAGTAGAATTGTTGTGGCCTAGGTTATGTATATAAACTTTACCAAATAAAGCTAAATTCTTTTCCTAAGTGGTTATATTTACACTCCCACCAATAATGTATGTGTTTCAGTTGCAAATGTTTGATATGGTCATGCTTCTTTTAATTTTTTTAATTTTAAAATAATTTTAGATCTACAGAAAAATCACAAAAATTGTACAAGTAATACAAAAATGAAATTAAGAAAACAATTCCATTTATAACAGCATCAAAAAGAATAAAACACTTAGGAATATATTCGACAAAAGAAGTATAAAACTTAGAAATCATTGTTGAGTGAAAATAAAGACCTAAATAAAAAGAACAGCATCCTATGGTCATGAATTAGAAGGCATTAATATTTTTAAGATAGCAATGTACCTTAATGGATCTACAGATTCAGTGCATTCCCTATCAAAAGCCCAGATGGCTTCTTTGCAGAAATGAACAAGCTGGCCCTAAAATTCATACAATACAAAGCTCAAGTAATCAACACTCTGTGGCACTGGCATAGGGATAGACCTAGAAATCAATGCGATAGAATTGAGAGTCCAGAAGTAAACCCTCCTATTTGTGGTCAACTGAATTTTGGCCAGGATGCCAAGACTATTCAATAAAGAATCTTTTCAACAAATGGTGTGGGGCAACTGGATATCCATATGCAAAAGAATAAATTTGGACCCCTACCTCACAAAAAGTAACTCAAAATGTATCAAAGACTTAAATAAAAGAGCTAAAAGTATAAAAATTCTTAGAAGAAAACATGGACAAAAACCATGATTTTGAATTAAGCAATAATTTCTTATATATGACTCTGAAACCACAAACAATAAAAAAAATAAACTGAACACAATCAAAATTTAAACACTTGTGTTTCAAAGGACACCATCAACAAAGTGAAAAGGAAACCCTCAGAATGGGAGAAATTTTTTTATTTTTTTAAGTTTTTATTCAAATTCTAGTTAGTTAATGCAGTGTAATACTAGTTTCATGTGTACAATATAGTGATTCAACACTTTCATATATCACCCGGTGCGTATCATGACAAGTGCAGTCCTAAAGATCCCCATCACCTATTTAACCCATCCCTCCCCACCTGCCTCTCTCTGGTAACCATCAGTTTGTTGTCTACAGTTAAGAGTCTGTTTCTTGGTTGTCTCTCTGCATCTTTTTCTTCCCCTTTGCTCATTTGTTTTGTTTCTTAAATTCCACATATGAGTGAAATGATATGGTATTTGTCTCTCTCTGACTGACTTATTTCACTCAGTGTAATACTCTCTAGGTCTATCCATGTTGTTGCAAATGGCAAGACTTCATTCCATTTATAGCTGAGTGATATTCCATTGTGTGTATATGCCACAGCTTTATCCATTCATCAATCAATGGGCACTTCAGCTGCATTTATAATTTTCTTCTATTGTAATGCTGTATAAACAATGGGGTGCATGTATCCCTTTGAATTAGTATTTTTGTATTCTTTGGGTAAATACCTAATAGGGCAATTGCTGGGTCATACGGTAGTTCAGTTTTGTAAAAAATATAATTTATTGTCAAATTGGTTTCCATACAAAACCCAGTGCTCATCCCAACAAGTGCTCTCCTCCATGCCCATCACCCACTTTCCCTTCTCCCCCACTCCCCAATCCTCAGTTTGTTCTCAGTCCTTAAGAGTCTCTTATGGTTTGCCTCCCTCCCTCTCTGTAACATTTTTTTCTCCTTCCCCTCCCCCATGGTCTTCTGTTAAGTTTCTCAAGATCCACATTTAAGTGAAAACATATGGTATCTGTCTTTCTCTGCCTGACTTATTTCACTTAGCATAATACCCTCCAGTTCCATCCACATTGCTGCAAATGGCCGGATTTCATTCTTTCTCATTACCAAGTAGTATTGCATTGTATATATAAACCACATCTTCTTTATTCATTCATCAGTTGATGGACGTTTGGGCTCTCTCCATAGTTTGCCTATTGTTGATAATGCTGCTATAAACACTGAGGTGCATGCACCTCATCGATTCTGTATTTTGTATCCTTTGGGTAAATATCGAATAGTGCAATTGCTGGATTGTAGGGTAGTTTTTAGTTTTTTGAGGAACTTCTATACTGTCCTCCAGAGTGGCTGCAGTTTGCATTCCAACCAACAGTGCCAGAGGGTTCCCCTTTCTCTGTGTCCTCACCACCACCTATTGTTTTCTTGTGTTGTTAATTTTAGCCATTCTGATAGAAGTGAGGTGGTATCTCATCATGGTTTTGATTTGTATTTCCCGGATGATGAATAATGTTGAGCATCTTTTCATGTGTCTGTTAGCCATCTAGATGTCTTCTTTGGAAAAGTGTCTATTCATGTCTTCTGCCCATTTCTTAACTGGGTTATTTGTTTTTTGGGGGTGTTGAGTTTGCTAAGTTCTTTATAGATTTAAGATATTAACCCTTTATCAGATATATCATGTGCACATATCTTCTTCCATTCCATAGGCTACCATTTAGTTTCATTGATTATTTCTTTCACTGTGCAGAAGATTTTATCTTGATAAAGTCCTAGTAGTTCATATTTGCTTTTGTTTCTGCTGCCTTTGGCAACATGTCTAGTAACATGTTGCTCTAGCCAAGGTCACAGAAGTTTCTGCTTGTGTTCTAGGATTTTGGTGGCTTCCTGTTTCACATTTAGGTCTTTAATCCATTTTGAATTTATTTTTGTGTATGGTGTAAGAAAGTTGCCCGGTTTCATTCTTCTGCATGGCACTGTACAGTTTTCCTAACACCATTTGCTGAAGAGACTGTCTTTTTTCCATTGGATATTTTTTCCTGCTTTGTCAAAGATTAGTTGACCCTATAGTTGTGGGTCCATTTCTGGGTTTTCTATTTTGTTCCATTGATCTATGTGTCTGTTTTTTGGCAGTACCATACTATCTTGATGACTACAGCTTTATAATATAGCTTGAAAGCTGGAATCGTGATGCCTCCAGTTTTATTTTTCTTTTTCAGGATTGCTTTGGCTATTAGGGGTCTTTTGTGGTTCCATGGAAAATTCCATACAATTTTAGGATTGTTTTTTCTACCTTTGTGAAAAATGCTGGTGGTATTTTGATAGGGATTGCATAAGACATTTTAACAATGTTTCTTCTTCCAGTCCTTGGCATGGAATGTTTTCCATTTCTTTTTGGCTTCTTCAATTACTTTCATAAGTGTTCTATAGTTTTCAGCATATAGACCTTTTACCTCTTTGGTTAGGTTTATTCCTCGATGCCATATTTTTTTTGGTGCAATTGCAAATGGAGTAGATTCCTTGATTTATTTTTCTGCTGCTTTGTTATTGGTGTATAGAAAATGCAACTGATTTTTGCATTGATTTTATATCCTGTGACTTTGCTGAATTCATGTATTAGTTCTATCAGTTTTTTGGTGGATTCTTTTAGGTTTTCTACATACAGTATCACATTGTCTGCAAACAAGTTTGACTTATTCCTTGCTGATCTGTATGCCCTTTATTTCTTTTTGTTGTCTGAATGCTGAGGCTAAGCCTTCCAATACTATGTTAAGTAGTAATGGTGAGAGTGGACATTCTTGTCTTCTTCCTGACCTTAGGGGAGAAAGGCTCTCAGTTTTTCCCCATTGAGGATGATACTAGCTGTGGGTCTTTCATATATGGCCTTTATGATGTTGAGGTATGTTCCATCTATCCCTACTTTGTTGAGGGTTTTTATTAAGAATGGATGCTGTATTTTGTCAAATGCTTTTTCTGCATCTATTGACAGGATCATATGGTTATTATCCTTCCTTTTATTCATGCGGTATACCACATTGATTGATTTGTGAATATTGAACCATCCTTGTAACCAAAAATAAATCCTACTTGATCGTGATGAATAATTCTTTTAATGTACTGTTGATTTTGATTTGCTGATACCTTATTGAGAATTTTTGCATCCATGTTCTTGAAAGATATTGGCATGTAATTCTTTTTAGTGGGGTCTTTGGTTTTGGAATCAAGGTAATACTGGCTTCATAGAATGAGTTTGGAAGTTTTCCTTCTGTTTCTATTTTTTGGAATAGTTTGAGAAGAATAGGTATTAACTCTTCTTTAAATGTCTGGTAGAATCCTCTGGGAAGCCATCTGGCCCAAGACTCTTGTTTGTTGGAAGATTTTTGATTACTTATTTAATTTCTTTGCTGGTTATAGGTTGGCATAGCCACTTTAGAAACAGTCTAGCCTTTCTTCAATTAGTTAAACAAAGAATAACCATGTAATACAGCAATTCCACTCCTAGATATGAAATGAGAGAGAAGTGAAAACATATGTCCACATATAAACCTATACACAGAAGTTTATAGCAGTATTATTGACAATAGCCCAAAAGTGGAAAGAGTCCAAATGTCCATAATGTCCATGGTGAATGGAAATGTAAAATGTGATAATCCATACAATGGGATATTATTCAGTAATAAAAAGAAATAAAGTATTGATGCATGCTACATGGATTAAACTTGAAAACATTACTCCAAATGAAAGAGGACAGTCACACAAGATCATATATTGTTATGATTCCATTAGTATTAAATGTTCAGAATAAGCAAATCTATTGAGAAAATAGGTTGGTGATTGCCAAAGGGCTGGGGGGCTCAAGGGGGAATTGAGGGGTGATAGTTATAGGGTACGAGCTTTCATTTGGCAGTCATGAAATGTTCTAAAATTGATTGTAGTGATTGTTGTACAAGTCTGCGAATATACAAAATCTATTGAAATGTACATCATAAATGAGTGAATTGTATATGAACTATATCTTAGTAAATTTGCTTAAAAATAGTAGGGAGTTCACATATACCCTTCACCACCTTCACTTAAAGTTGACAACTTCTATAACTACAGTACAGTTATCAGAAGAGAAAATCAATCCTGGAACAATACTCTTAACTAAAGACCTCATCAGTTTTCCCTTAATGTCATTTTTCTCCTTCAGGATCTAATCCAGGATCCCACGTTGCATGCAGTTATTGTGTCCTCTTAGTCTCCTGCAAATGGACACTTCTTTACTCTTTCATTGCTTTGCATGACCTTAACACTTTTGGCAAATACTATCCAGTTGTTTTGTATAAAATCTTCCAATCTGGGAATGTCTGATGTTCTCTCACAATTAGATTGAGGATACGTGTATTTGTCAAAAAGACCACAAAAATAGTATTATGTCCTTCTCAGGGCATGATATTGGGGAGAACTTGATGTCGATATGTCCAATAGGTGATGTTAACCTTGGTCATTTAATTAAGGTGGTGTCTGCCAGGTTTCTCCACTATAAAATTACCGTGTAGCTCTTGGTAGTTGATAAAAAAATATTGGGAGAATACTCTGGCGTTTTGCTAATATGCCTTCAATCATGAATTTTAGCAGCCATCAGTGGATTCCTACATGCAGCTTATTGTGGTATTTGCATAATGATGATTTTGCATTTCTACCATTTTTCCTACACTTATTAGTGGGATTTATTTATTGAGTCCTTTTGTAAGGAGCTCTTCCTCAAATTTTATTTAAAGCAGCAAGGATTTGTGAACATTTATTTTATTCTATGGGTCATTTCCAACACTATCATTATTTATTTTGGTCCCAAGTTTTCTAGCTTTGGTCACTGGGAACCCTATTGGCTAGGCACTTGTGTCTTTTTTTTTTTTTTTTAATTTTTTTTTCAACATTTATTTATTTTTGGGACAGAGAGAGACAGAGCATGAACGGGGGAGGGGCAGAGAGAGAGGGAGACACAGAATCGGAAACAGGCTCCAGGCTCTGAGCCATCAGCCCAGAGCCTGACGCGGGGCTCGAACTCCCGGACCGCGAGATCGTGACCTGGCTGAAGTCGGACGCTTAACCGACTGCGCCACCCAGGCGCCCCTTTTTGTCTTTTTTTAAAGACTATGTTTTTAAACAGGTTTAGGTTCACAGCCAAATTGAAGGGAAGGTACAGAGATTTCCCATACTCCTAGCCCCCACATATGCAAGGCATCTCCCATTATCAACATTCCCCATCAGAGTGTCTTTTTGTTATAATTAATGTGGCTTTATTGCTAGTGTTCATTTAATATGTTATGATCCCTTTTTGTATACTTATTTTTTGGAACCACAGATCTTCCAAAGTTATTTTTAATTTCCTTGCCCCAAACCTTAAGTTAAACTCTTCTCCGAGGATCTCTCTGATGCCTCTTATTGAAGAATGCTATTTAGAAAGCAAAATCCAGGCTAAGTGTGCTTATTGTTACTGGGGTGTCATTGTCCCTGGACTTACTCAGCAGACAGAGGTAGGAAATGTATGTTTATTAGCCTATGTGCGTGTGCACACACACACACACACACACACACACACACACACACACTTCTTTATTTCTGTGTCTACCTATATATCTATATTTTAAAATATGTTTGTACTGAAATATGGACACCACAGGGTTCATTTTAGTCTTTCCTCTTTCTTTATTTGTAACTTCTTTCTCTGATGGGGTAAACCTAGTTCTCATTATCTACAATATATTCACTTCTTTGATTTTTTTTCTAGCAGTTATACAATTGCTAACCCACACTCCTGTGAGAAACAGATTTGCTAACTAAAGTTTTTGAGTCTTTAGTATTGTAGTATCCAGCCAAAACACTGATTTGCTTTACTTATGTTTGTTCTTTTCATCCTCATTCCCTTCAGTGTAGTTATGTTAGGTTTCATTTGTAACTGTTTGGGTTCCATTTTGCCTATCTCTGCACCCCCTGCCCTTATCCTTGGTTGATTTTGTTTATTGCTATGGTTCTAAGAGCCAAAACTATACAAAATGGTATATTCAGAGAAGCGTCTGTCCCTCCTGATACCTATGCTGTTCCCATTCTCCTTTCTGCCTCTTTTCCACTTACTCACCTATAAGAAATCAATCTCTTTAGTTTCTGGTCTATCCTCTGCATTTCTTTTGCAGAAAGGAGGAGATACATGTGATTTTCTTCCATCAACTTCTTTCTTACACTTATATTGTTTTAAAATTTTTAACTAATTTGATATTATTCCATTTCATTATGGTTTTAATTTGTATTTTTCTTATCACTAATGAAGTTGAATATCTTTTCATATTTTGAATAGCCTCTGCATTTTTTCTTTTAGGAAGTATTTATTAAATATTTTTGCTCATTTTCTCTTGGGTGTGTAGGAGTAATGTATGTATTCTGAATACAAATTCTTCATTAGTAATACTTGTTATGGATTTAGGAGTCTTGTCATTTTATTTGTAATGTTTTTGATGAAGAGAAGTTCTTAAGTTTAATTTGTCTATCCTCTGGGGTTTGTGCTTAAGAAGTCCTCTATGAGTTCATACAGTTTTCTCTATGTTGTCATTTAAAAGTTTCAGAGTTCAGGGGCGCCTGGGTGGCTTAGTCAGTTAAGCGTCTGACTTCAGCTCAGGTCACCATCTCGCAGTTGTGAGTTTGATCCCCCCCATCAGGCTCTGTGCTGACAGCTCAGAGCCTGGAGCCTGCTTCAGATTCTGTGTCTCCTCTCTCTGCCTCTCCACCTCTCACATTCTGTCTCTCTCTAAAATAAACATTAAAAAAATTTTTTTTAAGTTTTAGAATTTTGTCTTTTACATTTAAGTTTTTAATCCACTTGACCTTTTTTTTTTTTTTTTTGCATATTAGGTAAGGTAAGATTCAATATAATTTCTTGGTTCTTCACCAATTATTAAAGATCCCATGCTTTTACCACTGATCTGCAATGCAAATTTTATTATGAAGCAAGTTTCCATATGTATGGGGGTCTCTTTCTGGGGTCTATCCCTGTGCCAAAACCACTTTGTCTTATTAATACAGCTCTATAATTCTTAGTCTCTGGGAAGTGAAATCTCTCCCACCTTTTCTACTTTAGGACTGTCTTGATTCTGCCATATACATTTTTAAAATAATTTTTCAAGGTGAAAAAAACTGTTAGAATTTTTATTGGAATTACTTTGTATCTCTAGATAAATTTGAGAATTTATTTGTAACTATATTTTATGATATAGCTCTATTTAGGTCTTCTTTAATGTCATTAATAGTTTCATCACTTTCTTCATAAAGATCTTATATACCTTTTATAAGACCTATTTCTAGATACTTAATATTTTTTATGTTATTGTAAATGTTTTTAAAAATATATATATTTCTTAACTGTTTGCAGCTAGTGTATAGAAATGCAACTAATTTTTATGAAGTGATTCTGACTCCATCACTTTAATCAAATTCTTATTAATTTATTTATCTGTGGATTATTTTGTGTTTTCTACACAGACATATTATTAGTAAATAATGATAGTTTTGTTTCTTATTTTATAGTTACAAGTGAAAAATATCAGAATATACAATCGCAAAATTCTAGGTAGCACAGTATGCATAGGAAAAGACACAGGAAGGAATGCAAAGAAATGTTCACAGCTTATTTTGAGTTAAAGAATTATGGATAAATTTTTCTTTTTAATATATCTCTATACTTTCCAGTTTTTCCAAGATGACTATCTATCACTTTCATAACCAGGAAAGAAACAAAACTTAAAAATAAAAGCAAGTCTAAAACAAACTTTAAAGGTAAGGATTCCTTACTAAAAATGCCCAGTTAGAAATTAAAAACTCAAGTACCTCTGATGTGCCTGCTCCCCACCAAGATTCACCACTGCAGAGCCAGATGGTTGTATAGTTATGAACTAATACATGTGTTATATCTAAGAGAATCTCTTAGATTCATGGAACTTTGTCTTTACATTAGGGCATGTATGAAATTGACCTGTCAAAGGTCTTTATTCATTTGTTTTGAAGTATAGTCAATTCTTAATTATCCATAAGGAATATTTTTATTCTTTATGAATTATTTATGACCTTTTCATATTGAGTTACTATTAACTTGCACTGCTTATTTCCTAGGGATAAACTTAGGAAATGCAAACTAATTTTCAACTGGCACTCCTCTCCCTATTATACAGATAAAATAACAGAAACCCCCCAGAAATTAAGTAGGTTTTCTCTCTATTTTTCTGTTCACCTCCTCCATCCCATGGTACTTGTCTCCCATCATGACACCTGTCAAAATTATCTGTCCTCTCCATCATAAACTCCATAAGGTTAAGATCTTTGTCTTATTCTTCTGTGTATCCCTACACCTAGCACAATACCTGATATAGTTCCTGATACATAGTGGATTCTCAATAAATCACTATGGAATGTTGAATGAATTTTGCAAGCAATCCACTTTCAAAAAAAATCAGAATACTCACCACATTAAATATTTGACTGATTGCTTTTGGATATAGTTCACAATAACATTTGGCTTCATGTGGGTGGAAATTGAAATCAATGTCTGGGTAAAGACTTCTCATGAAAAATATTTAAAAACAAAATGAACTTTCTGCTCACCTCATCTTGTGTGATGAATTTTTCATATGGTAAAACATTTTTCCTATTTTCTCTTATACCATTTAGAGCTATTACTATTACAGCATCTAGATGCTAATTGTATGTAATTGTTAATTGAGCTGATTCTATCTGAAAAGAAAAGCTAGATAAACAAAAGTAAGTCCTCATAATTTATAAAAGTCTTTTAATTTAACTTGTTTCTTTTTAATTTTGATTTTTTTTTTTCACATAGTTGTGGCTGGTGGGTGTGGCTGACATTGGATGCTAAATATATATTCTCTAGCTCTTGGAGCCCAGGCTGGTCCTCAAGGGCCCTGTGGCTTATCTAACCCCTAAATCAGTCTTCTGGTTCCTTCTCCTTGTTGGAGGACCGACCATGGGCTTGGGTCACAAGGCTCTCTCATCTCAGGGGGCTTAAGCCCTCCCACCATGCAGCTAAGTGTCTGGAGGTGGGGGTTGCCTTTGGTTTGGGGGGCTTTCTCCCAGATTTATTGAGAAATAATTGCCATATAACATTGTGTAAGTTTAAGGTATACAGTGCACACCTTGATAATTTGATACCTGTATATATTGTGAAATGTGTATCACAATCAGGTTAGTTAACACATCCTTCACCTCACATAATTTTCATTTTCATTTTCATTTTCAAAGAGGATTGGTTGTTTTAATTGATTATCCCAATAACACCTTCATGTGCCTCAAACTATTTAGATGTTTGAATGTGGAAGTAATTATATTATAGACAGATAGAATGATACAGTACTGAAGTTTCTATTTCTAACATTTTGAGAATATAGTAATTTTGGGTAATTCAGTTCATTTTATAAATTTGTTATGTAATCCAACATTCATGGAAGACTGCCCATACTCAGATACTGTGCAAAACTGTCACTATATAAAATGAGTAAAATACTACCTAAAAGAGCCCACAGTGTAGTTGTGGTATATTTGGACATCTTATGTTATTATCCTTTTTTAATATTATGTTTTGTTGCTAAGTTTGGGATAAAGAAGGTTATGCGAATATATTAATTTGGCTAAGAGCTGTAGCTCTAAGTGACCTATAGTAGCTATTAGCAGCAGCACTTCACTATAAATAGGATTTAATTAGACGCCTCATACATTCGACTGCTTCTACTTAATGTATCAGATCATTGCATGTTGTCCTTTGTGTGACATGTAGGAGTGGGCTAAGGTGTTCTAAAGAAGAGAGAATCTGATATTTCCTCATCAAAATTGTGGTGGGGAGTATGCAAAATGAAAAAATATCTGCTCTGTAAATTTCTATGTACAGCCACTACTCAGTATATCAGTTGACATTGAACTTTAGTTTATCTCATTTATATATATGTATGTGAAAAGGTAAACTCTTTTTTTCTTCTTGGCAGGTGTCCTTGTAGACTTGGGTCTGGAGGAAAATGGGACAGCTTATCAAAGAGCAGAGAAATATGTTGTTCGTCTAGACAATGAGATTCAAACCAAGTTTGAAGTTTTTATGAGAAGGGTAAAACAGAACCCGTACACACTGTTTGTGCTAGTTCATGACAACTCCCATGTGGAACTAACGAGGTGATTGCTTCAGAGTGAGCAAATATAGTGTTTCTTCTAGCACAGCAATGGTTTTGTCAAAAATTCCTGAAAAGCCCAGAGACCCTAACACTTGGCATCTTCTTATTGGTAACTTATTCCTACTCTTTCCCTGCTCTTTCAACTTTCCCTACCAATTTAGTGTTGACTTCATTTTAACTATACTATGAGTGAATTTATAAATCCCCATTAAGGGGCACCTGGGTAGCTCAGTCAATTGAGCAACTGACTTCAGCTCAGGTCATGATCTCACTGTTTGTGAGTTCAAGCCCCACATCAGGCTCTATGCTGACAGCTCAGAGCCCACTTTGGATTCTCTGTGCCCCTCCCCCACTTGTTCTCTCTCTCTCTCTCTCTCTCTCTCTCTCTCTCTCTCAAAAGTAAATAAACATTTTAAAAATCCCTGTTAAAAAGCTGTCTTCAGGGCATTGTGGAACTCAGCGGCCTCAGAGAAAGGGCAGCAGCAGGGAGAGTGAAGTTAATGAGCTCCAAGAAGAGCCATATGCTTTCCTTTCCCTGTCCTTCCTCCCCAGTTCTTTACCATTTTTCCTCCTTCCTCTTCTCTTTGTTTCTCCTCTTCCATGCCTTTCTCTCTATCCACATAACTTTAAGCAGTAAAGATGCCACTTAAAGATTTCAGAACAGGGTGCCTGGCTGGCTCAGTCAGAGGAGCATAAGACTCTTGATCTTAGGGTTGTGAGTTTGAGCCCCACGTTGGGTGTAGAGACTACTAAATAAATAAATAAATAAATAAGCTTAAAAAAATAATTTAGAAATCTGAGCATATCTGAAACATTCCCCAATTTACCGGTTTAAACAGAGAATATCCTATTTCTTTTTTTTTTTAATTTTTTTTTAATGTTTATTTATTTTTGAGACAGAGAGAGACAGAGCATGAATGGGGGAGGGTCAGAGAGAGAGGGAGACACAGAATCTGAAACAGGCTCCAGGCTCTGAGCCGTCAGCACAGAGCCTGATGCAGGGCTTGAACTCACGGACCGCGAGATCATGACCTGAGCCGAAGTCAGACGCTTAACCGACTGAGCCACCCAGGCGCCCCGAGAATATCCTATTTCTTAGGTGGGCTTACAGTGAAAGAAGAGTAAATGGGGCATGATGGTGCCAGTTTGGCTCCCTGACCAAATTACAGTAATTATCTGTTAAGGGATGTCTTTGATCCTATGGGTTTAAAAGGCAATTTCAAGCATCATCAAGTGTTTATAGATTTTCCTTTCTTCAGAACACACTGAGGTTGAGAATATGAAAGATTTGTAGTATGTTGTAGAAATATCAGAATTGCAAAAGCACTTGTTCAAAAGCCAGAATGTATTTGGCACTCCACAATCTGAACTCTAGAGCCATATGTAGGTATAAATAAGATGTTAGTTTTAGAAGAAAGAAAGAAAGAAAGAAAGAAAGAAAGAAAGAAAGAAAGAAAGAAA
>NW_024412397.1:50520244-50621217 GCF_014898765.1 Herpailurus yagouaroundi | reverse complement strand
AAAGAAAGAAAGAAAGAAAGAAAGAAAGAAAGAAAGAAAGAAAGAAAAAAGAGGGAAGAAAGAAGCAGAGAGAGGGAGGGAGGGAAGGAGAGAAGGAAAGAAGGGAGCAGGAAGGAAAGAAAGAAGGAGGGAGGGAGAGAGAGAGAAGGAAGAAAGGAAGGAAGGAGAGAGGGAAGGAAGGAAGGAGAGGGGGAGGGAGAGAGGAGAGAAGGAAGGAAGGAAGGAAGGAAGGAAGGAAGGAAGGAAGGAAGGAAGGACGGACTTTGCCCAGATTCTCTTCAGTTGTTCCTAGTGTTCTTTGAGCAGAAATAACTCCGTGACCTGATATACCTCATGTTTGAAAGTTTGGAGTAATAGCTGTGAGGATGTGTATTGGATCTCTCTATATTTAATTCCCTAGGGCACTGAGATTATTTCTTTGACAAAAAAAAATATGTGGTTTTGAGGCTGCATAACAGCCTGGTACATTCAAATTGAACATAATTGAAAATGATTTAGATGTAAAAATTTTGTTCATACTGAGGGGTAGGAGGACCCTTTGTAACCTCCTCATAGTCTAACATCCTCAAGGGAGGAAGAATAGTAGCACTAACACAGAGGGGATCCCTTGCCTCTCTGGGGTACCGATTATTGCACACTTACAAGCATCATGTTTTGATGGAGAAACTCATTTAGATGAGCTTTCAGACCAAAGTGATCCATCTCAGCTACAGATTTAGATATCCTTGGCCTGTAGAACTGAGTTACACTTGGAGGTATTTCAGGGGCAGACTGCAAAGGGGGGGAAAATATCTTTGAAATCTGTCTGAAAGTGTTAAGAAGGAGTGTAATTATTTCTCTTTCAAATTAAATGTTGGTTGCCTCTACTCCTTCTCCCAGTTAAAAAGAACTAGAAAAATAAAAACTAGGGGCGCCTGGGTGGCGCAGTCGGTTAAGCGTCCGACTTCAGCCAGGTCACGATCTCGCGGTCCGTGAGTTCGAGCCCCGCGTCAGGCTCTGGGCTGCTGGCTCGGAGCCTGGAGCCTGTTTCCGATTCTGTGTCTCCCTCTCTCTCGGCCCCTCCCCCGTTCATGCTCTGTCTCTCTCTGTCCCAAAAAAAAAAAAAAAAAAAAGTTGAAAAAGAAAAATAAAAACTAAAACATTATCTCCATTTTGATGACTGTTTCTGAATCTAATCTGTTAAATTATTAATGTGAATTTCAATATTTCTACAGTGTCATTTCGGGCTCTTTGTCACATGGTGAACCTAGTCATGGATTGGCTGATAGAGTCATTAACTGCAGAGAAGTTCTGGAAGCTTTCAACCTGCTGGTGCTCCAGGTTAGCTCATTGCCATACACACTACAGACCCAACAGTCTCGTATCAGCTCCAGCAATGAGGTTCACTGGATACAGCTGGACAACTTGGTGAGTCTCTATTCTGCTCTCTTATACACAGTCGTTATTCTCAGTTCCCCCGGGAGCAGAATCTTGTAATAAAATATGGTCATGGCTTTGTAAAATACCGTAAGAGTTCAAAACTCTAACTAACATAAAGCTTTATCTCCTAAAAGTTCCATGTAATTACAATTATTATAAGACTAAAAACTAATGAGTGTGTCCAAAATAAATCTAATTATATTGTTCTTTTTAAGGTTATCATACAGATACAAAATTGTCCATCCTATATAGTACCCCCCCCTCCAAAATGTGATGTTATTTTATACAGTCACCAATAGCCTGGACTATCTTTGTGCTTTTAAACCATTAATTTCAATCTGAGACTTGGAAATTTATTATCCTTTTGAAGTCTTATTGATCTGTATGACTATAAATTATGCTCATGTTCCCCCAGCAACTGTATTTTTTTCTTTTAATCAGTTCTCAGTCTTCTGGTTAAAACATAAGATTATGGTACTGTTACTTTAAATTACTCAATAGCACTTAATATGTTTAGTACCATCTCAAGGTTGTACATATTCAAGACTCTATATTTTTTTTGGCTTCAGTCCCTAAAACCTGGAAAATATTTTATATGACCTATACAATGCATGACAAACATACTACCAAAAAAAAGAAATAAGTGTTCCATAAAAACAAAGAAGATTAGCCATTAAGCAATGGATCCTTTGTTTAAAAAATATTAAACATGGTGGGAACGCCTGGGTGGCTCAATCAGTTGAGCGTCTGACCCTTGGTTTCTGCTTGGATCATGGTCTCATGGTTCGTGGGTTTGAGTCCCACACTGGGCTCTGTGCTGACAATACAGAGCCTGCTAGGGATTCTTTCTCTCTCCCTCTCTCTCTACCTCTCCCTTACTTGTGCACTCTTTCTATCTCAAAATAAATAAACTTAAAAAAAATTAAAAATGAAAAAATGTTAAACATAATGGATATTTTAAAATAAGCATGTTTAAGTAAAAGATGCCAGATATGTCTTAAGTAAGAATAACATTTATTCAGGGGTGCCTGAGTAGCTCAGTCGGTTGAGCATCTGACTTTGGCTCAGGTCATGATCTTGCAGTTTGTGGGTTTGAGCCCCACATTGGGCTTGCTGCTATCAGCACAGACCCAGCTTCAGATCCTCTGTCCCCCACCCCCCCTTCTGCCCTCCCCCACTCATGCTTGCTCTCAAAACACACACACACACACATACACACATAAAAAAATCATCCCTATGAGGTGCCTGGGTGGCTCAGTCAGTTGAGCATCAGACTCTTGATTTCAGCTCATGTCATGATACCAGCGTCATGAGATGGAGCCCCATGTCAGGCTCTGTTCTGAGTGTGGAGTCTGCTTGGGATTCTCTCCCTCTCTCCCTTTGCCCCTCTCTACTGCTTGCATTCTCTGTCTCTAAAATTAAAAAAAAATTTTTTTTAAATCATCACTGTGAAATTGAGATCAACATAGAAAAAAGATAAAAACTTCAAACTTGAATCTAATTTACACCCTTACACCCTCACCCTTACACATTAGGGAAGAAGCTCCTAACCATTAGCCTCCTTTCATTATCCTGAAACTAACGTCCTCAAAAAGGAAAAATTGGAAAAAGCAGGGTAATTCAATTAAAAAAATACTAAGCACTTGTTGGGCTTGTGTTAGATCTTTCCAAGAACACAAAGAGAACTGACCATTTAAAGGTAAAAGCAAAGTACATATCAAAGTCACTGTTATCCAAAGTAGAATAAGATATACATAGAGAAAAGAGATCAGTGGTTGCCAGAGGCAGGGGTGGGGTGGATGAAATGGGTGAATGGGATCAAAAGATACAAATGTTCAGTTATAAAATAAGTTAATCCTCAAAAAATTAAAAATAGAACTACCCTATGATCCAACAGTAGCACTACTAGGAATTTACCCAAGGGGTAAAGGAGTGCTGATGCATAGGGGCACTTGTACCCCAATGTTTATAGCAGCACTTTCAACAATAGCCAAATTATGGAAAGAGCCTAAATGTCCATCAACTGATGAATGGATAAAGATGTAGTGTATATATATACAATGGAATACTACTTGGCAATGAGAAAGAATAAAATCCTGCCATTTGCAGCAACATGGATGGAACTAGAAGGTATGATGCTGAGTGAAATATGTCAGTCAGAGAAGGACAGATATCATATGTTGTCACTCATATGTGGATCTTGAGAAACTTAACAGAAGACCATGGGGGAAGGGAAGGGGAAAAAATAGTTACAGAGAGGGAGGGAGGCAAACCACAAGAGACTCTTAAATACAGAGAACAGACTGAGAGGGATTGGGAGGATGGGGGAGAGGGGAAAAATGGGTGATGGGCATTGAGGAGGGTGCTTGTTGGGATGAGCACTGGGTGTTGTATGTAAGCCAATTTGACAGTAAATTATATAAAAATAATAACAAGTAAGTCCTGGGGATGTAATGTACAGCATGATGGCTATAGTTAATACTGTATGGTATATTTGAAAGTTGCTAAGAGAGTAGGCCTTAGAAGATCACATCACCAGAGAAAAAGAATTATAACTGTATGTGCTGATGGATGTTAACTGGACTTCCTGTGGTGATCATTTTGCAATATATATATGTGTATTGCACACATATATAGGCATATCTTGTTTTGTTGTGCTTTGCTTTATTGTACTTTGCAGATATTTCATTTTTACAAATGAAGATTTGTGGCAATCCTGTATCAAGGAAGTCTATTGGTGCCATTTTTTCAAACAGCATTTACTCACTTTGGGTCTCTATGTCACATTTTGGTAATTCTCACAATATTTAAAATTTTTAAATTATTATTGTATTTGTTATGCTGATCTATAATCACTGATCTTTGATGTTACTATTGTAATTGTTTTGCGGTGCCACAAACCACACCTATGTAAGAACGTGGACTTAATCGATAAAAGTGTGTGTGTGTTCTAACTGCTCCACCAACTGGCCATTCCCCTCTCTCTCCCTCTCCTTAGGCCTCCCTATTTCTGGATACACACCAATATTGAAATTTGGCCAATCAATAACCCTACAATGGCCACTAAGTGTTCAAGTGATGGGAAGAGTTGCACATCTCTCACTTTAAATCAAAAGCTAGACATGATTAAGCTTAGTGAGGAAGACAAGTCAAAAGCTGAGACAGGCTGAAAGCTAGGCCTCTTGCTCCAAACAGCCATGTTATGAATATAAAAGAAAAGTTCTTGAAGGAAATTAAAAGGCACCTGGCAGGCTTAGTCAGTTAAGCATCCAACTCTTGATTTCAGCTCAGGTCACAATCTCAGGGTTGTGAGATCGAGCCCTGCATTGGGCTCTGTGCTGGACATGGAGACTGCTTAAGATTCTCTTTCCCTCTCCCTCTGCCCCTCCCCAACACTTGCTCTTGCTCTCTCTCTCTCTCTCTCTCTCTCAAAAAAAGTGCTAACCCAGTGAACACATGAATAATAAGAAAGTAAAACACCTTATTGCTGATATGGAGAAGATCTGAATGATCTAGATAGAAGATCCTATCAGCCACCACGTTCCCTTAAGCCAAAGCCTAATCCAGACCAAGGCCCTAACTGTCTTCAATTCTGGGAAGACTGAGAGAGGTAAGGAAGCTGCAGAAGAAAGATTGGAAACTACCAGAGGTTAGATCATAAAGCTTAAGAAAGCTTATGCCTTCTGCATAACATTAAAGTGCAGCAAGTGCTGGTATAGAAGCTGCAGCAAGTTATCCAAAAGACCTAGATTATTAATGAAGGTGGCTACATGAAACAAATTTTCAATGTAGATGTAACAGCCATCTATTGGAAGAAGATGCCTTCTAGGTCTTTCATAGCTAGAGAGAAGTCAATGACTGCCTTCAAAGCTCCAAAGTCTTGTTAGGGGCTACTGCAGCTGGTGACTTTAAGTTGAAGCCAATGCTCATTGAGCATTCTGAAAATCCTAGGGCCCTGAAGAATTATGCTAAATCTACTCTTGTCTGCATTCTCTAAATGTAACAACAAAGGCTGGTTGACAGCACATCTGTTTACAACATGGTTGACTGAATATTTTAAGCCCACTGATGAGACCTACTGCCCAGAAAAAAAAGATTCCTTTCAATATATTACTGCTCATTGACAATGTATATGCTAACCTAAGAGCTCTGATGGAGATGTACAATAAGATGAATGTGGTTTTCATGACTACTAACACAACATCCATTATGCAGCACATGGGTCAAGGAGTAACTTCTTATGATTTAGGAAAATACATTTCATTAGGCTATGGCTGCCATAGACAGTGATTCCTCTGATGGAAATGGACAAAGTTAGTTGAAAACATTCTGGAAAGGATTCACCATTCTAGGTGATTAAGAACATTCATGATTCATGGGAAGAGGTCAAAATATCAGCATTACCAGGAGTTTGGAAGAAGTTGATTAAAACCCCCGTGGATGACTTTGAGGGGTTCAAGACTTCAGTGGAAGAAGTCACTGCAGATGTGGTGGAAATAGCAAGAGAACTAAAATTAAAAGTAGAACCTGAAGATGAGACCGAATTGTTGCAATCTCATGATAAAAATTGAATGGATGAGGAGTTGCTTCTGATGGGTGAACAAAGAAAGTGGTGTCTTGAGAAGGAAACTACTCCTGGTGAATGCTGTGGAGATTGTTGAAATGACAACAAAGGATTTAGAATATTACATGAACTTAGTTGATAAAGCAGTGGCAGAGTTTGAGAGGATTGACTCCAATTTTGAAAGAAGTTCTACTGGGGGCAAAATGCTATCAAACAGCATCACTTGCTACAGAGAAGTCACTCATGAAAGGAAGAGTCATTCAATGTGGCAAGCTTCATTGTTGTCTTGTGTTAAGAAATTGTCACAGGCACCCCAGCCTTCTACAACCACCAACCAAATCAGTCAATAGCCATCAAAATCAAGGCAGGACCCTCCACCGGCAAAAAGATTATGATTTGCTGAAAGTTCAGATAATGGTTAGCATTTTTAAGCAATAAAGTATCTTTTAATTAAGGTATGTACATTGTTTTTTAAACATAATGCTATTGTACACTTAATAGACTATAGTACAGTGTAAACATAACTTTTGTATGTACAGGGAAACCAAAAAATTCATTTGACTCATTTGATTGTAATGCCTGTTTATTGTGGTGGTCTGCATCCAAACCCTCAAATCTCCAAGGTATGCCTATATATAAACAGAATCATTTTGTTGTACCCCTGAAAACTAATACAGTGTTACATGTCAGTTATGTCTCAATTTCAAAAAAAGAAAAAATACCACATTGTATACCTTAAATATATACAACTTTTATTTGCAAAAATAATAGACTGGAAGAAAACAATTTTATAAATTAAAAAACAATTTTTAATGTGTATTTATTTTTGAAAGACAAAGAGAGACAGAGCATGAGTGGGGGAGGGGCAGAGAGAGAGGGAGACACAATCTGAAGCGGGCTCCAGGCTCTGGGCTGTCAGCACATAGCCCAACGCGGGCTCAAAGCCATGAACTGTGAGATAATGACCTGAGCCGAAGTCAGATGCTTAACCAACTGAGCCACCCAGGCACCCCTGGAATAAGACAATTTTAAAATATCAAAATGCTCTGGGGATTGAAATGAGGGAGAAGTCCCACCCACTTAAGAGCATTAGAAAACGCGACATGGAGAGAGCACAGTGTCTCGGCCTTGCAAGAGAGGAAGGAAGGAGCAGACAGACTGAGGTGTGGGCTCTCCTGACAGCAGACAGCTCGGGCAGCACCACAGAGGAGGAAACAGGGATTTTTCAGCGAACACTAGGAGGATGAAAAGAAACTTGGGAATATATACACGGAAGCTTGAAGTCCCAGGCTGGAAAAGTTTACACTTATTACAAAGGCATTAATGATTTTCTTGTAAGGGCATAGTATTATTAAAAATATGGTTGAGCCTTGAACAACACAGGGTTCAGGAGGACCCACCCCTGCTCAGTCGAAAATTTGCATATAATTTTGACTCCCCCAAAACTTTACTAATGGGCTACTGTTGACCGGAAGCCTTACCAATAACATAACACCTATTTTGTATGTCATATTATTATATAATGTATTATTACAATAAAGTAAGCTAGAGAAAAGAAAACATTAAGAAAGTTGTAAGGAAGAGAAAATACATTCACAATACTGTAAAGAATCTGCAAATAGGCAGAGCGACTGCCAGTCCTGCAGATCTGTCTCTTGCTTCAACAGTGTTTAGACATAACAGACCCAGGGATGCCCCTTCTTCCACCCTCCACCTGCCCTCCAACCTCTTTTCCAGTCACAACCTCCAGAACCATCTTCTCACCACCTTCTGGCTCCAGGAGTAGCTAGGACCAGTTTTTGAGCTTAGCTCCTTCCGTATTGCCAATCAACCATGAGCTCCTGGATTTGTCAGAATGATTCCATTAAGGTGGAGGCTGCCTTCAACTGCCTGGCCAACATTCATCTGCAGGGCTCCAACACCTACATCTCTCTGAGCTTCTATTCCAACCTCAACCTGTGGCTCTGGAGGGCTGAGAGTCTCTTGAAGATACAAAATCAGCATGGCAGCCATGCCCTTTTTCAGGATGTGCAGAAGCCCTGTCAAGATGAGTAGGGTAAAATCCTGGATGCCATGGTCTTGGAAAAGAATCTGAAGCAGGCTCTTCTGGATCTGCATGTTCTGGGTTCTGCCCACACAAATCCCCATCTCTGTGACTTCCTGGAGAACCACTTCCTAGATGAAGAAGTGAAACCCATCAAAAAGTTGGATGACCACCTGAGTCACTTCTGCAGGCTGGCTGGCCCCCAAAGCTGGGCTGGATGAGTATCTCTTCCAAAGGCTTACTTTCAAGCATGATAGCTGAGAGCCTTTGGAGCTCAATGGCTTTTGAGGGACCCATGTGCATCCCACTGGATTTCAGGACTTCTGCCTGAGCCTCTCCCTGCAGCCACTAGGCAGCTTTTTAATCCCCCTGAAGTCCTCCCCCAAGCCCTGCACCGAATGGAAACAAAGCTTTTTGCAGAAAACAAAACAAAACCTTGTGTAAGTGGACCTATGCAGTTCAAACTTATGTTGTTCAAGAGTCAACTGTATTATCAGAATGCACGTATTTCTTTTATTCTTATACTAACAATGTAAATGCACAACTTGATGAATTTTCACAAACTGAAAGCACCTTTCAGCACCCAAGATGAAAAATCAGCACCCAAGATGAAAAAATAGAGCATTACCACTACCCCCAGAAGACAGGCACTACCCACCAAAGGGTAACACTCTTCTGGCCTCTTCCACCCTACATTTAGTTTGCCCAGTTTTGAACTTGAAAAAAAATGGAATCATGCAGTTTGCATTCTTTTGTATATAGCTTCTTTTACTCAGCATTGTTTGTGAGATTCTTCTCTATTTTGCATGAGTCGTAAAACATTCTTATTGCCATATATGGATTACACTGGGAGAACACCACAATTCATTTATCCATCCCATTCATTTATTTCAAATAGTGCTGCTATAAACATTCTAGCACATGCCTTTTAGTAGACACAGGTATGTATTTTTGTCAGGTGTATATGTGGGAATGAACACATATGTTCAGCTTTAGGAGATGCTGAGAGGTTGCATTTTAAGGCACTTCATTAATGATAGAAGTCAAATAAAAGTGATTAAAAATAGAGAGATCAGTTGGGGTGCCTGGGTGGCTCAGTCTAAGTGTCCGACTTCAGCTCACGGTTTGTGAGCTCAAGCCCCACATTGGGCTCTGAGCTGGCAGTGCAGAGCCTGCTTGGGATTCTCTCTCTCCCTCTCTTTCTGCCCCTCTCCTGTTTGCACTTTCTCTATCAAAATAAATAAATAAACTTTTTAAAAAACAGGGAGATCAGTCATTTGACTTTTCTGATCATTCAGATTAAAATTAACAAATACATAGTGGTCCTAGCAAGAAGAAGAATGGGAGAAATGGTGAATTTTTTAGGATTTTTTTTTTAGTTTATTTATCTTGAGAAAGAGAGAGTGTGTGTGTGCTTGCTAATGGGGGAGGGGCAGAGAGAGAGAGAATCCCAAGCAGGCTGCACACTGTCAATGTGTGGGGCCCTTGGGGCTCAATCCCACGAACATCATGACCTGAGTCAAACCCAAGAGCCAGATGCTTAATTGCCTACCTGACTGAGCCACCCAAGTGCCTCCCCTAGGATTTCTTTATTGGGGAAGAGGCAGCAGTCAGAGATGTCTTTGAGGTGATGCCTTTAGTTGAAGAAAAAGTTCAAGAGGAACAATGATCTGTGGAGAGCAGATGAGGTGGAATTTGAATGAGTTAAGGCTGAGATGAGTGCACTATCACATATGCACATTTGGAGTTTCTACTTTATGGCGCTTTATGACATAGTTTTGGAATATTTTGTCAAGAACAATGATCACAGCAATCCCTATCAAAATAACACCAGCATTCTTCACAGAGCTAGAACAAATAATCCTAAAATTTGTATGGAACCAGAAAAGACCCCAAATAGCCAAAGCAATCTTGAAAAATAAAACCAAAGCTGGAGGCATCACAATCCTGGACTTTAAACTGTATTACAAAGCTGAAATTATCAGCATGTATGGTACTGGCACAAAAACAGACACTCAGATCAATGGAACAGAAGAGAGAACCCAGAAATGGACCCACAAACACATGGCCAACTAATCTTTGATAAAGCAGGAAAGAATATCCAATGGAATAAAGACAGTTTCTTCAGCAAGTGGTGCTGGGAAAACTGGACAGCGACATGCAGAAAAATGAACTTGGACCACTTTCTTACATAAACTCAAAATGGATGAAAGACCTAAACATAAGACAGGAAACCATCAAAATCCTTGAGGAGAAAGCAGGCAAAAACCTCTTTGATCTTGGCCGCAGCAACTTCTTACTCAACCCGTCTCTGGAGGCAAGGGAAACAAAAGCAAAAATGAACTACTGGGACCTCATCAAAATAAAAAGCTTCTGCACAGCGAAGGAAACAATCAGCAAAACTAAAAGGCAACCGACAGAATGGGAGAAGATATTTGCAAGCGACATATCAGATAAAGGGTTAGTATCCAAAAATCTATAAAGAACTTATCAAACTCAATACCTGAAAAACAAACAATCCAGTGAAGAAGTGGGCAAAAGACATGAATAGACACTTCCCCAAAGAAGATATCCAGATGACCAACTGACACAAAAAATGCTCAACATCACTCATCATCAGGGAAATACAAATCAAAACCACGATGAGATACCACCTCACACCTGTCAGAATGGCTAGCATTAACAATGTTGGCGAGGATGTGGAGAAAGAGGATCTCTTTTGTACTGCTGGTGGGAATGCAAACTGGTGCGGCCACTCTGGAAACCAGTATGGAGGTTCCTCAAAAAACTAAAAATAGAACTACCCTATGACCCAGCAGTTGCACTACTAGGTATTTATCCAGTGGATACAGGTGTACTGTTTCGAAGGGGCACGTGCACCCCAATGTTTATAGCAGCGCTATCGACAATAGGCAAAGTATGGAAAGAGCCCAACTGTCCATCAACAGATGAATGGATAAAAACGATGTAGTATATGTACCTACGATGGAGCATTACTCGGCAATCAAAAAGAATGAAATCTTGCCATTTGCAACTACATGGATGGAACTAGAGGGTATTAATGCTAAGCAAAATTAGAGAATGACAAATATCATATGACTTCACTTGTATGAAGACTTTAAGAGACAAAACAGATGAACATAAGGGAAGGGAAGCAAAAATAATATAAAAACAGAGAAGGGGACAAAACGTAAGAGACTCTTAAATATAGAGAACAAACAGAGGGTTACTGGAGGGGTTGTGGGAGGGGGGATGGGCTAAACGGGTAAGGGGCCTTAAGAAATCTGCTCCTAAAATCATTGTTGCAGTATATGCTAACTAACTTGGATATAAATTTTTAAAAAAATAAATTATATTAAAAAAAAAAAGAACAATGATCACAGAAGCAGCTGGTGTGGATTGAAATAGACAATGAAGAGAACTACCTAAAGGGCAGTGAGGTCAAGGACTGACAGGTACACACCACTGGATTTGGCCTCAGGAGTCTTTGGTGACCTTCCAGGTAACAGTGTCTGTAGAGCAGAGCATTTGGCTGGAGGAAGAGCAAGGATACCAGGGAGAAGACAGGGAGAGCTACAGGATGAGGGTCATTAGGAGGGCAGGACTTGGGGAGGGATATTTATTTATTTATTTATTTTGCAGGAGAAGGGACATTTTTCCAAAAGACATAGTGATTCAGTATGATTTGTGATTTGTGACTCTCGGGATGCGTGTTTCTTTTGAACAACATCATTCAGAGTTTTGTAACATTTTAAAAGGGTGGTCCCATTGACGTCTATTACAAGGTTTATAATACAAAACTAGAGCTATAGTTTAATGCAAACTTAATGATTGGGGAAAGTTTTCACATCTAATTCCCATTTTTAGTATCTCTAGTTCTTGATCTACAAAGTCTTTGTAGATTAATAAAATACTGGCTCCAACTGATCACAAGCCATCTGTTTAATAACCCACCCCATAATTTTGCTAAGAAAGAAATTACACTGAGGACAGGTGGATGCATCCTATCCAGCAAGTTAAAATGCTGCATTTTAACTTGGAGCATTAAAATGGAGCATTAAAATGCTCCAAGAACAGGCTTGAAGTAGGATTTTAGATTTTCCCAAAGAAGCAGGACCAAAGACGAGAAGGAAAGTGAAGACCACATACACAGAAGAGAAAGCTTTTCCACGGACTCTGTGCCAACAGCCGGATAAGGAGAGAATGCAGATGAATGACTTTTCATCCTGAAATGACTCATTTGACACAGTTATCCAGAACTCAACCAAGAACCCAGAAGGAAGGAAGCAAACAAATAAACAAAATGGCTTTCAAGCCTCCAAAACAGAGGCTGCTCAATGTATGTTTTAAGGCTCTGCTGTTTCGAAGAACATACTCTGGTCCTCTAATAAAGCATTTTTACTCTTGAAGATCCTATTCCAACAAGAAGGAATAACTGGTTTGGGGGGCAACGAAAAAATAATTAAAAGCTGTCAATTAAATATTGCTTTATTTTCTATCTTTTGGGCCTTTTGAATCACACAGTTGCTTATCTGTTTGGGTTACCAAAGAGCTCAGAAACAAATTTGTAGCCCACTTCAAACAAAATGTGCATTTTTGAGAGCACTAGCTTCATCCCTGGCCCAATCTTATTTCTCTTACCCTTGCTTTTTCTTCTTCTGACTGCTTAATTTATTTGTAATTTATTATATTTATTATATTTAAGATGCTGTATTACCTTTATGAAATGAGTTTGTGCGTGTTTAAAGAAAAATGCCAGCGGCACCTATGTGGGTCAGTCAGTTAAGCATCTGACTCTTAACTTCAGTTTATGTCATAATCTCATGGTTCATGGGATTGAGCCCTGAGTAAGGCTCTGTGCTGACAGCATGCAGCCTGTTTGTGATTCTCTCTCTCTCTCTCTCTGTCCCTCCCCTGCTCGTGCTCTCTCTCTCAAAATAAACATTTTTAAAAAAGGAAAAATACCAATACATAATAAATAACAAATAGAGACTAAAACACATGGGCCACACTACAGCTAGGAGAAATGACTGGGAAAAATTAATGTAGAAAAGAGGAAAGAAAACCATTGTTTAAAAAAACACAGATGCATGAACTCAAAAAGCTTGCTGAATATTTTGGGACTATTTACATTTAAGGACATCTTGTCATACATCTCAGGATCCTCTGAGGGAATCTTTGTGTCACATCCCAAAATAGTAATTCATTTTCACAGTGATGACTGAGTCATCATGAAGGGGGGATAAATTAAATACAGGGAATTCTGCTTATGAAGGCAGAAAAGCATAGATTCCATTTTTAAATAAATATTTTTTTTGTAAAAGAGTAAGATTTTCTGAATTACCATCATTAGATAACATCAGAAAAGTTAAGTTTTTTGTAATAGGATTTTTGAGTTTGTTAATCTCCGGAGAGTTCTATATATAGCATATGTATCAGTATAGAGAATTGCTTCATGAGGGAAAAGTCTGACCTGTGACTGTACCAACCTAAAAAATGCTATTCTTCAGAACATGCCTGAACAAAGCAAAGAGAAAACAAACCATCTGTTAAGTCACCATCTGCCTTAAGAAAGCAGGTCAACATTAACCACATATTAAGTTCATTTGAAGGGAAAAAGAAGTTTGGTTTCTGTCCCCAAGATAACTGTGAAGTTGATATCAGGTTGTATAATGAAATACAGTTTTTTCAGCTTTATTGAGGTATAATTGACAAATAAAATTATAAGATATTGATTTTATTTTAACAATTGGTTATCATGTTTATTTATTTATTTTTAATTTATTTATAATTAACATACAGTATTATGTTAATTTAAGGTGTACAACATAACGATTCAACAATTCTATACATTACTCACTGCTTACCATTAGTGTAGTCACCATCTGTTACCAAGCAGCAGTATTACAACATTATTGGCTATATTCCCTATTCAGTACTTTTCATCTCAGTGACTTCTCTGTTTTGTAACTGGAAGTTTGTACTTCCTAATCCCTTTTATCTACTTCATCCATCCTTGATGGAAGGATGCCCCCTTCCCTGTGGCAATGAACCAGTTTGCTTTATTCATTCATTCATTCGTTCATTCATTCATTCTCTCTATATTTAACAGTCTTGGGTTTTTGTTTGTCTCTTTGTTTCTTTGTTCATTTATTTTGTTTTTTAGATTCTACATGTAAGTGAAATCATATGGCATTTGTCTTTCTCTGATTTGTTTCACTTAGCATTATAGCTTCTTGGTCCATCTATGTTGTTGCAAATGGCAAGATCTCATTTTTTTACTTTAAGTTTTATTTGAATTCCATTTTTAGTTAACATACAGTGTTATATTAATTTCAGGTGTATGTAGTAATATAACACTTACATACATCGTCTGATGTTCATCACGACAAGTGCCCTCCTTAATCCCCATCACCTATTTCACCCATCCTCCCACCCACCTCCCCTCTAGTAACCACCAGTTTGTTCTCTATACTTAAGAATCTGTTTGGGGCACCTGGGTGGCTCAGTTGGTTGAGCATCTGACTTCAGCTCAGGTCATGATCTCACACTCCATGAGTTCGAGCCCTGCGTTGGGCTCTGTGCTGTCAGCTCAGAGCCTGGAGCCTGCTTCAGATTCTGTGTCTCCCTCTCTTTGTGTCCCTCCCCTGCTCATGTACTGTCTCTCTCTGTCTCAAAAATAAATAATAAAAACACTAAAAAAAAAAGAATCTGTTTCTTGATTTTCCTATTCCTCTCTCTTTTTTTGTAAAATCTCATTCATTTTGTAATTGTAAAATTGTAAGATATTTAAAGTGTACATTGTGATGATTGGATATACATATACACATACATTGTGAAAGGACTCCTCCCTTCTAGTTAATTAATACATCCAACATCTCACATATTTATATATACATATAAATATATGTGTATTTTTTAGTAAGAACATTTAGTTTCTACTCTCTTAGCAAATGTCAATTATATATTATAGTGTTAACAACTATAGTCACTATATTATACATTAGACCCTCAGACCTTATTCATTTTATAGCTAAAAGTTTATACCCTTTTACCAACCTCTTCCTATCTCCCCCACCTACCCCCTGCCCCCCCACCCGTGGCAACCACTATTCTACTCTCTGCTTTAATGAGTTTGACTTTTTTTTTTTAAGATCCTTTATCTGAGTGAAACCATGCAGTGTTTGTCTTTCTCTAACTTATTTCACTTAGCATTATGCTCTCAAGGTCTATTTGTTACAAATGTCAGGATTTCCTTCTTTCTCATGACTGAATAATATTACATTGTGTGGACATATACATATACATACTATATCTTTTTTATCCATTTATCCATTGACAGACACTTAGTTGCTTCCATATCCTGGCTATTGTGAATAATGAACATGGGAGTGCATATATCTCTTCTATATCCTATTTTCATTTTCTTTGGGTAAATACCCAGAAGTGGGTATTTATTGATCAATGATTCAATTTTTAATTTATTTGAGGAACCTCCATATTGTTTCCCATGGTGGCTGTACCAACTTACACTCCCACCAACAAAGCATGAGCGTTTGCTTTCCTCCACATCCTTGTCAACATTTGTTATCTTTTTTTCCTTTTGATAAACAGCTATTCCAACAGGTATGAGGTGGGGTGCCTGGCTGGCTCAGTCAGTCAGTAGAGCAAGAGACTCCTGATCTTGGAGTCATGAGTTCAAGCCCCACATAGGGCCTAGAACTTACTTAAAAAAAAAAATTGAACAGGTGTGAGGTGATATTTCACTACAGTGGTCACCAAGTTGTTATACATTAGATCCTCATTCTGATTTGCATTGCCCTCATGATTAGCGGTGTTGAGCACCTACTCATGTACCTACTGGCCATGGGCATGTCTTCTTTAGAAAAATGTCTATTCAGTTCCTCTGCCTGTCTTTAAATTGGATTGTTTGGGTTTTTGCTATTGAGTTATGTGAGTTTTTAAAATATATTTTGGATATAACCCCTTATCAGATATATGATTTGTAAATATTTCAACTATACTATAGGTTGCCTTTTCATTTTGTTGAGGCTTCTTTTGCTGTGCAGAAGCTTTTTAGTTTGATATAGTATCACTTGTTCACAATTTTTTTAACCTTCCAGGAAATAATATATTGCAGGGATTTCTCCATCCCTAGAAAACAAGACACATTGCATCCTCTCCTCACTGGATTTTGCTCTGTTTTGAATCAGGAGGACATGAGCTGTGAGGAGAAGTTGTACTTTGGCCTGAATGAATACAGTAAGTCTCTACAGTGGGGAATCACAAGTCCACTTTTGAGATGTGATGAGACTTTTGAAAAAATGGTGAACACACTCCTGGAAAGGTAAGTAAGGACCTTCAACTTTTACTTTAGCCATACTTGTGTATCTAAAATAGCCGAAAGTCTCTTATGTCACTGTCACAGGAAGTTTGGTGGAGCACCGGCTGTGCAGATCCCATGCAAAGGCAGAATAAAAATAACATCACCTAAGATGACCTTTTACTCACATAGGTTTTCTGTGATCATCCAAGACTAACAAAGGAAACTAGCGACCCAAAGTGGGACTTATCATGCTCCACTTTTCATGCTCTGAGTCATCTCCCAAGCATGTGACTACCAGGGGATTAGATGGGCAGAGGGATTTACTAATTAAAGACCAGTTCCTCTGAGGTGTGGCCTCCCCCACCATATACCCTACACTTTTTCATTTTCCCCTCTTTCCTCCTCTATTCACACAGGCAAGTACCCTTAGATGACTCAGTAAAAACTGAAGTTTACTATGAGAGTGGGAGTATAGACTGGAGAAAATTAGGAGCAATTAGATCATTGAAGTGAGTTCAGTTCCAAGGGTGTCTCCTTCAGTCCCTGACCTTGGGAGTTAAAGATCATTACTTTTCTGTCTCTTCTGCTTTCTTTTTATTCCCCAAGTCCAGGTCAAACTCCAGAAGAGTAAAGAGTTTTCCTATTTTTTTTCTCTCTGATTTTGGATCATAGACTTGAAGCATCACAGAGGCATTAGAATTTACGTAACCTAATACACGGCCCTCCCTGCCCTCCGCTGCAATAGTCTGTCTGACCTTCCAGTGACGGGGGCAGTTGGACTCTTTTTGATGAGGCACATTCTAATATTTAGTAGCTTTCATTCTTAAAACTGGCCCCAGTTGATCATAAGCCACCTATTTAACAACCTGCCCTATAACTTTGCTAAGAAAAAAGAAAGATTAAAAATGAGGACAGGGAGATACAGCCTATCCAGAGAGTTATTATACTGTGTCAAGAAAAGGAACAGCCTTGGAGTAGGATTTTATGTTTTTGCAGCTGTGGGATTTAAGAAGACTTAACCGACTCTGTGACATTAATCCTTCCACAGCACATGTGATCTTACTTTCCAGAATCATCCCATGAGTCTCCCTTTTAAGTGTTTCCCACCCACTGGCTTCATCTACCAGCTTGGAACGTACCCTCCGTTCTGGTAATATCATTCAGAGTCAATCCTGTCAACTTCTCTTACAACCTTGGTAATACTTACAAAACAACAATTACAGTTCAGTGCAAATATAACAGCTTGTGAAGACTATTCACTTCTAAATTCATACTTCTTTCAGAGTATGAGATCTAAATGCCTATAGATCAAAGTTACCATGTATTCTAACTTTGGCTTTCCTACCTGGCCCATCAAAAAACATTAAGCTTTAAACATGGATCTTGTGTGCTCACTTCTTCCAACCCAGTCACTCAAACTAATACTAGCTATAGTTTATTGAGTGTTTGAAGAACTTGCCCAGCATTGAGTAAACTGAAGGATTTCTTCACTTTTCCCCAATCTACCAAATCCTTGCAATGTAAGGAAATGTTGTCAGAGACCAGAATGAATCCAGACACAGCTCTGTCCCTGACCAGTTGCATGATCTTGGGCAAGTAGCCAGGTTTCTCTCATCCTTTTAACTCATCCTCCTTCTGGTAGAAAGGGGAGTGGTCAAAACCAGGCCATCCATGGTCCTCTCTAGCTCTAAAGCACTTCAAAACCATGCTATTCATTTGATGACCCTAATTGGTATTTGACCCTGGGTTTTTCTGTGCACGCCTGGCAGACCACTTGTCTTACTTTAAATAGAATTATAACATGGAACAAAGGCAAACCACCCCATGGCCTACCCAGCTGCATGTGCTGCCAGCTGGCGACCAGAAAGCAAGTTCACAGGCTCATCCTCATTTCGCCAGCACCTCCTTTCTTGACCAGCACCTCTTCATGCCTGCAAGGGGGTCCTCTTTGTCCATTTGTACTTAACTGCCAGCAGGCCTGGCTTTCTAAGGAGTAACACACAAATGAGAGATTTATTTTCTGCCTGCTCTGTAATTGTAAAAAGTTCCAATTTGAACAAAGTGACCCTCTTACTTGGCAGTCCAGGCAGGGTGGGGTGGGATACCAATGGGTATTGGGATGATTCAAGGACACCCCTATTTGCCAGGCTCCCTTGACTAAGCAGTGCTCAGGTGATAGGAGGCTTCACCACTAGGGGATGCTATTTCCCCACTCAGCTCGAGGTTTTCTCCAGCACCAAGGTACACTTTATGGGAAGATGCAGTTGTCTTCTTTATTGGAAGATAAACTGCTGTCTGTGGAGTGGCTACCCTGAAATTAGTAATTATTAGTAATAATTATTGTTTGTATTTCTGATATTTTTCAAACATGTCTCAATTTTCTTTACTGTAGTCAAGTATCAGAGAAATAAGCTGACAATACCACCATGCTAACTCAGTGCCACCAAGAGGTTAGGATCCAGGAATGATCCATTATGACTGTGTCAACAATTAACCTGACAAGACCAGTGCTTCTCAAATTTTAATGTGTATATAAACTACCTGGGGATCTTGTCAGGATGTGAGTTCTGATTCAGATATCTGGGGTGGGGGAATTTGGCATTTCTAACAAACTCCCAGGTGATACTGCCACTGGATGCTGCTGCTGGTCCATAGACCACACTCAGGGAAGCTAGGGGTTGCTAGACCATCCCGAAGCCTCTTTAGCTTGCTGTGCCTATCCCAACAGGTTCTGATTCACAGGCGTTGAAAGCTCAGCTTTTCTTTCTAGTGATGTGGGTTCCAAGGTCATGCTAGAGCTCAAGCCTTCCATTGACCAGTAACCCCTTCCCACCATGCTTAGCCTGTATTTCTCCCACAAAGACCTTGCTGTCTCAGCTGGTCCTGCTGCCTGAGTGCAAGCTCCCTGTGTTCTGTTGAAGGTACCCCAGGCTACACAGCATGGTCGTCCGCTGCTACCTTCTCATCCAGCAGTACTCAGAGGCTCTGATGGCCCTCACCACCATGGCGTCACTCCGAGACCACAGCACACCAGAAACACTCAGCATTATGGATGACCTCATCAGCTCCCCAGGAAAAACCAGAAGTGGGCGGGGACACATGCTCATTATCAGGGTGCCCTCTGTGCAGCTGGCGATGTTAGCCAAGGAGCGGCTGCAGGAGGTGCGCGACAAGCTGGGGCTGCAGTACCGCTTTGAGATCATCCTTGGGAACCCTGCCTCTGAACTCAGTGTTGCAACCCACTTTGTGGCACGATTAAAGGTCAGCAATGGTCAGACATCTCTCCTTTGAAATACCATTTTTTTCTGTTTTCTACAAATCCCACATAGGTGGCTCAGAGGCCTGAGTTTAATAGAGTTTTGCACATGTGTTGGTTTGATCTTCATGACAATGTTAAGACTAAACAAAGGGACATGTTCACTTCCCAAATTGGGAAGCCAGTTTATTAAGATTCTGTCAAGCCCCCTTTTTATCATGTGCATGCAGTTGGTCTTCCATGCTCTCCAACTGCAGGTGCAAAAATGAGATGACCCAATTTGACCCCATGTTTATTGACCTTGTTCAAGATGCATCTAGCACACGGCCATCTGTTTTCTCAGAAAAAAAAGGTAAGTTGTTCTCTCAGACCTCTGTGGGTACCATCAATTCACTAATTCTTTTCTGTCTACCTAGCCTGTCATCTCAGGTCTAGAGTCGGTAAAGTATTTTGTTTTATCTTTAGTACTCATATAGAGCTATTCCCCACCCTCTTGCATGTGGATCCTTCAACGGTTTGTTGTTTCATTGAACTTGCTTTGACGCAGCCCTGAGGCTTGCTGGTCTGACTTCTCTAAGCCTACTACAGAGGGCTTAGTGCATGAGCACGGCCCCCTCCCCTCGCATGGCAGCGGGACTGACTACTTCCCCTAAACCCTCCTGTTAGGCATGGAGAGGGTGGGCCAGAATTCCTAAATCAACTAACCTAACTCCCTCCTTTATGCCCTGCTCAGGTTTTTCTGGGGGCCTTTATAATCCAATGTGCTCTAGCTATTAGGAAGCATTTAATAAAACAACTGCATATCCATCTACGTATGACACCAAGCTAAGTGTACTGTATGTCTGAGTTAGACTGGCATGGTATGTGTACCCTGCACACTAAAACCTGAGCTAAGTCGGGTTAAGAAAAATCCAGTTTGGCACAAATTTGATGAAAAGAAAGCACATAGTCTTGGGGAATTTTCATTTTCATCCTGGGCTTCAGTTTCTCATCTGCAAAATGAGAGAGTTGGATTGTATGATCTCCAGGAGCTCTAATTTGAAGATATTATTTCGTGTTCATAAAGCATTTTGCGGCACACCTGGATGGCTCACTTGGTTGAGTGTCCAACTCTTGATTTATGCTCAAGTCTTGATCCCAGGGTCATGGGATCGAGCCCCACATCAGGCTCTGTGCTGAGCATGGAGACTGCTTGGGATTCTCTCTCTTTCTCTGTCTCTCTCCTTCTACCCCTCTCCTGCTCTTGTGCATGCTCTCTCTCTCTCTAAAAAATTAATTAATTAAAATTGAAATTAAAAAAATAAAGCATTTTGGGGCGCCTGGGTGGCTTAGTTGGTTGGGCGGCCGACTTCGGCTCCGGTCATGATCTCGCGGTCCGTGAGTTCAAGCCCCACGTCGGGCTCTGTGCTGACAGCTCAGAGCCTGGTGCCTGTTTCGGATTCTGTGTCTCCCTTTCTCTGACCCTCCCCCGTTCACGCTCTGTCTCTCTATCTCAAAAATAAATAAACGTTAAAAAATATTTTTTTAAATAAAAAAATAAATAAATAAAATAAAGCATTTTGCAAATGTAAACCTTTTATTGTATTCTATTAGTTAACCTAAATTGAATAATCCAAAATGCAAACAAAATATCTTGTATTAGCTTGATAAGCAACTGGAACAAATAAATCTAAAAATAGAAACCCTTTATTTAATGGAAATTATAACAAAATTTATATTTCATATGTTGATATAATGTTCACAACTTTTTTAATATTTATTTTTGAGGGACAGAGTTAGACAGAGCATGAGTGGGGGAGGAGCAGAGCGAGAAGCAGGGACACAGAATCCGAAGCAGGTTCCAGGGTCTCTGAGCTGTCAGCACAGGGGCTTGAACTCATGAGCTGTGAGATCATGACCTAAGCCTGATGTGGGGCTCGAACCCACAGACCAGGAGATCATGACCTGAGCCAAAGTTGGACGCTTAACCAACTGAACCATCCAGGCACCCCAGTGTTCACAATTTTATTTTATTTTTTATTTTTTTAATATTTATTTATTTTTGAGAGAGAGAAAGAGAGATGGGGAGGGGTAGAGAGAGAGGGAGACACAGAATCCGAAGTAGGCTCCAGGCTCTGAGCTGTCAACACAGAGCCTGATGCGGGGCTTGAACTCACGAACCGTGAGATCATGACCTGAGCCAAAGTTGGATGCTTAACCAACTCAGCCACCCAGGCACCCCTAGTGTTCACAATTTTAAGTGATGATTATAGACCATATAACTATGGAATTTCTAGGATGGATAACAAATGAGAGTCCTGAACTCTTCTTACAGTATAATTCATTGAGACATATGTCTTGAGACAATTTGAATGATACTAATGATTGGAAAATCTGGAAAGGCAAATAATCAGTGCCACTGTGTGAAGCCTCACAAACCTATTGCAGGGAGATGGTTGAAAAGGATGTGAGGCTGCAGAATCTTCTCTGGGCCTCCATGACACCGATCAAGTATAGCTATTTATAGTCTAGGTCATTTGTTCAGTCTTCAGAAATGCCAATTACCAAGTCAGTATACATCAGCAGGTCCTAAATAATTCGCCCCTCTGGGTCATAGTTTGAAAACCACAATCAAGACCTCAGGTCCCTTCCCTTCCCTTCCCTTCCCTTCCCTTCCCTTCCCTTCCCTTCCCAATGCCCTTCTCTATGCCCTTCTCTATGCCCTTCTCTATGCCCTACTTCCCTTCTCTATGCCCAACGTAGGGCTTGAACTCACAACCCCAATGTCAAGAGGCCTAACTGGCTGCTAGCAATCAGAATTACCTTTGGGGCAGGGCGCCTGGGTGGCTCAGTTGGTTAAGCGGCCGACTTCGGCTCAGGTCATGATCTCGCGGTCCGGGAGTTCGAGCCCCGCGTCAGGCTCTGGGCTGATGGCTCAGAGTCTGGAGCCTGCTTCCGATTCTGTGTCTCCCTCTCTCTCTGCCCCTCCCCCGTTCATGCTGTCTCTCTCTGTCTTAAAAATAAATAAACGTTGAAAAAAAAATTAAAAAAAAAAAAGAAATTACAAAAAAAAAAAAGAATTACCTTTGGGGCTTTTAGACAGCAGCTGTTTTGCAAGCGCTGTTCTGAGAGCATGCCATACGTTAAGGGGGGGCCCAAGTAATTCTCAGAGAAGTTATATCTCAATTTGTATGAGTAGCTGCCAGTCACCAACTACACAAAAGAGATTTTTGTATTCTCAAAACTGCTGGACTACATCAATGCATCCTGTTTATACTGTCTCTGTGTGGAAGTGAAAATATGCACTCCTATTGAAATGTTCATATCCTAAGCAAAACTGCCACTTGCCAGGTGATTTCTGCTTCACACATTTATTTCTAAGTCACCAACCTCCCTTACCATTGTTGGGTTGGCATGGGTTGCTGGGTGTGCCTTTTATCTGTAGCCTTGCGTAACATCCTCTGCTTCTTCTCCAATTGGATGGCCTTATTTCTGTGCTTCCCTCTAATTATCCTGTTATGTATTATGACTAACTTACAAGTATGATAAGCATTTTGAAAGGATACAAGGCTTAAATCTAGAAAAGGATACAAGGCTTAAATCTAAATAAGCCAGTTTCTCCAGAAGGCTTGTGAAGCTTTCATCAGATTTCTTTAGCCTTGAGCCCCATTTTTTCCTTGGAACTCAGTGCCCACCCAGTCTTTTGTGTTTGTATTAAATGCTCTGCAGTGAAGAGGTGCCTGGGTGGCTCAGTCGGTTGAGCAGCCGATTCTTGATTCTGGCTCAGGTCACAATCCCAGGGTCGTGGAATCGAGCCCCACGTCAGGTTCCACTTTCATGGAGCATGCTTAAGATTCTCTCTCCCTCTGCTTCCCCACCGCCCACTCCTGCTGTCTCTCTAAAATAAAGAAAATGAAAAAAAGTATAAATAAATGTTCCATCCAAGAACTGTGACCATTATTCATCAGAAGTAGCAGAGGGACAGAAAAGCATGTTGTAGTGGTTTGGCTAGCTCTGATTGGTCAAGAGTAAAAATGAGATTTCTTTAATAATCTTTTGAAAATAAACCTTTTGTAGAGTAAAACATCCCTTATCCCATCATTATAACTTGACCTCATTGTTGATGGAACCATGACCTCTGGATGGTTTCTGGGAGGAAAATCCATTCAGGGAGAACCTCAGTGTCAGGAACATCATGAGTCCAATGTGAGGGTTATAAGTAAAATGATTCCTATTCCCAAAATTGTTTATTTTAAATTAGATAATGTTATTATTCATTTTGACATGACAGTGTATATAAAACTGAATTCTTGTAGATACCTTTCTTTTAATACTAAAAAAAATATTTTTGATAGGGGGCCTGGGTGGCTTAGTCAGTTTAGCGTCTGACTTCGGCTCGAGTCACTATCTCATGGTTCGTGAGTTTGAGCCTGTCATCAGGCTTGCTGCTTGCTATCAGCACAGAGCTCGCTTTGGCTCTTCTGTCCCAGTCTCTCTCTCTGCCCCTCCCCCGCTCATGCTTGCTCTCTCAAAAATGAATATTTTTAAAATATATATATTTTTGATAGATTGGTTTTTCTAAGACAAGAAGAGTCTCTCAAATTTGTAAATCTGTGTAGGTCCATTGATTTCCCCCTGGTATGCAAATATATGATAAAATACTGGGCAACAAGGTCAGAATGCCTCCCAGTTTACAAATTATATATACTTTATTTGAATAATTGTGGGTATATTTATTTCTAAAGACTGTTTTATCTAGACATCAACAAATCATTAATCAAACCCTATTACATTATGTCTTGCATATTAAATTTCTTTTTATCTCTTTTTGTGTTTGGCAAAGGAAGTACCAGCCTATTTTTAAAATAAATTGTGTGCATTACTTAATAACCTCACTTCTTACTCTTTGTTCCCTAAAGCATTATCAGAAATGTCAATCTATTTCCTATAATTCCTGCTAGAAAGCTGTTATGAAGCATAGATACTAGATACTTTATAAAAGTAGTAGAAACCATCTTATCTACTTAAGAGATAGTCTGTTTTCCTTCTGCTCTAAAATAAAAATCTATAAGATCTTTTCACTTTTGAACATCTTTCAAGTTGGTGGGATTTTTTTCTTCCCACTGATTGACGTTCCATTTACTAAAGATATATATATACATGTGTATATATGTGTATATGTTAATCTGTATCAGAAGTTGATTAATAGATTATTTCTGGAACCATAAAACTAATTGCATTCCTCTTCTAAGTAAGGGTCAGCGTTGTTGTTTTTTTGATTGGTCTAGATTTGGTTATATTTTTAGCCTTCTTGAGAGAGACTTCTAAGAGCCCCAAGCCAATTATTATTTGCCACTTATTTTGACAGTCAGTATGGGGGAGGGGGGGTGGGAATAACCATCAAGGGTAACTAACTTGATGATTTTCTGGTGAATATCTGTTTTCATAGAGTTGAGATGCTTTTATTTGTCAGTCATAATTGAAACTGTCTTTTTCAGTTAATCAGCCCCGAGAGTCTGTCCATTATATGAAGAAAATATATTTAAAACTCTTGAGGCAGGTAGTTTAACCAGGGTTTCTGTAAGGTTTGCATCACTGGCAAGGTATTTCATTGTATGTTTCTTTGATTTGTGTGGCTAATGCATGATGTATACCAAGATCTTCTGTTTTATCCTACTGAGATAAAACTAAAGGCCACATTCTTCTAGAGTGCTTCATTATGCCAATTTGTAGTAGCAATTTAGTATACACACACATATATGATACACACACACACACACACACACACCGGAAGTCATTTGAAACCACAAATGCATATAGAATGTGGACCTAGAAATCTTTTAAGAGGTGGAAACTTAAATAAGAGGTTTTAATTTTATCATATGGGTCCCTTTCTACAGACCTGGAGAGGAAATGAACCAGAAGAGTGGACCCCTCGGACATACCAAGATTTAGAAGGTCTGCCTTGTATTGTGATACTAACTGGCAAAGATCCTCTTGGAGAAACCTTTCCCAGGTACATTATGAATAATTATTTCTCGTTTTTCCTTAGTTATCCAGCTAAGCTGATGGTTAAAACTTGGCTGACGCTTAACCATTTCATTCATTTAGCAAGGGGGAAGAGAATAATTTTCCTCAGAGATATAAGAAATGTAGCCTGCCTTGACTATTTTGACTTTCCAGGGATTGCCTAGCAATTTGGGAATGGAAGATAGCCACAGTGAGAAGTGTTTATGCATCAAAACAGAGAGGCAGAGAGGAAAAGCATGTGCCCCCAAACAGGATTTTTTTAATTTGGATGAAGTGTCTCTTAATCTGCTGTTCCCAACCCCTTTAAGAATCCAGGGCCTGCAGACAGGAAGGCAGCAACAACAATAATAACAGCATGAGTTGAATACTCACTGTGTGTCGGGCATTGCTATAAATGCCTTACCTGTGCCATCCATTCATTCCTTACAATAACCATATGAGCCAAATACTGTTATTCTATTTTATACTTGGAGAAAATGAAGTGGATGCTGTGAGGTCATAACAGCTAGGAGGTGACAAAGCTGAGATTGAAACCAAGGCCAGATGGACTCACCCAAAACATCATTACTTTTGTATAGGTCTTTGAAGTACTGTGACCTCCGGCTCATCGACTCAAGCTATTTAACTCGCACAGCCTTGGAGCAGGAGGTGGGTCTGGCCTGCTGCTATGTCTCCAAAGAGGTCATCCGAGGGCCTGCTGTTGCCCTGGACCTTAGTGGGAAGGAGCAGGAGAGAGCTACCATCAGCGAGAACGACTCTGATGAGTTGCTGATCGACCTGGAGAGGCCACAGAGCAACAGTAGTGCTGTCACTGGAACCTCAGGTTAGTGCTTCCTTTTCTCTCTCAAGGGGTGAGGGATGGGAGTGAGGAGGTGGACAGACATAGGGGAGGCAAAGGCATTTACTCCCTCACACCTCTCAAGGCTGTCAGAGGAGCCTTCAGGGACTCCGGCAACCTGTCCAGACCTCAGTTCCCAATCCAAAGATACTTGGAAAACATAACTACTGAGAGCAGTCACAGAATTCTCCTCTGGGTAAACATTTAATGAAGAGCTTGGTAATAAGCAAAGTATAATAAATGTTATAAACCCTAACCTGCACCACTTTCCCTAGTCTTTTCTACCCTTTATCACCTCAAGGATAATATACATCTGGTATTTGCACAAAAGCCCTCATTTCCTTCTAGATCTGAAAGCTGTAAGTTTGTGTTAATTGGCTCAGTACCTGGCACAGTGTTTACCTGTTTGAATGAAGGAATGATTGAATGACTTTTATAAGTAGTTAACGGCAAATGTTTGTATACTCTGGGGCCACTGCCTGTGCAGACACACCATGCAGCCCGCCATCCCCTTTCAGAGCATTACTGTATGGCCTGTGGCAGTGCCTGGCATGAATTTTCTTCTGAGAAACTGTATCACAGCAAATGCAGCACTATTTCCATTTTCTTCAGATTGGGAGAGTAATAAAACTCCATATAGAAAACGTGCAGAATGTAAAAAAAGAAAAAAACTTGGGGAATGTAACAAAGGATAAAGAGGACATTAAAAATGAAAACTCTGGGGTGCCTGGCTGGCTCAGTCAGTACAGCATGTGACTCTTGATCTGGGGGTCATGAGTTTGAGCCCCATGTTGGGGGTAGAAATTACTTAAAAAAAATAAATAAATTGGGGCCCCTGGGTGGCTCAGTCAGTTAAGCATCCAACTTCGGCTCAGGTCATGATCTCATAGCCTGTGACTTCAAGCCCCATGTCAGGCTCGGTACTGACAGCTTGGAGCCTGGAGCCTGCTTCAGATTCTGTGTCTCCCTCTCTCTCTGTCCCTTCCCCACTTGCACCCTGTCACTCTCTCTCTCTCAAAAATAAATAAACATTTAAAAAAATGAAAATGAGGGGCGCCTGGGTGGCGCAGTCGGTTAAGTGTCCGACTTCAGCCAGGTCACGATCTCGCGGTCCGGGAGTTCGAGCCCCGCGTCAGGCTCTGGGCTGATGGCTCGGAGCCTGGAGCCTGTTTCCGATTCTGTGTCTCCCTCTCTCTCTGCCCCTCCCCCATTCATGCTCTGTCTCTCTCTGTCCCAAAAATAAATAAACGTTGAAAAAAAAGTTAAAAATAAAAATAAAAATGAAAATGAAAACCCCTCTCTACCAGAGAAGACCACCATGAACATTCCTCTTTCCCACATCTCCTCTCTTCCATCACCATGACACATGCATGCAAACACACACACACACACACACGCACGACTTCATGTCAAAAGCAGCATGAGTGTGTCTGTTCATTCTGGCAGGATGACTGTGGGAGTCAAAGAGGCAGTCATCTATGGGGCTTTGTGTCTTGAGAGGGACCCTCAGCCTGGAAGAGCATGAGCTGCTCGCCTCAGCCAGGGGTCAGGACTGCACCTTCGCTCACCTCACCGCTCCAGGCTCCCCCTCGAGGCTCCTCTAAGACCAGTTCAGAATAAAGCCAACAGGTTTAGGGAATAGTGAAGAGTAACAGAAGAGAAGGGGAAATAGCACATTTGAAAGTTTGTGGATAGCAGCATCAGTGACAGGGAGGCAAGGGGGTGTTTATGTTGTTCTCATGGCTCTTTCTTTTTTAAATTTTTTAAAAATGTTTTATTTACTTTTGAGAGAGAGAGAGAGAGAGAGAGGCAGAGTACGAGTGGGGGAGGGGCAGAGAGAGAGGAAGACACGGAAACCAAAGAAGGCTCCAGGCTCTGAGCTATCAGCACAGAGCCCGACACAGGGCTTGAACCCATGAACTGTGAGATCATGCCCTGAGCTGAAGTTGGATGCTTAACCAACTGAGCCACCCAGGCGCCCCATCATGGCTCTTTAATCAGACTCCTCCTGGAGCACCTGGGTGGCTCAGCTGGTTAAGCATCCGACTTTGGCTCAGGTCATGATCTTGCCATTCCTGAGGTCGAGCCCCTCGTCGGGTTCTGTGCTGACAGCTCAGAGCCTGGAGCCTGTTTCAGAGTCTGTGTCTCCCTCTCTTTCTCTGCCCCTCCTCACTCATGCTGTGTGTCACTCTCCCTCAAAAATAAATAAAGCATTTTTGAAAAAAATTAAATAAAAATAAAATAATCAGATGCCTCCATTCCCTGCACTTGCAGAGCTGCCCCAGAAGGCTCACATATTCTTGGCCTTGCTCTCATTAACCACAAAGGTAATGGCTTGCCTTCTGCTGCTTAGATTTTCCCTCCCTTTGAAGACAACCTGAGCTAAGGGCTATGCTCCCACCACTGAGCACACATCCCTCAGCCTTAGGTGGACTCTGGGGGTCCTTGGGGAGGCTCACTGCCCCAAGTGTGCAGGCTGTAAAGGTCAGGGACGTGGGGGGAAAGGTAAGCTCTCAGACAAGACGGAAAGACACGAAAGTCAGATGAGCAAGTGGAGTGACTTGGTTGCAGTGACCTCCGGTTACTGGCTATTCCTCTAGGATCTCCTGAGGTTGGGATATGACCTACATGCCGGGGAGCACCAACCCCAGGTCAGAGAGGGCTTTCAGTCCTGAATGTGTCCACAAACCAAAGAGTGGGACCTATCAGAGGGGAAAACATATTTGAATTGGCCAAATCCACAGGGACCTCTGGGGGAAAGCAAGACCTCACTGAGCATAGATTATGCCTTCCATCCTCGCCACATGGAGCCGGTTCCCCACACTGGTTTGGGCATCCATGGAAGTGGCTACCCCCTGGGGAACTTCTCCACAACCAGAAGTGTGAGGCCCTTGGACCCCAGGAGGAGGGAAGTGCCCTGGAGTAGGAAGGACTTGGCTGGGGAGCTTGTATTGGTCCAGAATCTGGAATGAATCAGACCACATCGCCAAACGAAGTAACAGAGGAGAGTTTCATAACATCACACGCTTTACAAAGCTGGGGGTAGGAATTAGAAAAGGACAAGGAGGTATAGTTACCCCCCGGGGCACCAGGAGAGGGAGCAGCCCTCATGGAGACAAGGCAGTCCAGCCTGGCTCCGTGCAGAGAGGGGGCCAGGGAATAAACAGCCGAGTCCTGCTGATGGCCACGGGTGGGTTGTCCTCTTTCAGGCTCCATCATGGAGAACGGGGTGAGCTCTTCCAGCGCGGCTGATAGGTCCCAGAAGCTGTCGCTGACCCCCAGCTTCCAGAGCCCGGCCAACAGCATGGGCCTGGATGAAGGGGTCTCCGCAGGCACAGGGGGAGCCGGGGAGACCCTGAAGCAGGAGTGTGATTCCCTGGGCCCCCAGATGGCCAGCAGCACCACCTCCAAGCCGTCGTCGTCGTCCTCCTCCTCCTCCTCCTCGGGACCCCGGGCCCTGTCGTGGCCCGAGCAGCTGCCCCAAGGCTGCAGGGGCCTGCACGCCGCCCTGCCCCCCATCGTGATCTTATCGAAAGCGGCCTATAGCCTGCTGGGCTCGCAGCGGGGAGGCAAGCCGCCCGCGTCCTCCTCGCTGCTGCCACACGCCGACGTGGCCTGGGTGAGCTCCCTGCGGCCGCTGCTACACAAGGACATGAGCAGCGAGGAGCAGTCCCTCTACTACCGGCAGTGGACCTCGGCTCGTCAGCACCACGCCGACTTCAGCAACCAGCCAGACCCCGCCTCCGGCGCCCGCACCTGCCACCCTCGGCGGCTGCTGCTGACTGGGCCCCCCCAGGTAGGCCCCGGGTGGCAAGAAGGAAGGGAGCCGGGGAGGGGGGGGGCCTCAGGGTGGGCTGAGGGTGACCCAGAGCGATGAGGCCCTCACTCAGGCCTCTCAGGGGCAGGAGACATCCAAAAGCCCAGGTGTGAAATCTCGTCTCTCTTCTTCCCTCTCTTCCCCTCTCCAATTAAAAATACTTCCTCCAGGTGGGAAAGACGGGCTCCTATTTGCAGTTCCTTAGGATCCTCTTCCGCATGCTCATCAGGCTCCTGGAGGTGGATGTGTATGATGAGGGAGAGATCAACGCGGGTGAGTTCCGAACCCCGGCATTGCCGGGGAGGAGTGGGGGCCCAGGTAGAAGACACACTGACACCGAGTTTTGATATTCTGGATACTAGGCCTTTGCTAGCTGGTCAGAAAGTATCTTACTCTTTTTTTTTTTTTTTAAGTTTTTATTTGAGATGAGAGCGAGAGAGAGCAGGGGAGGGAGGGGGAGAGGGAGAGAGGGAGAGAGGGAGAGAGGGAGAGAGAGAGAGAGAGAGAGAGAGAGAGAGAAACCCAAGCAGGCTCCTTGCTGTCAGCACAGAGCCCAGTGCAGGGCTTGAACTCACCAACTGTAACATCATGACCTGAGCTGAAATACAGTCCCACGCTTAACTTACTGAGCCACCCAGGAGCCCCAGAAAGTATCTTCTATTTTAACTGCAGGCTGTGAGCTAAGGTATATGGATTACTATAATGAAATTAAAACCTCATGCAGAACAGAAACCTGGAGCCATAACCAAAGCCCTTCACATTCAGTAAAATGCAGAAGCTAGTGCTTGACAGGGTTGTGGGGACTGGTTTTCAAAGAGACCATCTTCTGCCCTCCTCCTCCTCCTGTATCCAACCCTTCCCCCCAGCTGTCACCTGTGGGAGGGTTCCACTGTAGTCCGATCAGCAGGGCCAGAAAGAGGACATGAGCAGGAATCAGCCAGCTTTAGCTCTATAGCTAAGGACAATGTGGCCTCCGAACTGTGGCTTCACATCTTGGAGCATTCACCTGTGCTGGAAGAGACCCATGGAGGCAGGGGAGTAGTGGTAATCAGCTAGAAGCTCTTCTAAGCCCCTCAAAGAGGAGTCCAGAAAAGGGAAAGGCCTTGGCATCTTCTGTCAGACTGGCCCTCAGATCTCACCCCACTTGCTTTTCCTAAGTAGTTGGGCCTGTTCTATGACAAGTCCAAAAGACTAGTTCAGTCTAGAGCAAGACTAGGCAAGATCAGCTGTATTGAATCATTTTATTATCACCTTCAGCCCTATTTCCACTCCTTACCAGGTCATATTCATGATTCCAGACACACACACAATCCTGTCTTCCCACCCACATCTCCTTGTTTGTGTCCCCACTTGAGCTGACCCCAGGCCCACCAAAGAGGGGACCCAGAGCTCCAAGTTGGCCTGGAAACATTCATAGCTGCCTGGAGGGGGGCTGGGACCAGGAGGGCAAAGGCAGAACTAGGCAGACCAGGAATGAGAGACCCATCATCCCAGCAACCTTCCCACAAAGCCCCTGGCTCCACAAGAAGAGTGATGATGCCTGTAATTTTCTCCTCGGATCCCACCACACTGAACTTTAATCTGTGTGATGATCTGTGAGAGAATCTACCACAGCTGGTGCAACAGGCAAGCCTGGCCTTTGTAGTGAGAAGTGCCATCAGGCTGGCTTTATTCCTTCCATCTCATTTTAGTGCAGGTGAATGTGATGGTGCTCTGGAGAGGCACATTGACATCTTTGTAAAAATCTAGAATAAGCTTTAGGTTGTAAATAAAATGCAAACTTTAGCTCAGTGATATAAAAAATAAACATGATTGTGTTAAAAAGATATTAGCTGTACTCGTAATCTTTAGGCTTTTTAAAAAAATAAAACTTTTGGGGGTGCCTGAGTGGCTCAGTCACTTGAGTGTCCAACTTCGGCTCAGGTGATGATTTCACGGTTCATGAGTTTGAGCCCCTGTTGCACTCTGTGCTGACAGCTCAGAGCCTGGAGCCTGCTTCGGATTCTGTCTCCCTCTCTCTTTGCCCCTCCCCCACTCATGCTCGCTCTTTCTCTCAAAAATAAACAGTAAAAAAATTTTTTAAATCTTCTCCCTTTGAAAATTCTTAAATTTTTTCATCTTATAAATTTTATTAATAACAATAAATCCTCTATTAGACACTCACCACGTGCCTGCCACTGAGCCCTTTAAAACAAATTGTTTTAATGTTTATTTTTGAGAGAGAGCGAGCATGAGCAAAGGAGAGGCAGAGAGAGACAGAGGATCTGAAGTGGTCTGTGTGCTGACAGCACAGAGCCCGATGCGAAGCTCCAACCCATGGACCCACGAATCATGAGATCATCACCTGAGTCAAAGTCAGATGCTTAACCAACCAAGCCACCCAGGCATCCCTCACTGCCTGAGCACTTTAAATGCACCATCTGGAATTCTTGCAATAACCCAGGGTCCCTGAGAGTTAAGGGTGGTGCCTGCAGGTGTGGAGTAGTAGGGGGCGGTCTGAATTCAAACCTAGGACTACTAGCTGTCAAACTTGACTGCATATTGGAGTGACCTGAGCAGCTTTAAATGCCATGATGGGTGCCTGGGTACTAAAGCAGATTGTGGGGGTGGTAACCTAAGCACAGGATTTTTTTTTTTACAAGCTCTCCAGGTGATTCTCATACGCAGCAGACACTGGGTATCTTGCTCAATGCATCCCTCAAATCTCTTAGGCTTTCAGTGTTTTATAACCCCACAACTAAAACTGTAAGGGAGAATTTAGATGACCCAAAATTAAATAAGCTTTAAGGCAATTTGGGAAGCTGGGGTGGGAGATCAGTTGATCTCATAGTGTGGGAGTTTGTGGACCAGATGTGTAGAGGGTAATGCTGGAGCCAGTGAGGGCATGTGTCCCTCTCAGCATGGACCTGAAGGGATAATTCTGGGCCCCTCTGCCCTGGGACGTGGCAGGTCATCTTCCAGAAATGTCTCTGTCCTCCCATCTGGGGGTTCATGTTTCATAAAACCTCTCATTCCTGACACTTGGGAGGGAGGCTGGGAGGCCAGTCAGCCTGCCTGCCTGCTCTGCGCACTTTCTTTCTTCTTGTCCTAGACCACAGTGAATGCAGTGGAGTCAGCCAGGCAGAGGGAGAGCCCTGGCCTGACATCGAGAGCTTCAGTAAAATGCCCTTTGACGTCAGCGTGCATGATCCCAAGTACAGTTTGATGAGCCTGGTATATACTGAGAAGCTGGCAGGGGTCAAACAAGGTCAGTGCAAGCAGAGCCAGGCGCACCTCCTCTGAAGGTCAAGGGGCCAAATCAGAGCAGGAGGCCTGGGGCAGTTTAATCTTTGAGCGCAGTTTAAAGTAATTCTGCTTTTCTCTTGTACACATATGTATCACCTTTTACTTTTCATACCCGACTTTCAGAGCATAAATTATAGACTCCTTAGAAGAGTCCTGCAGGGAGTGGGGGACTTTCTTCCCAGGAGTAGGGGCTTCATGCACATCATGGCAAGGCTTTTGTCCCTTTATACACAGAAGCAATAAAGGATTCCAAAGTTGAGGAGCCCAGGAAGCGAGGAACCGTGTCCATGATGCTGACCAAATACGCGGCCTACAACACCTTCCACCACTGTGAGCAATGTCACCAGTACATGGACTGCACCTCTGCCTCCCAGGTGTGGCCCCCTGTGCTTGCCTGTTACCCAGCATGGTATTGTATATATGGAATGAAAAATACGGCTCCCAGTTTCGGGCCCTAGATAGAGGGTACTTGATTTATGAGATGGAGCCACTCATTTGTGAGCAAAATGTGTGAAGCCATTAATTAAAATTACTTTGGGTTTATTAGGATTGGGGGGAGGGGAAGAGAGAAAGAAACTTGCATTTTAGTGTCTGAAGTCACTTCATTGAAATGGTTACATGTGTCATGTTTAGGTTACCTGGGATGTTCTCTGTAATCCTGAAAAAACTGGATATTATAGTGTATTTGGTGAAAGGTTCTTTTCACCCCCTGCTTTGGGTTGTTGATGAGAATGGTGCTCTTTTTTTTAAGATTTTTTTTTTTTTAAGTGTATTTCATTTTGAGAGGGGGCAGGTAGACAGGGGCAGAGCCCAACATGGGGTTCAAACTCACGAACCATGGGATCTTGACCTCTCGACCTGAGCCAAAGTCAGAAACTTAATAGACTGAGCCACCCAGGCGCCCCAGGAATGGTGCTCTTACCTCTAACATGCACAGGGTGTGCCCTTTGAGCTGTGAACAGGTCTGCTGATTTGCACTGACCAAGTCATATTCCTACTCCAGTGTGGGGTGGTTTTGATCATTAGGCATACAGAGGAGTCAATATTTGATCTTTTATTTAGAGAGAAGTGAGAGGAAGGAACACAGAAGGTGAGCCAATACCCCACTGTCTTTGTTTCTTCTTGGCCAGAGCATCTGTAAACACTCAAGATGGTAAAGGCAACAGGTGACAGTGGTCCAGAACCTATGTAGGGGAGAAGTTCTCTGTTGCTTTCTCCCACTTTAGCTTCTTGATTTTTATGACTTAGTTCCGAACACCTAAAACTCTTCCTATGGGACATGCTGATTAGACTTCACCCAAACTTGCTTCTGCTCCTAAGGATCAGGTCTCCACCCTTTTCCCACAGGGGCTAGAAGTGATATACTGAAAAACTGGGTTGGCCATTCTGCTCTTGTAACACAAATTACCTTTTATGTACCATTTGTTTTCTTGGTGTTAACCGAAAGCTTTTGGTGGGCTAATTTGTAAACCACTCATGATGCTTTACAGAATATAGAAGATTCAAGTACCTGGTCTACAAATCATAAGCTGCTAGATAACTTAAAAATCCTCTGTTTATATAGTTTCTGTGATCATTGTACTCTCTAGTATATTCCAATGCTTGTGAAGCAGAATGAACCAGAATTCAAGGGAAGAATTATACTATTTTCCTAGGAAATATAATATTTAGGTTAAAAATCTTAGGAAATCTACCTGGACTCTAGTTGCTGCTGAAAATTGATGCTATCCTTTCATTAAGCCAAGTACTGTCTGCATTGTAAAGCACATAAATTATGTAATTACTCATTGAGCTGGGTTACTGAGTGAGCATGTGAACTTTATAACACTTTTTTTTTTTTTCAAGTAAGCTCTGTACCTAACGTGCAGCTTGAACTCCTGGTCATGAAATCAAGAGTCACATGCTCTACTGACTGAGCCAGCCAGGTGTCCCAACTTTCTGGCAATTTTAAAAATAAGTTAGATTTATAATTGGCTTCAGTGAGTCAGATGGTCTCTCCTGGAAGCCAGAGTTCTATGCTAAATGACTTTGAAACTTCTTCAGCTTCCACGGTAGCCAGGAAAGATGGGACCATGGAGGCATTTTAATGATGTTGGCCCTAATATTTTACTTAGAAAAATGATACTCATTTAGCCTGATGCACACAGATGGAAATGATTTTTTCCCCTATATTTGGGCACCTTTGAAAATGTTTAGTGAGCAGGAATATTTAACCTCTGCATAAGACTGAGGAGTAGTGGTTCTAAGAACATAAGGAATGCAAAAGACAGTGTCAAGCAACAGAAACTTCACCCGTGGAGAGGCCGTGTAGGGGCAGGAGGCTTGGCTCTCAGGTCAATGGCAGCTACTAAAAGATGAAATGTTTGCGTTTCCAACTCTTCCGACATTTCAGGGACAGCCAAGTCTGATGGCATGTATGAGTTCAGGTTAGTTCACCTCTCTTAAAAATGTTAACAAGTGGTCGAGAAGTTTGCAAACCATGAGCTTACATCCCCTTCCTTCCTTCTTTACAAATCTAGATGTCTGACTCCACCCTTCATGCATTCACATTCTCATCCTCTATGCTGGGAGAAGAGGTGCAGCTCTATTTCATCATTCCCAAATCCAAAGAGAGTCATTTTGTCTTCAGCAAGCAGGGTAAACACCTGGAGAGCATGCGGCTGCCCCTGGTTTCAGACAAGGTGGGTGACAGTGTCTGGATGCCAACACTGCTTTCAGACTGACAGGCCCAAGGTACTAGATCAGGGTCTCTAAACTTCTTCAATCTAAGGGTTTTAACTTCCCTTTTTGGTCTCTGGTTCTTTCTTTTTTTCTTTTTTTTTCCCCCTTTCAGCAGAATTTGAATGCAGTCAAGAGCCCTATTTTCACTCCTTCCAGTGGTCGCCATGAGCATGGACTCCTAAACCTTTTTCACGCCATGGAGGGCATCAGCCACCTGCATCTTCTGGTGGTCAAAGAATATGAGATGCCGCTGTACCGCAAGTACTGGCCCAACCACATCATGCTGGTGCTTCCTGGCATGTTCAATAATGCAGGCGTGGGTAAGGGGCCCCCTGGGACACGGAGAAGGGCTGAAAGATAAAGCGAGCTCATTGCCTGGACATGAAACTTTCAATGGTTCCCCAGCCCCTGAAAAGGGTCCTGCCCCCCTGACCAAAGGACTTTTGATTTTTCTTTAAATTTGAGTTTTCCTTTTCCTCTATCTGCTGCTTTGCAGAATTTTTAACTTCTGAGGGCTAGTGACTAAAGAAGTCACTGGTATATTGAGTGCCCCGGAAAGGGTTTGAGATTCTTCCCAGTGATGGCTGGGCCTGCTGCAGCAGGAACAGAACAGTGAGAAGGATGGTCCTGGGGGGAATGGGGTGGTGGAGCCAGTTCACTGTGTTCAAGAGGGATCTAGAGGTGTCCCTAAGCCATTGCTAATCATTTTAAAGGCACATGGCAAGTTCTAAGGGGTTCTGTCCAACTGGAAATTGGAAGTATCATTACTGCCTATGGCAGTCATCTTAAAAGTGCCTAGAAAAGTCTCGCTTGCTTTTCCCCCACGGAGTGTAAGAGCAATGGGCGGATTTGTCAAAGGGGCATATGGTTCTTCAGCATGGAACAGAGATGTTGGGGGGCAGGAAACCTCCAATTGGATTCAGAGCTGTGTGTCTGCTCATTTCTTGTATGGTAGTTGTTAACCACTTTCTCTAATCAGCTCCTGTGGGCTTCCGACTCTGTGTAGTCTCAGAAGGGTTTAAGTTCCAAAAGCTGCTAATTGACACATTAGAGGGAAGTAGGAACATCCCAGTCCAGAACTAGAGTGAATACAGATGAGACCTGAGTAGTTTCCCTAACTCTGCACTCCTCCTCTCCCGGGTCTCACCTTCCCTTCTTTTCCCCCTCAGCCTGTTTCTCCCTCTGCTGATCTGTCCATCCCTCTCCCTTCCTTCTTAGAGCTTTCCTCTTGTTCTCCCTTCCATTCCTTTTTATGTCCTTAAATATAGAATTAAAATATTTTCAAAAATTTGTTTTGAATACTAGTTTCCATGTTTATCACTTTATATCAAGTGAATTAAGGCTTTTACATATTTTTGGTTCTTTGTCCTCTCCAAAACCACATATCCCCAGACTAACTAAAATCTTTTTCTATAGGAGTATGACCCTCAAACCACCCCCTCCTATGCCTTACCAATCGTTAGGTGACTTTCCTCATCCCAGATCTGATGAATTTGCATAGTTATAGTTTTGCCACTTCTGCAATAATTTGAGGAGAAGCTAACATATATGCAAATGAAATGCAGATTATTTTTTATTTGTTAAAAAACACATAAAATTTCCCATCTTAGCCATTTAAGTGTACGGTTCAGTAGTGTTCAATATATTCACATTGTTTTGCAACTAATCTCCAGAACTCTTTTCATCTTGCAAAACTGAAACACCATACTACTGAAGATTAACTCCTTAATCTTCTCCTCCTTTCCCTGGCAACCACCGTTCTACTTTCTGTCTCTGCATGACGACTTTGGGTACTTCAAGTTTAATCTTACAGTATTTGCCTTTTGTGTCTAGCTGAATTCACTTAGCACAGTGTTCTCAACGTTCATCTATGTTGTCCATGTGTCAATTTCCTTCCCTTTTAAGGCTGAGTAATATTCCATTGTATGTATACACATTTTCTTTATCCATTCATCCACCTGTGGACACTTCAGCTGCTACCATTTGGCTATTGTGAATAATGCTGCTATGAACATAGATGTACAAATATATCTCCAAGAACCCTGATTTCAGTTCTTTTAAGTACATACCTACACGTGGAATTGCTGAATCATACGATAATTCTATTTTTAATTTTTTGAGGAATTGACAAACTGTTTTCCATAATGGTACATACACCATTTTACATTCTTCTCAACAGTGTAAAATGTTTTTTCACATCCTCACTCATACTTATTTTCTGTTTTTTGTTTTGAGTTTTGGGAGATTTTTTTGTTTGCTTGTTTTTGATAGTAGCCATCCTAATGGGTAAGAGATGCTATCTTACTGTGATTTGATTTGCATTTCCCTAGTGATTAATTATGTTGAGCATCTTGTTGTCTGTTTCTTGGCCATTCATATATCTGTTTTGGACAATCTATTCAAGTTCTTTTCCTATTTTAAAATTAGGCTTTTTTGTTGTTGATTTGTAGGAGTCCTTTACGTATTCTGGATGCTAACCCCCTACTAATGATTTGTAAATGTTTTCTCCCATTTCATGGGTTGCTTTTCACTGTTAATTATATCCTTTGCACAGAACTTTTAAATTTTGATGCAGTCCAATTTATTTTTTCCTATTGTTGGCTGTGCTTTTGGTGTCATATCCAAGAAATAATTGTTATATCCAGTAGCAAGCTGTTTGCCTGTTTTCTTATTTTTTTTCTTTATACTTTTTCTTAAACTTACATCCAAGTTAGTTAGCATTTAGTGCAACAATGATTTCAGGAGATTCCAGTGATTCATCCCCTATGTATAACACCCAGTGCTCATCCCAACAAGTGTCTTCCTTAAAGCCTCCTACCCATTTAACCGATCCCTCCACCCAACCCTCCAGCAACCCCTCAGTTTGTTCTCTGTACTTGAGTCTCTTATGTTTTGTCCCCCTCCCTATTTTTATATTATTTTTGCTTCCCTTCCCTTATGTTCATCTATTTTGTATCTTAAATTCCATATATGAGTGAAGTCATATGATATTGGTCTTTCTTTGACTAATTTCGCTTAGCATAATACAATCCACATTGTTGCAAATGGCAAGATTTCATTCTTTTTGGTTGCCAAGTAATACTCCACTGTGTGTGTATACACACACACACACACACACACACACACACACACACACACACACACATATATACATACACACACACCACATCTTCTTTATCCATGCATCCATTAGTGGACATTTGGGCTCTTTCCATACTTTGGCAATCATTGATAGTGCTGCTATAAACGTTGGGGTGCATGTGCCCCTTCGAAACCACACACCTGTATCCCTTGGATAAATACCTAGTAGTGCAATTGCTGGGTCATGGGGTAGTTCTATTTTTAACTTTTTTAGAAACCTCCATACTGTTTTCTAGAGCGGCTGCACCAGTTTGCATTCCCATCAGTGGTGGAAAAGGGTTCCTCTTTCTCCGCATCCTCACCAACACCTGTCGTTGCCTGAGTTGTTAATGTTAGCCATTCCGACTGGCGTTAAGGTGGTAACTCATTGCGGTTTTGATTTATATTTCCCTGATGATGAGTGATGTTGAGCATTTTTTTCATTTGTCTGTTAGCCACCTGGATGTCTTCTTTGGAAAAGTGTCTTTGTGTCTTTTGCCCATTTCTTCACTGGATTATTTGTTTTTTGGGTATTGAGTTTGGTAAGTTCTTTATAGATTTTGGATACTAACCCTTTGTCTGATATATCATTTGCAGATATCTTCTCCCATTCCAATGGTTGCCTTTAGTTTTGCTGATTGCCTGATTTCTTCTAAAAGTTTTATAGTTTTAGCTCTTTCATATAGGTCTTTGATCCCTGTTAGTTTTATGTAGTGTAAGTTAAAGATCCAACTTCATTTTTTGCATGTGTATATCCAGTTTTCCAATACCATCTGTTGAAGAGACTGTCCTTTTCCCATTCAGTGGTCTTGGCACCTTTGTCAAAAATCATTTGACCATAGGCCTTAGGGCTGGACCAGAAGCACAAGGGCATAGTGCTGGGCTCTGTATTCTTATCCCATTGGTACCACATTGTTGTGATTACTGTGGTTTTGTAGTAAGTTTTGAAATCAGCCGTGAGACCTCCAATTTTGTTCTTTTTCAAGGTTGTTTTGGCTATTGAGGGTCCCTTGAGATTCCATATGAATTTAAGGATGGGTTTTTTTTTTTTATTTCTGCTCCAAAAAAATATCATTAGGATTTTGATAGGGATTGCATTAAATCTGTAGATCACTTTCGGTAATATTGACATCTCAACAATATCACATCTTCCAATCCATGAACACAGATGTCTTTCCATTTACTTATCATCTTTACTTTCTTTCAGCAAATGTTGTGTACTTTTTCATGTACAAGTCTTTCACATGCTTGGTTAAATAAACATTTATTCCAAAGTATTTTATTCTCTTTGATGCCATTGTAAATGGAATAGTTTTTTTTTAATTTCCCTTTTAGATCACTATTAGTGTATAGAGAGAACAGATTTTTTAGTTTTTGTATCTGCAACTTTGCTGAATTCACTTATTTCTAACTGTGTGTGTGTGTGTGTGTGTGTGTGTGTGTGTGTGTGTGTGTGTAATCTTTACGGTTCTCTACATTGAAGGTCATGTTGCCTACAGATAATTTTACTTCTTCCTTTCCAACCTGAGTGCCTTTTATTTCTTCTTCTTACCTAATTGCTCTGGCTAGAATTTCCAGTAGTATGTTAAATAAAATGGTAAAGGTGGGCATCCTTGTCTTGTTCTTGAGCTTAGAGGAAAAGCTTTCCATCTCTTACCATTACAGTGTTAGTTGTGGGCTTTTCATATATGGTTCTTACTACATTGAGAACATGTATTACATACATCCTGTTGTAAGGCAGATTTTCCTTCCTCCTTCCAAACTATTTTTCTCTTTCCTCCATAGATTCAATAGCTTTTTTAGCCTCTTCATTTCATTACCTACATTTTGTTTCATTTTCGGATGTGCAAATTTGTCTAATAAAATGTGTCTAATATGTGATCTTTTCTTAAAATTCTAATTCCAGTGTAAAACATATGGTCTTGTATTTGTTTCAGGTGTACAATATAGTGAATCAACAATTCTATACATTACTCAGTGCTCATCATGAGACGTGTACTCTTAATCCCCTTTACCCATTTCACCCCTCCCACCCTCCCACCTCCCCTGTAACCAACCATCTCTTCTCTATAGTTAAGAGTCTGTTTTTTGGTTTATATTTTTTCTTCATTTGTTTTGTTTTTTAAATTCCACATATAAGTGAAATCATACGGTATTTGTCTTTCTCTGACTGGCTTATTTCACTTAGCATTATTTACAATAGCCAAATTATGGAAGCAACCTAAGTGTGCATCAATAGATGAAAGGATGAAGATGTGGCATATATACACAATGGAATGTTCACTATTAAAAGAATGAAATCTTGGGGCGCCTGGGTGGCGCAGTCGGTTAAGCGTCTGACTTCAGCCAGGTCACGATCTCGCGGTCTGTGACTTCGAGCCCGCGTCAGGCTCTGGGCTGATGGCTCGGAGCCTGGAGCCTGTTTCCGATTCTGTGTCTCCCTCTCTCTCTGCCCCTCCCCCATTCATGCTCTGTCTCTCTCTGTCCCAAAAGTAAATAAACGTTGAAAAAAAAAATTAAAAAAAAAAAGAATGAAATCTTACCATTTGCAACATGGATGGATCTGAGGAACATCATCTTAATATTCTCTATTACTGAGTACTTACCACGTTAGGCACTGTCTTGAGCACCACACAACAATCCTGTGAGATGGACATTACCATTGCATTCTTATAGGTAGAGAAACCAAGGCATTCACTCACAGCTAGAAAGTGGCGGTATCAGGATTTAAGTGTAGGCAGCTTGGCTCCAGTCTTTTACTAGACCATATTGCCTTGGGGGGGGGGAGGGGTGCGGTGGAAAAGACTAAGGAAAGGATGCCAGTTTCCAGAATCTTCTTCAAAGAAGACATCGCTGTCAATCTCCTAAAGGTATCCAAAGCAGGGGATACTTTAGTGTAGGTTATTGCAAACTTGGCTACTCCCTAGTGCAGGACATGTGAGCGGCTGCTTCCAAGACTGAGAGCACATATTATCTCGGCTTTATAGAACTAACCAGTAATAAGTGTTTCCTCTATGTTGTATCCTCTGTCCCATCAAGGAAACTGGATTCTTTTCCCCTCAAAGTGTACTTCATGAATCATCTGCATCATCAAAGACAGCTCTGGTTTCTGGGCCCTTATCAAACCTAAAGTGAATCTCTGGTGATGGGCTCCGGAAATTGGCATTTTAAAGAGACTCCTTCAGTGATTCTTACTTTTACTCATTTGAGAACCACTGCTCTGAACAATTGGTTGACCCTCCCAACAATTGGTTGACCCTCCCATCCCACATGGCCACCATGTGAATAGGCATGCCTGCGGAGAGATGTGAGCTGTCTGTGGGGTTTGGGTCAGGCCTGGGTGAAGGATGTACAGCTGTGGCTATGTTGCCTTCCAGGTGCTGCCAGGTTTCTCATTAAGGAGCTGTCCTACCACAATCTGGAACTGGAGAGGAACCGCCTGGAAGAACTGGGAGTTAAACGCCAGTGTGTCTGGCCTTTTATCGTTGTGATGGACGACTCGTGTGTTCTATGGAACATTCACAGTGTTCAGGATCAGACCAGGTAGTATTTGCCAAGCAGTTCTAGGGGAGTATGGCCTAATGCTATGAAGGAGATGCTTTCCTTGGCTTATTATGCATGGAAATAAATGAGAAAGGGACAGCTTTACAGAGCAATTATCCAGAAGACAACCCTCACTAGCACTTTTCTTTAGATATTCACTGTGCCGTTAAATTTCTGGACTATTTCTGCATCATGGCTTTGGTTTGCTATAAAGTCTGTTGAAAGGCACTATGATTTAGAAAGTCCACTAGCTTCTGAATCACACCTGGTTTTTAATCTCAGCTCTGCTTGGTAACCTGCCTGGATGAAAAGGAAAAGTTATTTCATCTCTCTGTCTCAATTCTGTCGTCTGTAAAATTAGGGCTGGGCCCAAATCAGTGGTTCTCCTGGTGAAGGGGCTCCACGAGGACCAGGGAATGTTAAACCTGGAAAAGTCCTATGCAGTAAATGGTCCCTAAATACCAGTAGCACCCCCACTGATGACCTCTCGGCCCTTCCTTCCAGCTCACACACTATGTTTCCACTGTGAATATGAAGCCAGTGACATTCTCAAATACTCCTTTACTATACCAGAATTACAACACTGGGAAGTATACTTGTGTGCTTCTAACCTCTGGCTCCCTTTCTTTGGTAACTTCTTGCTCATTAGTCATTTTGAGTTGGGCTGTTTTTTTCTGTCTTAAAAGTGGTAAGCCCCACCCCCAAAAGACCACTTCCTTAAGTTAGCAGTGACAGGCATCATGAAAACTAGGCTTGACGTCCTTTTCCATTCCAGGCTAATATAAAGTAAGCCAGCTAATTATATCTTTATGGATATTAATAGTGTATAGTAGTGTTATCCCTTCAAAAATGATCCTCTCTCCGGTAATATTTATTGCTCTTATATAAACTAACTTGACATTTCATAGCCAGCCCATGGAAGCAGGAGTTTCCAGTAAGAATGTGTCCTTGAAGAGCGTCTTGCAGCATATTGAAGCAACACCAAAAATCATCCACTACGCAATCCTTGGCATACAGAAATGGAGCAGCAAGCTGACTTCTCAGAGCCTGAAAGCCCCATTCTCTAGGTGCCATGTGCATGACTTCATTCTCCTTAACATAGACTTGACTCAGAATGTGCAGTATGACTTCAACAGGTAAGTCGGGCCTCCTGGGTGCAAGCATTCCAGGCATGTTTGCTTCCGCCCAACAATGACCCCTATAATATGTCTGTTCCTCTGTCAAACCTGAGCATCTCTTTTTATGGACAAGGAGAACTGGGATTACAAACCCCAAAGCCCCCCTTCATCCTCCTTCAAACTGACCCGGACCCTTAAATAATAATAATTACAACATGAAATGCTTAGAAAATGTATTTTAGCCATCTCAGTATTCAGCAAGAACTACAAGAGGGACAAAAACTATTACATCAGTACAGATCAGTGTGGGTGGGTCCTTAACCCATTGAAGGTGAACTCTTCCATCCTCAGACATCAGAAGTTAATCCTTCCCCTAAATGTTAATAAGATCCAGAGATATGGATCCTGTAGGGAGAAGCCAACTGGTGAGAATAAGCAGACTAGCCCTGGTCTTGCCTCCTGAATAAATAATGTCCACATCCTGGAAAATCCAAGATGGCCAAGTGAGGAATGTCAGGAACCATAAAGTCCTCGTACGTCAACCCCCAATCTGTAGCTATTAGAATATTCTGTAGCTATTTCATGGCAGATGATGTTTCATCCTGTTTGCAGCCAGGATTGTTAAACTGGGAGCACCTCTGCATCTCTGTCCCACAAGAATACACAGAATGTGCAGTCAGTCCTGTTTCAGCTCAGGAATACCCAAGGCCTCATGGAATGTCTGGGTCCTAAGTCCTCTCACTTCCTCCTCCTTTTAACTCTGGCCTGTGAGCCCCTGAATTGAGCAGAGTTAAGAGGGTCAGCTCCACAAGAAGGCAAAGTTGATTCTGAGTCTGTCTCCTAACAGACTTTATGTATGTAATTAACATGGCTGGGATGCAGGGGCGCCTGGGTGGCTCAGTAGGTTAAATGTCTGACTCTTGATTTCAGCTCAGGTCATGATCCCAGGGTCGTGGGATCGAGCCCCGCATCAGGCTCTGTACTAAGCATGGAGCCTGCTTGAGATTCCCTCTCCCTCTGCCCTGCTTCGATGCTCACTCCCATGTTCTCATTCTCTCTCTCCGTCTCAGAACAAAACAAAACACAAATATGGCTGGGACGCGACAGGTAGTCAGAGATCTATTATTGTGATTATGATTTAGGTATTTCTGTGAAGATGTTGACTTTAACCTGAGAACAAACAGTAGTGGCCTGCTCATCTGCCGCTTTAATAACTTCAGTCTCATGAAGAAACATGTTCAGGTTGGAGGGCAAAGGGACTTTATCATTAAACCAAAGATTATGGTAAGTTTGCAAGCTTGATTCTACTGTTCTTTGTTATTAGGTACTGGCATTAAGTACTTGCCACTTGACTGGAAAGTGAGATAACACAAGGGAGTCAGTTCTTAATGCCAAATATGCAGTCTGTCTCCTTACTGAGGATTCATCTAGAGTAAAACAAAAGATTTGAAAATTCAACAGATTTACATTTCTTTAGATTTAAGGTTTAACAATTCCTCCATCAAATCTAGTTTCAAACTTAACATTCTATCTTTATAAACTGGCAAAACTAACATTTTTACATTCTTTAATACATAAGAGAAATGTAAATTAAGATGCTTGTCTGGCCCTTTGCCAGTTTTGTTGTTGTTGTTGTTGTTGTTTTAAGAAAGTAAGACCAATCAACACTTATTGAGGGTGAATTCCATGGACCTACCCTTTTCTGTTTAAGACATTTACTGTCTTAATAATTTAATTTATAACATGTGAACTCCCCAGTGCAGCTTAGAAGCCTCTTCGCTTTTATTTTTTGGATGTGCTGGGATGGGACTTAACGTGTCCACGTCCAGCAGCACTGTGAAAGGCTTCCTGTTGGTCCTCACAATGTTGCTAAATGCAGTAACTGTCAAGCCTACATTTCCATTTTCTCCTGCCCTGGCTGTGCATTAAGTGAGACCCAACCTATTCCCAAGGGGGAAAAAAGTCCAGAACCCAAGAAGGACAAACTAACCTCTGAGCCTAGCATCTGTCACTGTGCTACTACTATTTGGGGACCATTAGCGTGCAATGCCATTTTTCCTTGCCCGTTTCATCCAGTGACAGACCTATTTCCCATGATAATCTCGGCTCTGATTTCAGGTGTCAGAGAGCTTAGCACCCATCTTGCCCCTTCAGTATGTCTGTGCTCCCGACAGTGAACACACACTACTGGCAGCCCCTGCGCAGTTTCTCCTGGAGAAGTTCCTTCAGCATGCTTCCTACAAACTCTTCCCCAAAGCCATCCATAACTTCAAGAGTCCTGTGTTGGCCATTGACTGCTACCTTAACATTGGACCAGAGGTAAAGGGAAGAGGGCTGGTATTGTGCTTTTACCCATTTCCATCAATTTCTTTCCCATTTTAGCTCCCATTTGAAAGCTTAAATGGAGACAAAAAAGGAGCCAGTGAATATGCAAAGCTTAGCTCAGAGGTCAGTTCCACTGAGCCTACCTCAGTGACTGTGGACAGAAGCAGTTGCTTGCCGTCCTAAAACGTATCAGACCGTATTATAATCACGTGATGATGCTTCTCCACAAGACACAGTTCAAAGGCACACAGTGTCTTAGCCACTGTTTTAGGCAAAAGAGAAGCTCAGTGACTGCTGGACAATTTAGGGTTATCACAGGAGACCTTTGTAGCTGTCACTTCACCACTTCCCACTCTAGGATTTCTTTCTTTGCCATTGTTTCCTTATTTTGCATTCTTTCTCGTCTCAAATTCCCCATCAGTGTTAGTTTTTGCCACTTGCACCTTTGACCACTGATGGCCTTCAGGACTTTATTTAAGGGCTTCTGCCACGAAGCTTTCCTCTACAATTATTAGTAATATTTTAAAAATATTTAACTGTTCACTAACATCCTCTGTAAATAACTTAAAAGGTATAAAGAAAAAGAATTACTTGTAATGGGAACAGTAACATTTTGGTAAACCGTATTTTAGGTTTTCCTCTTTGTATGTATTATACATACATTCCTCTTTGTATGTATAAAACTCTTAGGTTTTCTTCTTTGTATGTATTAACATATACAATATCTTCAGACTGAAATCCAAATGTATTCAATTCTGGAAACTGATTTTTAAATCAATTTTACTGAAATTTCATAAGAATGAAAATGTAATCTACACCATGAGTTGTAGAAGGTACCTTAAAAACCATTAGTATCTCTAAGTCATGTGTCTAACCCAGGCCTCTAGACTCCTCCACCCCAGGGTCCAGGGTTCAAGATGTTAGACAACACAGTCTCAACACTACTACTAACAGCAACTAACAGTGAATACCTACTAAGTGGTTTACAGTGTTTATTTCATAAAACAGTCCTATGAAACAGATACTGCTATTATTTCGCCAGAGAAACTGAGGTAGGGCAAAATGAAGGAAGCCGCTCAGTGTTACCCAGCTACTAAGCAGAGGAACCAGTATTTGGATCCAAGCCGTCAGGTGCAGTCATTAAGCCATGCCCCTGTTCTCAAGGTCTCCCAACTATCTTACCTCCGTGTAATTTTTATAAAGCTATCTTCTTTACATGAAAGCCATATAGAACTAAATACTTAAAATTATGCACTGCTTGAAGCTTCTGTCTGAAAATTTAAGTGTATTTAAATGAAAAGCTGATTACCTTATTGATGAGAATTTAAAAAAATTAAACATTTCATCCCAAGTGTGCCTTTTTGTGGAAGACCATTTTTCATTTTTACAAAGACATTTAGGTGGAGAGGCCTGTTTCATTTCTTACTACTAATTCTCTCGTAACTGTCCTTTATCAAGAGAAACAAGATGTAAATAGGTTAAAACTTGGCACACTAAATAAAAGAGGTGCAGAATTTAACCAACCTATTTCAGTTTCAATTAAAAAAATGTATGTCCTTTACCTTACCCTGGAATAACTAAATAGGCAGGTACTGACTTATTCAGCTGAAGTGCCGATGTTTTGCCTGCTTTTTGAAATGCCCGTGCTGTCTGCTTGATGATTCCAGGTGGCCATATGCTACATCAGCTCCAGACCCCACTCCAGCAATGTCAACTGTGAAGGGGTGTTTTTCAGTGGACTTCTCTTGTACCTCTGTGACTCTTTTGTAGGTGCTGATCTTCTGAAGAAATTTAAGTTTCTAAAAGGTATACCAAATTTAGTGTCTTTTGTTTGTGAATGCCATTGTTCCTGCTGAACAAAATAGGGAAGTGAGCCAAAAAGCACTTTAATAATCTTTTTTGCCAGTGAACTGAATACCCTGCTTATTTTAAACGAGGGCCATGATTTTCTTAACTGGGGTGTGGGTGGAATCAAGTCCATCATACCAGGACAAAATACAGATAGATGGCCAGAAATGTGACCACATTAAATATGTTTTTACCATTAATTCTAGAAAAGAATGATGCAGTGCAAGAAGAGAAATAATGCTTTTCAAATAATCTCATTGTAATAAAACTCAGCTTAATGAGATGTGATTCTGGTATAGAAGCTAAAGTTGCTTCAACAGGTATGCACTGTACAAAAAGATCTGCCCAAGGACAAACTGCAGATTATGTATCATGAATAATCCTGACAAGATGACCTCTGAAGTCGGTGAACAAAGTATGATCCACCATACTGTGCACAGGCCACTGTGAAAAACAGTACAGAGGTTCCTCAAAAATTTAAAGTAGAATTGGGGCACCTGGGTGGCTCAGTCGGCCGAGCACTGGACTTTGGCTCAGGTCATGATCTCACTGCTCTTGAGTTTGAGCCCCACGTCGGGCTCTGTGCTGACAGCTCAGAGAGAACATTGGTTTTACCATCGGTTACCACAGGGGAAGGGGAGATTTTTCACTTTACACTCTTAACTTTTGAATCTGATAACTCAAAACTTGAGTTTATTTTTGAACTCAAATAAGATGAAAATTATAATGAGCAGTTGTGACAGGTACTTACCTATATGTTGGTTCTCAGATGTGTCAGCTTAGAGGACATAATCAGAAAAAGATGATAGGCTCTTCGTAATTTCAATCCCTGAACCTAAGATGCACTTCTGCCTTTTTTTCTGAAGGTGCTACCCTGTGTGTCATCTGCCAAGACAGAAGCTCCTTACGCCAAACAATTGTCCGCTTAGAGCTGGAGGATGAGTGGCAGTTCCGCCTCCGAGACGAGTTTCAAACTGCTAACAGCAGTGATGACAAGCCCCTCTACTTTCTTACTGGCCGCCACGTATGACCTTTCGGAGACACCAAAAATAGGAAAGGGATGCCTAGGTGGGGTGGGGCAGAAACATTTATTTGGGGTTTTTTTTCCTTTAAAGTACAATCACTGTGGAGCAAAGTGCAACATATTTGTTCTCCAAAGAAATCCGCCCCTCCAACCCCAATCTGAGGCAGGTCTCTGGGGTATCACTCTCTTTCAGTTCCACTCTTGGGACCTTCAATTCAGGTTAACTCCACCCTAGGCAGTTATGCAATTACTTAAGACATGGTCTGCCATGGGAGCCTGAGGAGGGTGTACTTTGGAGAAATAACGTGGAGTTTGCATTGTTTTTTCTACTATACTGTGTTAGGGGGAAAACGGACTCTCAGCATTAGCTAGCCTGAATGTGTTACATGAGACTCACACCACTGGTGTGGAATTAAATGAAGATTAACGTTTGAGGCCTGAACCCTCAGTTTCTCTTCAGATCTGTACTTTGGTACAGTACTACTCAGGGGTCTGAAATGATAGAATGTAGAAGATATTTGTATTTTAAAAAAAAAGTAGCTTTGTCTTTCTCTGTGCAGTGTTAGTTTAAGATTTATAATCTTATATGTATTGAAACCTTTGGCAAAATTTCCACACGAGTTAAAAGTTTACTATTTAAACTGAACAAACAAATCGGTAAATGCAGAGCAGGCACTGTATGCATTTATGCAGCTTCTCCTTGCTGAAATTCCTTTGGTTTTTTTCATTCTTTAAAAACCTTTCCAGTCTCTAAGCACACTATGTCTATGAGAATATGGAACAGAGTTTAAACTTGTACAAGGAAAACCTAATTCAGTAGTTGAGCCAATTAAGAAGCTTTCAGCAGTCACCCCATACCCACCCTGTTTGGTTGGGATTAAGCAGTTGGCACCAGCAAAGCTAAATGTCAGGCTCTGGTTCTGTGTGGAATGGAACTAGTTTGTTTCTTTTCATGGCCTCAAGCAAAGCTTCCTTTAATAAAAAATACACTGAATAAATATCAGCTACCTTATATAGACAACAACACAAAAACGGCTGAAATGGGAAACAGAGCCATAGAAAGACCACTGTTTTAATCTTACCAGTGATTCTTTTGTGAGGAGTAAGAAAGATTCCACTAAAAGTCTCTGACTCACTAAAATCGGTAGGGGGTGTTTTTTCAGTACCAACAGTGTAAGTTTCTCACCATGTATTTTAATCAAACCCAGACTTTTAGAAAACGTTCTAGAACAAATGAAGTCCTTTGGAAGTTTGTGCTTAAATTACTCTAGTTCTCATCATTCAACAATTTGACATTTTTCTCATGAGCCCACACATACCACTTAAAATGGCCATTTTTACTTGAATTGAAGTCTTACTAATGGCCTGAAACTACTGAGAGGTGGCTGACTCAGCCTGCATTTACTTAGAACAAATAACGTTAACTGACCAGCTTTATTAGCTTGTGATAACAAGGAGTTTACAGTAGTGAAAAAATGGAATGTGCTAATCTGAAAATGGTTTGCAGATCTCTTGGTTTTAATATAGCTTACGATGCTTTAAATGTATTTTGAAATGAACAATTCCTTTAAACCCCATTTTAAATTCTCCTTCAACGAGGATCTGCCTTATGTATACTTTAAAAATACTCATAATTTCAGTACAGAATTTTTGGTAAAGAGGTACGTTTTGAAGCAGGTTGATTTAGATATGAATGTATTTCAATTGTTCCTGTTTTGTTGAAAGGGCCTAATGCAGAGGATATCAAGAAACCCACTGTGCAATATTCCAATATTTATAGGGCAAATAAAATACTTGAAATAATCCCAAAACACTTGTAACTGGGGCAGATGGCCTCTCAGGGTTTCTTCTGGCTTTATGGCTTCAAAGTCTTTATAAAGTGTGTTTTTTTAAAGTAGTAACCTTAGATGCAGGTACTCCGTATTAGGGCTGTACTCTGAAAAATCAAATGATTGTGATCTCTTAAATACTATTAAACCCTGTGGAAGAAAAATGCCAGAACAAAGCCAAAGACCATCACCCCAAAGATGGAGAACTCAAACTGACCTGCCTATTCTTCTCAATGCCTATCTTACTAAGGTTTGGATCTTTTAAAATCATCTTATCAGTATAATTCCTTAGAGAACATTAGGTCCTTCTCCTTTAAGGATAAAATTGCACAAGCACAGGACACCATGATTTGTTAATACATACCTTGGTGTGTTCAACTTCAAGCCTTGCCATCCTTTAAAACATTGTGGTATGAATGTGTTTGCTAGGCCTGCATAATAATTGATCTATAGACCTGTTGAACCTTGCCATGGATGACAGTTCACACAGGTTAATACTGAATGTAAACTAAAATTAGAATAAGAATTGTTGTATTCAATTATTTTGGCTGTAATTTATGCAACTGCTTTTTGTGATTCTTAGCAAAGGAAGCACCTGTGTTACCTTATTACTGTAAAATTTTCTTAACCAAAATTTGGTGAATTACACTAGTCGGTCTACCTCACATTTTGTTTATGATTCTAAATTGTCTTTTAAGTTGTGTCTACCGTATGTTGTCTTTTCATTTAATTTGGTGAATGTATTAAAATTCTCTCCCATCCCCTTAAACAGGAAAAGTGTTTTCTTTACCCTGATTTTCTGGTATGTCCAAAAAAGACTGGAAGTCCACAGATCATAGGCTGGATGACTCTAAGATTCAACTATTCTCACCTAACAGTTCAAGAAAGTGTTAAATAAATACTTGTTGAGTGAAAAGCTGTAGCTTATACAAAGAAGATGTACACACATATAAAGTATCCACACATCATGCCCATTTGCAGAGTTCCATATTATGGATGACAGATCTTACAAATGATGACTATTAAGGAGGCATTAGAAATATTCATAGTATAACCCCAATCTTTTATAGATGGCAACTGTATTCATTTTGGTGTCCTTAGAAACAGAACTTTGGGTTGCTAGAACTGTGTAGTATGACATGAGGTGTTCATCTCCATTTCCAAACTACCTAAAGAATAACTTTGTTATTTCAGAAAAATGGCTTTCAGTTCTATTAAGTAAAGAGTGCTAGCATAGTAGACTTTGCTACAGAACCATGAAAACTCTCTTCTAGGGGTGTCTGGGTGGCTCAGTTAAGTGGCCGACTCTTGATTTTGGCTCAGGAACTCACAGTTCGTAAGAGCGAGTCCTGGGTCGGGCTCTGCACTGACAGTGTGGAGCCTGCTTGGGATTCTCTCTCTCTCCCCCTCTTCCCCTGCTCCTGCTTGCACACACTCTCTCAAGCTTTAAAACAAAACAAAACACACTCTCTCAAGCTTTAAAACAAAACAGAAACACTCTTCTAGGCCAACGACCCCTGGCTGTTACCTCAGGAGAGACGATAATAAACATTTGTTGAGTGTGGTGACAGATTTGGGAGCAAGCAGAAACTGCCAGAGATCCACTACATACTCCAAAGCAGCTGCTCCGTTGGAAAGACTTAAAGCTGTGGATCTGATTGCTATTCCTTTGGATTCAACTACCTAAAGCTGGAATAACTTTCAGTTTATTCCAGGAAACAAATATCCCTCAGGCCTCTCTTTAGTCATGGAACCTGGCCCTTAAGCTTTCTCCAGGTCTAGGAGAATTCTGCCCTAGCACTGAAACCCTGGTTTCACTGAAAGAAACCATCACTAAAGATATTTCAGTAAGGGCCTCTGAGGCCAAGGGTTAAAGCCATTCATTCACACAATAAATTCCTTCTGCTCTTAACTTTCAAGTGCTGAGCTAAGGAAAGCATCTACTTCAGTGACTATGACAAAAGATGAAATAAGTTCTAAGAAAAAAAGCAAGTTGTTTTCTGACCACTTCTTTGTTCTGTAAGTAGTCCAGTGTATTTTATTTTTACTAGAATGGTATGGCAGGAGGAGGGGTTATTATAAGACAGTTATCTTCCCTTTATCTGCCCAAAGGCCCAAGAGCCATGAGAATAGGTCAAAGACATACATATGTCTACCTTCCATAAATCAAATCAGCAACCGTAACTCCTGGTGACATATGGTTAGGCAGGTCTCTATCTGTGTTCCTATCCAGACACCCTAGCTGGGCAGCCACGCAATGTAAGCAAGAACAATTAAAATATCAATGCATGTCTATTATACTTACTGTCCTTAAGATAGTCATACTTCACCCAATGGTAAAATATTGATTTTTTAATAATTCTTGCAAAATAAAAACACTGCACGTCCTCGTAAACAAGGGCATAACCCACAAAACCTTGTGGTTCCTGTCTATACTTGTAGTTTCTAGAACATCTATACAGCAGGTATTTTTATAATGAACCAACAACTATTCAAGGGCAGCTGACAAATTCATAGGCATCTTTAGATCATCACAATTACAGAATCAACTTATTTTGAAGTTTGACTGTGGCCATTAGTGGATACTCACAGTGTCCATTACTGCCTCCACCACTCTGAAAAGACCACTCTTCTTTTTCTAGTGTCACTCTTCAGCCTTCAATTGTGATATGACAGTGCTGACCATTCTTGATTCTTGAAACTCTTCCTTTGGTTTCTACCACTCTCTTCTGATCCTCTGACCTCTTCCCAGGCACTCTTCTTCAAGACTCTTAAATGATGGTATTCCTCACAACTCTCTCCTACCATGTCATTTTACAAACCTCAGGGTGGGGACATCTCCTCTAAACCTCTGAATAATTATTAAATTTCCTTAGTTCAAACTTCTCTCAAACTCTAGATCAACATATCCAATTATATACCAAACAGGTGTCTCCCCTTGGAGATTCTGCAACCATGTCAAAATCTTTACCAAAATTGAGCTCATCCTTCCTAGTCCAATTCTCCCAGTAATTCTCCAGTATTCCCTTCTGAGCCAATCCATCTATTCAGTTACTCAAAATTCCAAATTACCCTAAATTCTTTGCCATGATCCTTCTCTGGCCAGTTATCAACTCTTTCGATTCTTCCATTTTGTCTCCTCAAAGTTTATCTGTTTCCTCATCTTCCTCAACACATCATAACTTTAGTTCAGTGTTTCAACATTTTTCACCCAGACTCCTATAAAGCAGTCTCTTAATCTCTAAATTCCAGATTCTTCACTTGAGTTGTCATGACAAATAAAATAATGCAGCACTATATTAAAGGTGTGACACATAGCAAACACTCAAAAGTTAGATGTTACTAATACTATTCTTACAGAAACACCTAGATTGTAAAAGTTATTTGAGGGGCTGTTTCTTCAATATAAACATGAAAACAGTCTTCCTAGTAATTGTAACATTTAAACCAACCAAAAGATCTATATTCTCTACTCCCAGGTCCCCTAGAAAACACCAACTCTGGCTCCCCAAAGCAGCATACCATGTTTCTATGCAAACTGGATCTGTATTATGAGATTAACAGTTAATAGAGCATCTATACTATACACAAAAATTGCATGCTCTTTTTAAAAAGTTACAGTCCCTGTCAGGCAAATGATGACACCAGGGGTGACTGTAAGAGTTTAAAGTTCAAAGGCAAGGGAGTGTCAAAAGTCAGACCATTATGATGAGTCAAAGGGAAATATTTACACCCCTACAAAGAAGAGTACAGAGCCTTATACCACTCTATAAATGTGAAAAGCATACATCTATAGGGGGATAAAATACACACCTGATAATTTAAAGCTCTAAATTTCAGCTGGTTTTTAATGAAGATATGATTATCATTTCAGCTCATAAAAATAATCTATGTTAGACCATAGTGGTGCTTCATTTTTGGGCTATGGCTCTTTCTTCAAAAGATCAGAATATTTCCATGTTAGGATTTTGCTTTTTGAAGACCAAGTTCAGAATTGTTACTGACATACTGATCCTTTGGCAAAATGGTGAAACTTTTAAGAAGCCACTATTTTAATTCTATTTTAAGGTATCAAATTTAACTCCCTGAAAAAGCACAAATGACAACACACTGTCATCACATTTATCACTTAGAAAAAGCTATCAAGTATTTTATTATTTTATTCTACATTATATACAAGGTCATAAAAGGCCACAGCAGTTTTTCAACATATAAACCCTTTAAAGTAGAGGGCACTATGAAGGATAGACAAGTATCAAAATGAAGTCCAGTAACGCAGGCATATACTCAGTGTAGTATTTCTGAGGAATAACAAAGCAGATACCAAGTCATCCATAGTTAGCTTACAACTATTCCACAGGTTTTTATAAAACCTCTTTGGGATCTGTTACTAGCCTAAGTGTACCCAATTAACATTTATTTTAAGAAATAAAACCAGAATGAAAGAATAATACACTTTAGAGGGTATTTTCTAATTCTAGTCACTACAATAAAGCTCTCCAAGAAGGAAAGCCTCTATTCTATACCACCTTCCACTTCCTCCTGCATCGAGAATAGGAAAGAAAGAAATGGAAGAAAATGCTCAATATTCCAAATTCTTCCTGCTTATTTGGAACTTTGCTTTTTTGCAGGGGTTCCTTCAAAATGTATTTCAGACCCTTTAACAATTAGCTTTGAATTCCTAAATAGGCAATATTGCACCCTCCTTGAATAGTAACTCAAAAACATTGTTTTCCGCTCTGTAAAAATACAATCTTTAAAACTATAACTGGTATCAGCAGATCAATATAAAAAAATACAGTACCAAGCTACACTGGTATATTTCCATATTAAGAACTTCAAAATATACTTATCACTGAGACCATAGTCCTTGCATTAGTTTTCAGTCCACTATGAACAATTATCTGCTGCATGTAAACATGTCTAAATAACTATAGATAAAATACATCAATCATAAATTTCTGTAAAAGATAATAAAATATCTTCTTTAAAAAACAAAACAATAATAAGCTATTACTGCATTGTTTCCAATTTTATGAAAATGGAACAACCTTATGGTTGTTGCCAGTCCTGAGTTCATTGTAATAAAAATGGCCCTAGTTCCTGGTTAAAGTCAGCAACCAATCCATTCTCTTCAGTAGATGTCTTCTAGTACTGCAAGCAAGAGGCAAGAATTTGTTTTAAGTGTTATTTTGTCCATTAATAAAATTATATACCAGAAACTGACCAGTGCCACAGTACTGTGTTGCAAAGAGTTTTCCATCAGGAGTGGGATCTGAGAAAGCAATTTCTTCTTTACTCAAATATGAGCCATATATAAAGTTACTCCTATTAAAAAAAAAAGGGGGGGGTGTGAAAGGGTAAAAAAAAAAAATTAATATTTTTATCATTAAAATTGGAAAAACCTGTCAAATACAATTTGACCAGAAAGACTTTTCAGGTAATGTTTATGTTCTAAAAATCATTGAAAATAACTGTTCACATAGATTATTAATAATGTGAGGTAAGGGGCGCCTGGGTGGCGCAGTCGGTTAAGCGTCTGACTTCAGCCAGGTCACGATCTCGCGGTCCGGGAGTTCGAGCCCTGCGTCAGGCTCTGGGCTGATGGCTTGGAGCCTGTTTCCGATTCTGTGTCTCCCTCTCTCTCTGCCCCTCCCCCGTTCAAGCTCTCTCTCTGTCCCAAAAATAAATAAACGTTGAAAAAAAAAAAATTAAAAAAAAAAATAATGTGAGGTAAAAAAATTTTTAGGATGGGAATGCAAGCTAGTGCAGCCATTGTGGAAAACAGTATGGAGGTTCCTCAAAAAACTAAAAATAGAACTACCCTACGACCCAGCAATTGCACTCTAGGTATTTATCCAAGGGCTACAGGTATGCTGATTTGAAGGGACACATGCACCCCAATGTTTATAGCAGCACTATCAACAATAGCCAAAGTATGGAAAGAGCCCAAATGTCCATCAATGGATGAATGGATAAAGAAGAGGTGGTATATATATACAATGGGGTATTACTTGGCAATCAAAAAGAATGAAATCTTGCCATTTGCAATTATGTGGATGGAACTGGAGGGTATTATGCTAAGTGAAATTAGAGAAAGACAAAAATCACATGACTTCACTCATATGAGGACTTTAAGAGACAAAACAGATGAACATAAGGGAAGGGAAACAAAAATAATATAAAAACAGGGAGGGGGACAAAACAGAAGAGACTCATAAATATGGAGAACAAACTGAGGGTTACTGGAGGGGTTGTGGGAGAGGGGATGGGCTAAATGGGGAGGGGCACTAAGGAATCTACTCCTGAAATCATTGTTGCCCTATATGCTAACTGATTTGGATGTAAATTTTAAAACTTTATTAAATTAAAAAAAATTTTTTTAGGAAAGCAACAACGGTTTTAAAAACATTTACTCAACACCTTTTCATGATAAAAACACTCAACAAATCAGAGTAGAAGGAACTTTCTCAACCTGATAAAGAGCTTCAGAGAATAACATTAAAGTTAATGTGAAGACTGAAAAGTGTCCCCCAGAGATCAGGAACAAGTTAAGGCTATCTGTGTTTGCACCTCTTCCATTCAATAGTGTACTTAACTGCAGGCTCTAGTCAGGGCAAGTAGACAAGGAAAAGGAACTAAAAACCAGATCAGGAAGGAAGAAGTAAAAAACTCTCTTTTTGGACACTTTTGGATGATCTTATATATACAAAAATCCTAAGGAATTCACACACAAAAAATATTAGATCTAATTAAAAAGGAGTTCTGCAAGGTTGCAGGATACAAGATCAAGATTAAAAAATTAATTGGGGGTGCGCCTGGGTGGCTCAGTCAGTTGAGCGTCTGACTTCGGCTCAGGTCATGATCTCATGGCTCGTGAGTTCAAGCCCCACATCAGGCTCTGTGCTGACAGCTCGGAGCCTGGAGCCTGCTTCTGATTCTGTGTTTCCCTCTCTGTCTGCCCCTCCCCTGCTCTGTCTCTCTCTCTCTCTCTCTTTCAAAAATAAGTAAACATTAATAAAATTAAAAAATTAATTGGGGCGCCTGGGTGGTTCAGTCCGTTAAATATCTGACCTCAGCTCAGGTCATGATCTTGTAGTTTCTGAGTTTGAGCCCCTCATCGGGCTCTGTGCTGACAGCTCAGAGACTGGAGCCTGCTTCAGATTCTATCTCTCCCTCTCTGCCCCTCCCCTGCTTGTGCAAAAAACGAATAAACATTAAAAAAATTTTTTTAATTAATTAGATTTCTATATACCTGAAATTAACTATCTCAGGAGTAAGTTTAACAAAAGAAGTGTAAAACCTGGAAACTTAAATAAAGAGAAAGATAACCCGTGTTTATGAATCAGATCTATGGCTGCTTTTGCAGAAATTAACAAACTGGTGTCCTAAAACTCATATGGAAGTGGAAAAGTCATTGAATAGTCAAAAGAATCTTAAAAAAGAACAAAACTGAAGAAGTCACACTTCCTTATTTTACAATATACTACAAAGCTACAGAATTGAAAACAGTGTGCTCCTGGCATAAGAACAGATCAATGGAATAGAATTGAAGACTCCAGATATAAAACCCTGACAATCAATGATTTCAGACATGGGTGCAGAGACCATTTGATGGAAAAGACCAGTCTATTTAACAAATGGTGCTGGGACAACTGGATATCCATATAAAAAAAAAAAAATGAGTTTGGGGGCTCCTGGGTGCCTCAGGTAAGCATCCAACTTCAGCTCAGGTCATGGTCTCACGGTTCCGTGAGATCGAGCCCCATGTCGAGCTCTGTGCAGACAGCTCAGAACCTGGAGCCTGCTCCAGATTCTATGTCTCCCTCTTTCTGTGCCTCTCCCCTGCTCATGCTCTCAAAAATAAACACTAAAAAAAATTTAAAAAAAAAAAAAAAAAAAAGAATGAGGTTGGATCTCATCTCACATCATACATAAAAATTAACTTAAAATGAATCAAAGACCTAAATGTAAGAACTAAACTAATGAACTCTTAAGGAAAATATAGGTATAGATCTTTGTGGCCTTGCATTAGGAAATGGCTTCTTAGGACACCAAAAACACAAATGACAATAGAAAAAGATATATAATTTGGAGTTCAAAATTAAAGACTTTTGTGCTTCAAAGCACATAAAAAAGATGAAAAGACAGCTATGAAATGGTGGAAAATACCTGCATGCCCATCAACTGGGTTGAAGAGATAAAGAAGATGTGGTATATATACACAATGGAACATTACTTAGCTATTAAATGAACGAAATCTTGCCATTTGCAACAATGTGGATGGAGCTAGAGTGTACTGTGCTGAATGAAATAAGTCAGTCAGAGAAAGACAAATACCGTATGATTTCACTCATATGTTGAATTTAAGAAACAAAACAGAAAAATATGGGGGGGGGATGGGAGGAGGCAGAGAAAGGAAAACAAACCATAAGAGACTCTTAAACATGGCGAACAAACTAAGGGTTGATGGAGGGAGGAGGGTGGGGGATGGGCTAGTGGGTGATGGGTATTAAGAAGAGCACTTGTTATGATGAGCACTGGATATTATATGTAAATGATGAATCACTGAATTCTGCTCCTGAAACCAATACTACACTATATGTTAACTAAAATTTAAATAAAAATTTGAAAAAAAAAAAAAAATTTGGAGATCATATATCTGATAAGGGACTTGTCTCCAGAATATATAAAGAACTATTATAAAGAACAATGGACACAGGATCTGAATAGGCATTTCTCTAAAAAATATATATAAATGGCCAATAAGCACATGAAAAGATGGTGAACATCATTAGTCATTAGGAAAATGTAAATCAAAACCAAAACAAAATATCACTCCACACTCATTAGGATAGCTAAAATTATGACAGGTGTTGGTGAGGATATGGAGCCTGTTATGTGACTGGAGGGACTGTAAAATAGTGTAGCTGCTTTGATAAATGAACAGTTTGGCGGCTCCTCAAAATGTTACACAAACAGTTACCATATGGCCCAACAATTCTACTCCTAGGTATATACCAAGAGAAATAAAAACGTGCAAACCAATTACCAAGAAATAAAAACACACAAAAATTTGTACATGAATGTTCATAGATTATTCATAGCAGCCAGAAAGTATAACCAACCCAATGTCCATCAACTGATGACTGGATAAATGAAATGTGGTGGTATATGCATACAATGGGGTATTATTTGGCAATAAAAAAAGGGATGAAGCACACAGATACACGCTACAACATGGATGAACCTTGAAAACATGCTTAGTAAAATAAACCAGTCACAAAAGGTCATATATTATAGGAATCCATTTATATGAAATGTTCAGAATAGGCAAATTCATTCAGATAGAAAAGTACATTAGTGATTGTAAGAAGGTGGGGGAGAGGGAAATGGGGAGTGATTTCTAACAGGTGTGGGTTGTGGGGGGACAGTGATGGAAATGTTCTGGAATTGGAAAGTGATGATGGTTGCACAGCCTTCTGAATATACTAAAACCCACTGACTGTATAGATGAATTTTATGCTACGTAATTACAGCTCAATACGGCTGTTTTTAACAACAAAAAAATTGTTTTATTAGCCAGGATACAGACTATTAGAATTTTCACACTGTAATCTTAAAGGAGGGGCAGGGAGCCCGGGTGGCTCAGTTGGTTAAGCATCTGACTTCGGCTTTGCGCTGATGGTGAAGAGCCTGCTTGGGATTCTCTCTCTCTCTCTCTGTCTCTCTGTCTCTCTCTCTCTGCCCCTCCCCCACTTGTGCTCGCTCTTGCTCTAAGTGAATAAACTTAAAAAAAATTTAAAGATAAATAAAACTGCTTTTCATTTAAAAAAACAAAGGAAGGGCAATGCCCTCATATTTAGGACTAGTATTTCAGCAGCTGCATTTTCCAGGTTTAGTTTTTAAAGAGCTAGAAATATACCTGCCTGCACTCATCATGAAAAGTGTGGGTAGGCCTGAGCCCTCCTGGATCATTATTCACAATAAAATAAGGGGGAAGAGACCAGAAACACATTAAGGCTCTAAGATTTCTAGAGCCTTATGACCTCACAATGATGAATTACTTTGAAAGCTATACCTACAGTAATCGCAGACAGGGATTTTAGGAATAAACAAAAACAAGAGACTGACATGAAAACCTCATGATTAATTTGAACCTCCATTAATCTGTTAGCAAAGGTACTTTAAAAGAACAACAACAGGGGCGCCTGGGTGGCGCAGTCGGTTAGGCGTCCGACTTCAGCCAGGTCACGATCTCGCGGTCCGTGAGTTCGAGCCCCGCGTCAGGCTCTGGGCTGATAGCTCAGAGCCTGGAGCCTGTTTCCAATTCTGTGTCTCCCTCTCTCTCTGCCCCTCCCCCATTCATGCTCTGTCTCTCTCTGTCCCAAAAATAAACGTTGAAAAAAAAAAATTAAAAAAAAAAAAAAGAACAACAAAAAAAACATGCAATTTATCTGAGTCTTTTCCTCTATACCTTTAATTTAAAATCAAGCAATAAAAGCAAAAAGAAAAACTAGTAAGAGACTTAAATCATTTACAAATAATATTCTTAAATTAAGACAAATTTTCCTAAAAGCTAAATTCCCAAAAAACTTCCCACACTGATCTGATTTTCTTTAAAATTCTGATATTGAACACAGTTTGAAATAAGTGGGTTATTTTGCCCTAATATAGTTACAAGTAAGCAAAAATGGTTTACCAGTATTTAACTGATAGTGCTTTCTCCCCCCTCAGATTAACTTCACATAAAAAACATAGATCCAATATGCTGACAATCTTATGCAAATTTTAAATTAAGAAGATAAAGATATACATTTAAGATTAATTAAATGCCAATCTTTATACTAAAAATCTGCTGAAATCTTAGAACAACAGAAAATGACTTGAAGAATTACATTCAAGTTACCTTAGGCATTCAATCATGCGAGAGGCAATTTTCTTCCGACGCATCATGCTGAATACCCATATCCGACTGATCCCACAGATTGCAGGCTCTGGCAATGTTGAGCAGCACCAGGCTTTCTGCCTTTCAAATCTGACTTTTTCTTCTTCTGACCTGATAACTGGAAGTTTCTCTTCTATAACTCTGTAGCCCTAATATATCAAAATTAAAGGAAAAAATTTTAAAGTAAGAATATTAATTATCAGTTGTCTAGTACTAACCTTGGTGAGGAGGTCACTACATGTGTCTGGCTTCTTAAACTATGGGAGTCACGTATATTTTCACTCCCACTTTAGCAGGAAACGACCTGAATCTCCATTCTATTCTAATTCACTTACTAGTTATGTCACCATGAGAGAGGTAACTAATTAAGATTTGAGATCCTCATCTATAAACTAGAGATATTTATCACCTCTTTCAGAAAACTGTTGAGAAATTAAATAAGGTAATACATACAAAATACCTTGCCATCACGGCTGGCCCATAATGGCAACTGAATGTTATTTTTTTCCTCTATTACCCACATTCCAAGGACCAGCAAAGCACATGTGAAGAACTCAGCAGTCGTAACAACTGTCTGTGTGATTGCTGCCACAGTTTTAGGGTTCACAGCTATGCAAGAACTAGGAATAGGAATGGCAGAAGAATCAAGAGTTTTAAAAGCTGCTTTCCCCACACTCCCGTCACTTAAAAAAGAAAACCCACCAATGTGCTTTAAAAAGCATGATGTCTCCTCTACCAGTCTAGTTGGACAACAACCAGCCTTCTGATGGGACATGGTACAAAACTTAAAACAATCAGACAATACAATGAAGAATTAACAACAAACAGCCATTACATAACTATCTTCTAAACACTGCAAAAATCATTTGTGGAACTAGGCAGAACAGAAATGAAAAAAATACAAGGGTTTGCACTATGTAAAATTAACTCAATTTCAATATGGCAAACTCTGCAAGCCATTTCATATCAAATTTATATCCCCAAATCACCTTATCAGCTATTCATTTAAATCAATTTTGTGAAAATAGACAGCAAGATTCATAAAGCTATACAATTTAAGGCTGAAATTTAACATACAGAAATTAGTTCATGCAGACTTGTTTTGACTTTGTTTCGTTAGAAAACTTTATGATAAAATATACATTTGCAGGCAACTATTTATATACTCAAAGATACCAACTGAACAAAAGTCAAATCCAATGTGCACTGAATTCATGAACAAGAGCTCAGCTGAAAAAAGCCAATTTAAATAAGGTATGCCTTCTTTGAGCATAAACAGAATCTTCTGTTCTCCTAAGTTGGTCTATTAGTACATAACTTACCCAATGTGAGTATATACCTTTTATTGTGATTCTTTTATTTAGTTTTTGTACAATTTGGCTCCTAATTACAAACCAAATTCTTACCTAGCACTCAACCAAAGAAGTGGTGATCTATTCTGGAGATGGGCAACTTTTTATAAAGAAAGGCTTTGTAGCCCACCTGACTTCTGCTGCAACTACTCTACTCAGTCTTTGTAGTGGAAAACCAGCCACAGACAATATGTAAGCAAAAGGATATCACTATATTTTACAGTAAGATTTTATTTACAAAAACAGGCTGGGTTTTGTCCTCAGGCAACAGTTTGCCAACCTTTGCTTCATTCCAGTACTAAAGCGACTGAGGCATACATTAGTCTCTAACATGGAAACTTCCTACACAAAATTTTACAGTGCTTTCGATTTATAAAATTTTTATTTTATATACTAACTTGAGAAACTAATTCTCACGCAAGATACAATTCCACTTAATAAAAAATTACAGGAAATCTGACATTCACATGCTTCCTTACATCAAATGTTGATAAATTTACCAGGATTATGTTATTCAAGTTTACACAGTAAACCCTTTAGCCACCAAACTACATATGAACACTCTTTAAAAGTCACTTACCCACTGGATATGTTCCGCAATTAGGCAACCAACTACTTTTTTGTCATTAGAGATAAACAGAAGTGTTTTAGTTCTGGAATAGCACATTAGTGGAGCCTGTTGGAAACCTAAATCATTATCAACCATCTCTCTAATCTCGTCAACCTGCCAAATAAAGAACAGTATTTTTTGTAACAAAAAAAGCAATGTATAGATGTAAAAATATACTATTACAGTTCAGTAAGTTGAGTGTATTATTCGAAGCAGGACATTGTTTAAAGAGTTCTTTGGGGGGCACCTGGGTGGCTCAGTTGGCTCTAGGGATCAAGCCCCATGTTAGGCTCTGCACTGAGCAAGAGAACCTACTTAAGATATTCTCTCTCTCTCAGCTCCTACTCTCTCTAAAAATAAAAAAAATTAAAAAATTTTTTTTCAACGTTTATTTATTTTTGGGACAGAGAGACACAGAGCACGAATGGGGGAGGGGCAGAGAGAGAGGGAGACACAGAATCGGAAACAGGCTCCAGGCTCTGAGCCATCAGCCCAGAGCCCGACGCGGAGCTCGAACTCACGGACCGTGAGATCGTGACCTGGCTGAAGTCGGACGCTTAACTGACTGCGCCACCCAGGCGCCCCTTTTTTTTTTAATTTTTTTTTTTTTAATTTTAAATTAAAAAAATTGGAATGATTATGCTGACCTACTGACCTGTTTTTCAAGGCCTGCAGAACAATGTGCAAAATGAGGTAAGAAATGGACAGTAATGCCAAGACCAGCAGTCTAAAGAACAAAAACAGAGTTTCTACAACGGACAATAAGAACATTAAAGCTTCCCATTAGAAGCATCACGGGTTTGAGAAGCATCACGGGTTTGAGAGAGCTTCACTGGAATCTTAGCCAGGCAAGCCACTTTTCTTTCCAAGCCTTAATTAGTACTCTCATCAGTAAAATGGAAGTGAGAGGAAAGAAACACATGTTTATTCCTTATCAACCATTGGCCAGATATTATCTTACTTAAGTTCAACATCTCTTCAAAGTCTATGGTTCCTCACTTTACATGTGCAAGGAAGAAAATTCAAAGGTAACTTTCCCATGTCAGATACTGGACATCTAGAAAACCAAGGAGCAGAGATTTGAATCCTTAAATACTAATATGACATCAAACCATGCTTCTTGTAGTTTACCTCCTAGAACTGTGGTCAAGGTCAAATACAAGCTCTAGCTCTTGTAGGCATTAAAAGGTTTTTGTAAGTACTCAAACATTACTTCTTTCCCCAGTTAAAAAAAAAAAAATGCAAGAGGCACCTGCGTGGCTCATTTGGTTAAGCACCTGACTCTTGATTTCTTAGATCATGATGTCACAGTTTATGGGATTGAGCCCCAGGTTGGCTCTGCACTGACAGCATGGAGCCTGCTTCGGATTCTCTCTCTCCCCCTCTCTCTCTGCCCTTTCCCTGCTCAGGCTCTCTCAAAAATAAATAAACACTTAGCAAATGCAAATAATCAGTCCAACAAATACTCATTTGTGTTACTAAGTTTAAAATGAAAATAACCCCTAAGAGCATTAAGTCTTCATACCTCTGACATGTAGAATACCATGTAATAAATCCTTTATTCAGGGATGAAAACTCAAGTCCTTTTAATCCTAGAACAGGAGCCCATAATACAACTCATATTTCAGTTCCTAAAGGCAAATGACTCACAATTCCTTAGATTTTCATTTTTAACCCATTATGGGATATTAACTAGTAACATACTGCATTGTTACTAAGATTCTGCCCTGAGAAACTAAAACGAGGATGTTCATATTTACTTAATATTCTTAGTTATGAAAAGTCCAAATGCCACATGTGGTGGTGTAGCAACTGTTCATTTCCAAACGGTAATGGCTGGAATTCCAAAAACTACATAATTTTCATTTAGTCAATCACTAATCCAATATTAACTAACAAATATTTGTTTTTATGACAAGGATCAATGTTTCAAATATAAGACAGGGGGCATAGTTATGTGTCATTCTAAATGCTACTGTCTATATTATTAGGCAGTGGTGTAGTATGGGGGCTTATTTGGTTATCTGAGATTGTCCTGTCATAGATAATACAGGGTTATCTGAAGTCAAAAACAGTAAGATAAAGTAGAATGTTAGCTATATTTTCAAATGATAGGGTTAAAATGTTTCTTTCAACCTCCCTTTCAAAGTGAAGTTATCCTAAATGTAAAAAAAAAAAAAATTGTTTTTAATAGCTATTTATTTTTGAGAGAGAGAGAGAGAGAGACAGAGTGTGAGGAGGGGAGGGACAGAGAGAGGGAGACACAGACTCCAAAGCAGGCTCCAGGCTCTGTGTGGTCAGCGAAGAGCCTGATGTGGGGTTCAAACTCACAAACTGCGAGACCATGACCTGAGCCGAAGTCAGACACTTAACCAACTGAGCTATTGGTTAAATTACCTAAATTTAAAGAGGTCCAATTGTTAATCTAAAAATAAGCATAAATAAATCATTTTCCTTGCATTTTCTAGACATTCTGGACATAGCTCAATGAAATTAAGATTTACATATAGACAACTGGACCCATTGCTGTACATTACAAGGTACTTCTGAAAAAGCATGTGGAAATTGGAAAAAAAAAAAAAAAGATACTTGATGTAATAGAATGATTCCAGACTTCATTATCTCTCTGGTTTATTTCTCCGAACCTTCAAAGTATGGAACTCTAAGTTGGAGTAAAACCTGGTTCACACTAGATAAGAGGAACTTTTTAGGTTTTCTACATTATAACTATAAATCAGAACATATCTTTTTTCTCTTAACATTATATGATTACCCCATGCTTAATCTCAGAATTACTACTATTATATCCTCTTCTGCAATAAGCTTTTATTTAAAAATTTACTCTCAGGGTGCCTGGGTGGTTTGGTCGGTTAAGCATCTGACTCTTGATTTTGGCTCATATCATGATCTCACAGTTCATGAGGTCGAGACCCACATTGGGCTCCACGCTGACAGCGCAGAGCCTGCTTGGGATTCTCTCCCTCCCTTTCTCTCTCTCTGCCCCTCCCCTGCTCGCTCTCTCTCCCTCAAAATAAATAAACTTCAAAAAATAAAAATAATAAAAATAAAAACTTACTCTCAACATGAAACTTTAAAATTGTTCATTTTAATTTTCAAAGTTATTCACATTTTAATTATAATTCTGATTCTTAAAGTCACTTATGTGGCATCATAAACTAGCATGCCTATTATATCATCACTCAATTTACTGATAATATGGGACAGTAATCAATTCACTAAAAATTTATTTCACATATCCCAAACTCATTACAAGTTTAAAGCATAATTTTTCAGTTGGGTTGTATTCTTTATTCTTTAAATGCTTATTGCTTGTTTTCAGAATTGGTGTTTAAATATGCTATGCCAATAATGCATTACACTGTTAAAAGTGGCTACAAAATTACATTATCCATTCTACATGAAATTTCACTGAAAATTTACCTTTTTCAGAGCATACTTTGGGTCTTCAGGAAGAACCATTATTATCCTGCCATCAGGATATTCAGCCAGAATTCTTTCTTTTTTCCAACCCTAGATATAAAAAACATGAATGAATTTTGTTACCATATTTCATTTATCATATTCATGTACAAGAAGAAAAATATATTGCTGTGTCTAAAAGTTTCAAACATGGAAAAATATTCTCATTAATGTTTACATGATACAATCAGCTATTTTGTTAAGCATACAATAGGTAAAATGCAAGCTAACTTCTCTATACTAATCATTCAAAAATCTAATACCACAAGAATATTTTTAATTTACCATTTCCCATTTTAAATTAATTTTGAAAATCACACACCAAAAGCAAGCCCCTTAAAAGAAGTGATTCCCAGAGCCTGAAAGATAACTCTCCCAGTTTCTTGATAAAAGAACTCTTAAATTCCTTTGGAACATGGTTACCTCCACAAACAAACACTCATGGTTTTATGTCTGGCATGCCAAAGACCTCCAGGAGGTTTTAAATGAACTGATTTGCATGCAGTAGCCCAGTATGTAGTAAGGAATAGTTTTTATTCTTATTGATCACAACTATCAAAGTCACAAGAAGGAGACTATAAAAATATAACTACCTTCTAAGAATCTAATAGGGAAGGAGAAGCTACGTTGTGTGTATCTGAAGTTAAACATACTCAAAAAAAGAGAGGTAATAAACTCTTCTTCAGATCCACACTCGTGGTGATTAATGAGCAGAACCTGCATGAAAAAAAAAACAAAACAAAAACCACTTAAATCTAGTAAGATGGGACTGAACCAGAGGTTAAAACTAGGAGCTTTGAAGTTAATAATAAGTACAGAAGGAATGAGCTTAACTGGTTGTTCCATTTGCCTTACCCAATCAACTTTACATTTAAAAAACAAAAACAAAAATAAAAACAAAAACAAACAAAAAAAACTTTCAAGAAGCAGTATGTACTTCTATTAGAGAAAACCATGATCTTCTGAAATCTTTTAAGACTATGAAAGCTCAATAAAACCAAGAAAAAGACAACTACATTTTTTTTAATACTATGGCAAGTTTGAAAGGAAGCTGATTTTCTGTTAAAAAATTTAGAATGGCTTTTTAGGAAAGGGGCAGGATCTTAGGGACAAAAAGTCTAGTAATAAGCTTGGTAAATGTAACAATTTGAAGTATTTAAAATGAGAATTTGTTTAAAAAACAGAGCACACAAAGATAAAGTAAAATTCAGTTGATTGTAATTATGATTGGTTAAAAGGTTCTCAAAATTTGAAAAGGAGCAGAAACAATAGACACAGAAGTCATTTTTTTTTTCAAAATAGAAATTAAATCTGAATTTAGGTAAGCAATTTTTAAGGAGTATAAAAGACATTACCTCTTTTAAAACAAATTTATATTACTATGTTAAGTTAGGAAAAGCTTTTTAAAATATATCCACTTTCCATAAAATGAAAACAGACTTTTCATCTTAAAAGTTAAACTATAAATTCAATGAAGAACTAGAAAATTTAAGTAACCCCCACTTCTAAAAAAGTCATATCCTGAGCTGAATTATCTAAAGAAAATCTGATCAATTTACCTATTACCTTTCAAACAAAAGTATTGGTCTAATGTCATTATATTGCACCATAAGCACTAGACAAATTATTTTGTTTTACTGACTTTTTAGTGTAAAACTTTCTCCTGAAACAATTTGAGACTTGCACATTCATGCAGAAATTCTATCACAATTGGATTTGACAAAATTTTGTGTTTTATATAAGACTGTTTCTTCACATACATATAAGCAGCAAGCATTTGCAAAGGGCAGAGTTACTATTTCTTAGGTTTCTAATACTCATGAAGACAGTGTATTTTAGTGAAAACTGTTCAAAGGTTTTGGAGTAAAAGTTCAGGGTTTAAAGCCCTGTTCTTGGTAGTTACTAGCTATTTAACTTGTACAAATCACAAATTCTCTGTTTCCAGATCTAGGCTATGTACAAAATGGCTGTCATCACCTCCATCACTTAGTTGCTTATTAAGAGAGTTGTATTTAAGATAATTCCTCACACAGAGTAGCCACTCAGTAACTTCTATTCTACCTTAATAATGATATCAAACTAAGATCAGTGCCCTACTCTAAGAAAACCCAAGTTGATTAATAAAGTCCCCAAAGTTAAATAAACAATAAATTCAAACCACAGACAGATGAAAGAACCAAGTAGGCTAATGTCTGTCAAATAACATACTTAAGACATTTATATGCCTCCACTGTAGTTATCTCTTTCCTGGAGTTAATAACCACATGATCTTCCTGACTTTAAAAAGTTTAGAGGAGGGGCGCCTGGGTGGCTCAGTCGGTTAAGCGGCCGACTTCAGCTCAGGTCACGACCTCGCGGTCCGCGAGTTCGAGCCCCGCGTTGGGCTCTGGGCTGATGGCTCAGAGCCTGGAGCCTGCTTTCGATTCTGTGTCTCCCTCTGTCTCTGCCCCTCCCCTGTTCATGCTCTGTCTCTCTCTGTCTCAAAAATAAATAAAACGTTAAAAAAAAAAATTAAAAAAAAAAAGTTTAGAGGAGATTGTTGCCTGAAACTGAGGCAGAGATGAAGGTTGTGGGGGAAGGGTGCATACAATTTACAGTAATAACCAAACAGCCACAGCCTTCCACGAAGATGCAAATTCCAACCCAGTGCATTTACACTTCTCACCTTTAGCTCTAAAATGTTACATATATCCCTCTGGTAGCAAGTAATATTTTCCAAACCCCAAATTTTCTTAATTCACCTATCTGGCTGTGAAAAGCAAAAAGCTTTATATTCCTAATAGCAATCAATGATTATTTTTTGTTCCTTGCCACTGTACTTACTCTAAACTTTAGAAACTAAAGAATGAAAAGGATTTCTCCTCTCTTTTCATTTAAAAAGGGTATTAACTGAAAACAATATACATTAAGTGGTGGAAACACTGATCTATCTATACAATTACCAAAATTCACCAAGATCTGTGCATTTAACTGTATGTAAATTATACCCCAATTTTTAAACCTCACACTAATCACGTTCATAAAAAGGCTGAAGGAGAATACCCATGAAAAAAATACCTTGAGAAATAAAAACAACAGCCAGCTTTTGAAAAGATTACCAATATTGCAAGAAAAAAAGACAGAGAGAACCTTCAGATTAAAGGAGACTTAAGGGACGTGCCAACGAATGCCAATATATGGATCTTAATTCAAACAAATAAACAGTATAGAGAATTATATTTGGAGAGTTTTGAACTCTAAGGGAATCTCTGATAGTAAGGAATTAACTGATTTTTCTTTAAAGGTGCAGTTATCTTTGGGCGCCTGGGTGGCTCAGTCCATTAAGCATCCGACTTTGATTCTGATCATGATTTCACGGCTCATGGATTCAAGCCCTGCATCAGGCTCTGCTGTCAGCACAGAGCCTGCTTCAGATCCTCTGTCTCCCGTTCTCTCTGCCCCTCCCCCTGCTTGCTCTCTATCTCTCTCTCAAAAATAAACATTAAAAATTTTTTTTTAATATTTTTAAATTAAAAAAAGGTGTAGGTATATTCTTTAAATTACTTCTATGGTGAGGTGCCTGGGTAGCTTGGTTGTTTAAGTACCCAGCTCGTGACTTCAGCTCAGGTCATGATCTCACGGTTCATGGGTTCCAGCCCTGAGATGGGCCCTGTGCTGGTAGTGCGGAGCCTGCTTGGGATTCTCTGCTCCTCTCCCATTCATGTGTGCTCTCTCTCAAAATACACAAACTTAAAAAAAAAAAAAAGAACTTTTATGGTAAAAATAGTCATCTTTTCATCTTTTAGAAATACAGATTTAAAAATATCTATCAAAACGATAATGTGACACCTGGGGTTCGTTTCAAAATAACTTAGAAGGCTGGATGAAAGAAGACTGTCCGTGAATTGTTAATTATTAACACTGGATGATAAGTACATGGGCATTCATTAGTGTATGTGTGTGTTGTATTAAACTTTTTATTTTAGAAAATTCAAACCACCCATTGCCAAAACACTATCAATGGCCTAAGGCTTGTTCAAGCATCATTTATTTAGAAGTGAAAAATAGGGGTGCGTGGGTAGCTCAGTCAGTCAAGCATCCTACTCCTGATTTTTCAGCTCAGGTTATGATCTCACGGTTCATGGGATCAAGCTCTGTCAGGCTCTGTGCAGACAGCGCGGAGCCTGCTTGGGATTCTCTCTCTGTACCTCCCCTGCTCACAAGAGCATATGCTTTCTCTCAAAATAAATAAACATTAAAAAAAAAAACAAAAGTGAAAAATAATACAAAACAAATCTAGTCAGCATATCAGTTAGACCTAAGGTAAGGAAAAGGAGTGAATGCAACAGGGGCACAAAGGGGCTTGAGATGCCAGTAATGTTTCTTGTCATATGGGTGTTGACTTTGTCAAAACACCATATTAAGCTGTGTATTCATTATTTGTGTACTTTTTTTTACATGTTGTATTTCACTTGATCTTAGCCAAAAGGCCGAGAAGCGATTACATGTTGTATTTCAATAAAAATTTTAAAAATAAGTACAAAAGCAATTTGAGAAAACATTTCAACAGCCAAGTTTAAGAATTATTATGTATTGAAATAATTAATTTTAAACCCATCTCTTTTCAAAATCATAAGTCTTCAGAAATGAAAGTAAATTAAAATTAAAATTAGCTCCATCAAAATTCAGTTACATTTGATAGTTACCCAAGGCATAAAGTATAAAAAAAAAAAAAACTGCTGGAAAACTGCAGAAATTCCAATGCAGTGTATAAAAAAATTTTGAGATCAGACAGGAAAGCTAAATACCGTCAAGAGGTCAGTTCTTCCTGATTTGATCTACATATTCAATGTAATCTCAATCAAAAACCTCAAGTTATTTTATGGATACTGACAAAATGATTCTAAAATTTATATGAAAAAGCAAAAAGGGTAGAACAGCCAACACGATACTGAAGGAGAGGAACAGTCAGAAGACTGATGCTACCTGACATCCAGACCCCTTCCAGTGGCAGTCTGGGAAAGGAGCGGCAGGCACCATGTCCAGCCATGAAGGTGGCATGAAGTCAGTCCCTAAGGAGATGGATGAGATAAGGCATTCAAACAGAAAGAGAAGTAGAAGAAACTCAAGGAGCTAAAGCAAAGGCCGTGGGGAGGGGTCTCCTGGCCACAGGTGGAATTAAGAAATCTGGCAAAAAGTAAGCTGTTCCTTGTGTCTGTGGCAATGGTGATACTTATTTCTATCCCTGTTTAAACATCTGGATTCCTTTTCATACCAGCTGTTGCTATCTACAGTTAGAATCAAATGTTTCTTAGATTCTATTGTACATTTGAGAATAAGCTTTTGAAAAAAAAAATCAATCATTTAAAAAAAAAGACTTACTACAGGGGCGCCTGGGTGGCTCAGTCGGTTAAGCATCCGACTTCAGCTCGGGTCATGATCTATCTCACAGTTCGCAGGTTCAAGCCCCGCACTGGGCTCTGTGCTGCCAGCTCAGAGCATGGAGCCTGCTTTGGATTCTGTATCTCCCTCTCTCTCTGCCCCTCCCCCATTCACACTGTCTCTCTCCTTCTCTCTCAAAAATAAACATTAAAAAAAAAGAAGTCTTACTATAAAGCTACAGTAATCAAGATAGTTTGATACCGGTGAAAAAAGAAACAAATATATCAGTGAAACAGAACAGAGAGTCCTAAAATAAACCTACATAAATATAATCAACTGATGTTTGATAAAATAGCAACAACAGGGACAAGACAGTCTTTTCAACAAATGTTGCTGGAATGATTGGACAGCCACATGCAAAAAAAAAAAAAAAAAGGATCTAGATACCTAGATACCATACTTCAAACCCTTCACAAAAATTAACTCAAAATGGATCACAGACCTAAATGTAAAAAACAAAACTGTAAAACTCCTAGAAAATAACAAAGAAGAAATCCAGATAACCTTCCAAATGGCAATGTCTTTTTAGATACAACATCAAAGGCACAATCCATGGGAGAAAGAATTGATAAGCTGCACTTGATTAAAATTAAAATTAAAACCTTCTGCTCTGCAAAAGACACCATCAAGAGCATAAGAAGACAAGCCACTGACTGGGAGAAAATAATATAAATGAATAGCTGATAAGGGCTGCTATCCAAAAAGATACAAAGAATTCCTAAAACAACAAGAAAAAAAACACCCAAACTAAAAGTGGGCCAAAGACCTGAACAAACACCTTACCAAAGAAGATATAGAGATGGCAAATAAGCATATGAAAAATGCTCCACATCATAAGTCATTTAGGAAATGCAAATGAAAACAAGATACCACTACACACCTATTAGAATGGCCAAAACCCAGAAAAATGACAATACCACACTCTGGCAAGGACGTGGAGCAATAAGGAATCTCATTCATTGCTGGTGGGAATAGTAGAGCCAATGTGGAAAACAGTTTGGCAGTGTCACAAAACTAAACTTACTCTTACCATACACTCCAGCAATCACACTCAGTATTTATGAAAAGGAGTTGAAAACTTACCTCCACACAAAAGCCTGCACCTGTACATGGATGTTTATAGCAACTTTATTCATAACTGCCACAACTTGGAAGCAATCAAGATATCCTTCAGTAGATGAATGGATAAATTAACTATGGTACATGCAGACAATGGAATACTATTCAGCACTTTTTAAAAAGAAATGAGTTATATCAAGCCATGAAAAGATATGGAGTAACTTTAAGCGCACATTACTAAGTGAAAGAACTCAGTATGAAAAAAACCAAATACTGTATGATTCCAACTGTACAGTATTCTGGAAAAGGTAAAACTATGAAGACAGCAAAAAAAGATCAGCAATTGCCAAGGGTTAGTAGGAAGGCAAGGATAAAAAAGGAAGAGAACAGAGGATTTTCAGGGCAGTGAAACTATTCTCTATGATACTATAATGGTGGATATACGTCATTAGACATTTTTCAGAACTCAAGGAATGTACACCACCAAGAGTGAACCCTAATAAAAACTATGGACTTTGAATAATGGTGTGTCAGTGTAGGTTCATCAATTTTAACAAACATACTGGTGTGAGGATACTGAACACATGGGGTGGGGGTTAATATATGGGAAGTCTCTGTACTTTCTGCTCAATTTCACTATAAACCTAAAATGGATCTAAAAAAAAAAATAATCTATTAAGAAAAAAAAAGACCATAAACAGAATTAGGAAATGATATTCCAAAATCAAGAAGAAAAAAGTCAATAGAAACAGGTTTGGTGATGACCCACATATGTGAATTAGAAAAACTTTAAAATTTTAGGACACCTGGGTGGTTCAGTCAGTTAAGCGTCCAACTCTTGGTTTCAGCTTGGGTCATGATCTAGCGGTTTGTGCATTTAGACCCTGCGTGGGGCTCTGCACTGCTTGGGATTCTCTCCATCCCCCTTTTTCTCATTCCCTCCCCTGCTCGTGCTCTCTCTCTAAAAATAAATAAATAAACCTAAAAGAAAAATTAAAAAATAGAAGAACTTTAAAATTTCCGTAATAAATATGTTAAAGATTTTAAAGGACAAGATGGACAAACTATGTGAAAAAGATTTCAACAGAGAAAATGAAACTCCCAAAGATGTACGTATATCCTGTGAGAGAAGGATTAGAATTATCTTCATATGCATAAAGTAGAATATATCTCATGGAGAATTTTAAATACAAACTGAAGAAAATTCACTGGTATATGATGATCCATAATAATGTCTTACAAATGGTAAGAAACAGAGTTAAATTATTTTCACTATTTTTTTAAATGAGGAATGAACCACTTTAGCACCTAAATTTAATTAGGTATATAATTCTATATGCCATCCTAGTTAACAAATCTTTAATCGCTACAATGAATTCAAATTTGGACTGCTTTTTACATTGTGAGGTACATTACTGCTAGTTTTATTTTGCCTAACTTGTATCAAATATAACACAATATATTTCATGTCCCCAGTTGAAGATTTAAGTTTTAAAAGATGGCTGTAGGCACCATAAAGACTGTAGGGAAACAAAACTGGAAGCGGGGAAACCAGTTAGGAAAGCATTACACAAGTGGTCAAATGATGACAGCTTGGTTTTGAGAAGAAGCAATGGACATGACAGAGTGGGAGGATTTGGAATCTATTTTGAAGGTGAAATTTACTAATGGGTTGAGTATAAGAAGTGCAAAAAGAAAACTGAAGGATTATTCAGAAGTTTTCAGTTTAAGGAAATGAGTTACAGGGTGGCACCACTTCCGGAAATAGGGAAAAGTAGAGAAGAACAGATTAAAGAAATGTTTGCCACTAGATACGTTATAAATTCTCCCTCCTGAGAGTTTATAAATTCTTTTTAAAAACTGAAAAACTGGGGGCGCCTGGGTGGCTCAGTTGAGTGTCTGACTCTTGACTTCGGCTCAGGTCATGATCCCGGGGTCGTGGGATCAAGTCCCACATCGGACTATGTGGCCTTCCATTCCAAAGCAAAATTATTTTCTAAGATTTGGAAGTCCCGCTCCCATCCTATATTTATATACCACAATACTCTTAAGTATTTAAGATGCAACAAAGTAGGGGGCGCCTGGGTGGCTCAGTCAGTTTAGCATCTGACTTCGGCTCAGGTCATGATCTCATGGTTCGTGAGTTTGAGCCCTGCATCAGGCTCTGTTCTGACAGCTCAGAGCCTAGAGCCTGTTTCCGATTCTGTGTCTCCCTCTCTGTCTCTGCTGCTCCCCTGCTCACACTCTGTCTCTCTCTCTCTCTCTGTCTCTCAAAAATAAACATTTAAAAAATGTTTTTTTAAAAAGATGCAACAAAGTAGAAAAATTAAAAATCAGGATCAGAGAAGAGAGAAACAAACTTGATATATAGCCTCATCTTTAAGCAGAGACACTCAACGAAACTCAGACCATTCTCTGACCTCTCAGTCCCTCCTACAAATATACCTGCTCCCTATTCCAGTGATGCCACAGTACAGTGCTAAGGGCCAGTGCTACTTTGCTTCAGATTCCTTTTCCATTCCCAAGATTTAAAAATCTCTATTCCTGCTCTATTTACTTCTCTTTAACACCAGTGTCCTCTTTCCTAATCACCTTCAAAAGGAATACAGAAAAAGTATATAAATATGTATTCAAATTTCACATAAAAAAAATTAAAGACTCAGCAAGAGTTACTGGGTAATTTTTAAAAACTATTTTTTTAAGTGTATTTGAGAGAGAGTGCATGTGAGCAGGGGAGAGGCAGAAAGAGAAGGAGAGATAGCATCCCAAGCAGGTTCTGAACTGTCAGCACAGAGCCCGATACAGGGCTTACCTTATGAAGCGACTGAGCCACCCAGGTGCAACGATTCTATACATTATGCAAGTTTCACAAATGTAGCTATTATCTGTCCCCATACACTATTACAATACCATTCATTATTATTCCCTTTGCTGTAACTTTTATCCCCTCCCATGAAGAGGAACAACATTTTTACTTTGATGGTTTAGTATTACAATGCTGGAGAGTGTGGCTCTGTAGCCGATCAGAAATCTGTCAAATCTTCCTTCAGTTGTTCTGATCATCGATTTTCCCCTTTTCTATGAACGCCCTAATAATCCAACACCACACAGACCACAAACACATACTACTCTCTCCTTATATGTCACTAAAATATTATTTCTCTCCCTACACTGTATCAAAATATTATTTGATCATTATTTAAACTTAACTGTATCATTCACAATTCTCAAAATTCTTCAACATCTGAAAGAACAGAAAGAAAAAACGCCAAAGGGCATCAAAATCAAAGTATCACAATCTGATTTGATGCATTTTTCTAATCTTACTACCTACAAAAATCTGATTCAGTAAAAACAAACAAACAAAAATTATTCATTATTCCCCACACAGATGTTAAGCTTTCTCATTGGCTATACTATGCCATCAATCACAGATGACCTCCTTTTGTCCATTTAAAAAAAATTTCAAGTCTTAATTTTTCCTCACCGATGAAAACAAACCCCTCTTCTAATCACTGCTTTACTAAATTAACACTTCTGAACTGCAAAGCTAATTTGTAACTGAATTTAAATAATTAGTATTGACTTCCTGCTTTAGTAGTTACATAAATCTCTTGCTAACTTTTCATTTCTTTCAGGTTTTGCTCCTAACCTTGAAGGCAAAGGCATATCATATACCTCCGAGAGTAGAACCCTCCACAGAGCATTCATTCAGTCAGGTGTTAATTAATTCAAAGGAGATAAGGAAGGATAGAGGACAAAAGGATTAAGTTAGAAATTTCTCTGCAAAGAACCCAAATACATTACTTAAAGTTCAAAATATAACTTAGTTTTGGATAGGCTCCAGGCCTGGCAACATTGCTCACTGCTCTGGGAAGAATTTTTCCTGCTTTCTCTTCACACCTTTAGTAAAGAGTACCTCAGTTCAAGAAGGGAAATTGAAGTGTTTCTAAGTGTAAACCAGAGTCCAGGCTCCCCCGAAGCATTAACAAGTTCCTTTCTAAACAGCTTATAATAAGTTAGATAAAATGAATTTCCTCACATGGTATCCATGAGGCAGATGGGGTACGGAATAGAGAGCATCATCATTCTTTCCCCTACCCCCAAACCAAAAAGGATAAAGAAAAAGAAAATATTTTTGCCAACCAAAAAAAAAAAAAAAAAAAATAAGGCTCTGTGAGCATCAATTTCTATGATAACTAAATAATTTAAATATCATTTTGATCTTTTGTAAAGGTCTTTAGCCATTCTTTCTTAACTGTCACAGATTATTACCATATCTAAGAGAAAATTTTTACCCAAAGGAAAAGCTATTTATTTCCTTAAAAACATTTGATTAAAATTTAAAAAGTAAAACTCTCATTGGGTCTAACTTATTCTATTTTCAAAAGGTCTTAAGTAGAACAAAACTTTATTTCCAGTCCCCAAATATTGTCATTTAAAGTTAATTAAAGCCTTGGGGCGCCTGGATGGCGCAGTCGGTTAAGCGTCCGACTTCAGCCAGGTCACGATCTCGCGGTCCGGGAGTTCGAGCCCCGCGTCGGGCTCTGGGCTGATGGCTCAGAGCCTGGAGACTGTTTCCGATTCTGTGTCTCCCTCTCTCTCTGCCCCTCCCCCGTTCATGCTCTGTCTCTCTCTGTCCCAAAAATAAATAAACGTTGAAAAAAAAAAATTAAAAAAAATAAATAAATAAAGTTAATTAAAGCCAGAACACCAAATGACTTCTTTTCTATGTGCTTCTCTCCAGGAAACATAAACAGATAAAATCAGTATTAAAAAAAAAAAACAGATGTTTTCTCAAACACTTAAAAAGTGATTAAACTTCAATTATAACTCAATTTTTAAAAAGGAAAAAAAAGTGCTTGATGCAAAAACACAACACTAGCCAACACCAGCTGCCCTGTAAGTGTACAATAATGCAAAGCACCATACTAGGTGCCCAATAAATGTTTAATGTCCCAATCCAAAATCGAGAGCTGTGATCACAGCAGAACATCTTCAACATAACATGTATGTTTTTATCCTCTCTCCATACACTACATAAGAATGCTACAATGTTTTGGAGGAGTTTCTATAGTCTTAGATTATGTATAATCTGCATTTGAAAACAGCAAAAGAAAAATATTGATCTTGATGTTAGCAAAGGTCGGCCAACTGCTAAACTCAATTCCTTCTCTTGAGCTTATTTCAAAAATAATAAAATAACCCATAGCTCTGTCCCATCAAAGTGGTGGGGTGGGAGGAGGGGTAGGGCTGGGGTAGGAATCAATCTTCCCTAAGTTGCTACATGGCTTGATAGCTTTTCAAGAGCCAGAATTTGTTTAGAAGGTAATGACTCCACCTTGTTCCATAAACCAGCTTCCCTTAGTACTGTGGAAGCGCAGAGTGCGTATTTCCTGATTAACTTCTTTACTTTTTCTCTCAGAAATTAAGAAGTTCCCTTAAGATGAGGAATTAAGTCTTTTAAACCTAATCTTCTTATAATTTTACAAAAGCAATTACAAGAATCAGATGATGTAAAATGAGAACTTCTATGAGACTTATGTATATTAAATGAAATGTTTTTGCCCCATAGTATTCTATACTTTAGCTACTGATAGAACTATTTTTCTCAAGTTGTAAGTGCATTAATATAGTAAAATTGGAAAAATACAAATTTCAAACAATAAATCAGTATCTAGCTATAGATACTCCACGTCCACACAGTTCATACTGCATTTAGTTAAGTGACAGAAGGGGGTATGTGTGGCAATGGCAGATAAAATAAGGAATGTAAAGAATCACCACAGTAAAGACCCCAAAAAGAAAAAAAAAAAAAAAGAAAAGATAAGAAAACTCTACGTATCTTGCCTAGAATTAATTGGATAAATGAAATAACATGAACCCTTCAACCAAAGATAAGGGTAAGAATTTAACTGAAGCCAATAAAGATCTTTTAAAAAAATCCAACATCTGTTGCTTATGTAAAAATCTACATGAAATGAATTGGTGATCTCAGTTCAGATATCCTGGAGGTCTTATTAATGTGAGTGTACAGTACTGAAGGTAACATGTATAGGAAAAAAATAGATTCCATTTCAGATATAGGTAAACGGCAATACATTAAATTACTAATTTCACAAGATATCTGAAATGGTTCAAAATGATTAAAACTTTGCAATTTCCAGAAACTATTAAATAATACCCATCATGTCTCAAATACACATACACTAAAATACATATACTAAAATGTACTTGCTTTGTGGGATTTTTTTTTTTTTAAGTATACAACAAATTCTGAGATCTTAACTTTTAAATTTTTTTTTAATTTTATAAAGAAAAACTCTCATGATAGCAAAAAGAAGGTAAATAAAAATTGCAAAACCATCTATTTGGTATAATATATATCACTATCAGTCCTCAAATAAAAACTTGTGCCAAGCTATTATAATATTAAAAAGGCTTATCAACAGTTAATCACTAAAGAAAAATTTTTAAATACTCAAATTGAATAGCATTATTTGTTAGAAGAGATGAGGTATAATAACTACTTTAAATATGTACCTTAAATTAAAAAAAAAATCCCACAACACAAGCCAGCCAGAATAAAGTTAGCCGGTTTTATGTTCGGCTTTGTTTTAAAATAAGCCAGTATACATACTACCAGGGTTTTGTATATATTATTATTTCCTAAAAAATTTGTCAATGACTTAAATTTGGCAATTCATGTCTTTAAGATGCTGACCTAATTATCTGCATTTTAGAAGTCATGAATTTCACTTACCACATATTTTACAGCACTTATAAATTGGTTGTGGAAGAGCAGATGCTGTGTTTCATCTTCTGGATTTGAAGCTGTGTAGAGCATGCCACAAACATTACAGGAAACTGCTCCAAATCTTTTTTGTCCTGCATCCTATTTATAAAAAACAAACAAAAGGTTTTTCCCTCCCAAAGGAGTAATTCAGCTTCTAAAGCTATAACGGGAACATCAAGTGAGAAGTATTTAATCTACAATGAATAATGTTCAGTGTTGATTAACAAGTAAGATGTTAAATTGTGAAATCTAGGGGCGCCTGGGTGGCGCAGTCGGTTAAGCGTCCGACTTCAGCCAGGTCACGATCTCGCGGTCCGTGAGTTTGAGCCCCGCGTCAGGCTCTGGGCTGATGGCTCAGAGCCTGGAGCCTGTTTCCAATTCTGTGTCTCCCTCTCTCTCTGCCCCTCCCCCGTTCATGCTCTGTCTCTATCCCAAAAATAAATAAACGTTGAAAAAAAAAAAATTTTTTTAATTGTGAAATCTAATGTGTAATTTTATTAAGTCCTTAATTTTAGTAATCTGACCACTCACTCCACAGCATTTAATAGCAACTAAGAAGAACTGAGAAATATCTTTTAACACTACAATCTTAGTCCTAAAGCCCTCAACAGGAAATACTCTATAAATGAGAATGAAGATGTATTTTTATATCTGCAATAATCACACTGTTAAAGCTTAGTCTGTGTTTCACAGACTCCTTTTTTAATGTCTTAAAAGTATGTTCTCTTTAATGGTTTTATTCTAGTTTATAAATATTAAAAAGAATATTTTGATGTTACCAAAAACTCATGAGAAAAGGTAATACTAATTTTTCTATTAAAACAGTTAATTATTAAAAATTATTAACAGTAATTTATAATTTTTTTTCATATTAACTAAGTACAAGTACAATCATCCATTCTCCAGTAATTCACTTGTGCTATAGAACCATAACTGTTTACAAAATGTTTTCTTTCTTGTCCTTATTCAACAAGAAATTTTCAGCAATATGATCTAAATTTAAGAATAATAAACTAATAATCCCTTTACTTTCTATTCTAAAACTGTACAGTTTGAATTACTAAAAAAAAAAAAAAAAAAAGATCTAAGATAACAGCATCTCTAGTGTCTTAGAACTAGGATCAAGTAGGGGTATCTTGGTGGCTCAGTTGCATGACTGTACGACTCTCGATTTCAGCACAGGTTGTGATCCCAGCGTCATGGGATCAAGCCCTGTGTGGGGGCTCCATAGTAAGTGTGGAGCCTGCTTAGGATTCTCTCTCTTCTGCCTCTGCCCCTCTCCCCTGCTCACTCTCTCTACAAAAATAAATAAGTAAATAAATCTTTAAAAAAATTTTTTTTTATACCTGTGGCAAAAAATATATATATAACAATATTTGCCATCTTAATTTATTTTTTTAATCTGAGAGAGAGGGGAATACACAAATGAGGGACAGGAGCAGAGAGGGACAGAAAGAATCTCAAGCAGGCTCCACGCTCAGCACAGAGCCCAATGCGGGGCCCAATCCCACGTTGTCCCACCTGAAATCAAGGGTCAGACACTCAACCAGCTGAGCCACCTAGGCATCCCTACTATCTTAATGACTTTTAAGTGTACAGCTCAGTAGTTATACTATATTCACATTGTTCTGTAACCAATCTTCAAAAGTCTTTTCATCTTGCAAAACTGAAACTCTAAACCAATTAAACAACTGGTCCCCAAACTACCTTCCTTCCCAGCTCCTAGAAACAACCATTCTACTTTCTGAGTGTGAGTACTCTAGACACTCACAGCAGTGAAATCTGTGACTAACTTATTTCACTTAGCTTAATGTCCTCAAGGTTCAACCATGTTGTAGCATGTCAGAATTTCTTTTTTTAAGGCTGAATCATATTCCATTGTATGTATACACATTTTGTTCATCCATTCATCCTTGATGGACACTTAGGTTGCTTTCACCCTTTGGCTATTATGAATGATATACCAGTGTACAAATATCTCTGCAACCAAGCAGTTTTCATAGTATTGAGCAAACTTTTCTTCCTTGGTTTCCTAATTGGTAAATGGGAGATAATACTAGTACCTACCTCATACTTTAAAAACTGAGGCCTAACTAAGTTAATATGAGTGGAGTACATGGAACAATGTATTAGCTGCTATCCTGACTATTAACATCATTATCCTCATCAACTCTAGACCAGAACTGAATAGAAATGCAATCCACAAATTTTAAATTTTCCAGTAGCCATGTTAAAGAATGCAAAAACAGGTGAAATTAATGTTAGTATTTTATTCAACAAAACATATCCCAAATACTTTAACTTCAACATGTACTAAATAGAAAAAAAAACTTATCAGTGAAATACTTTACATTCCCTTTTTTATACTAGTCTTTAAAATGCATAACTATGTTTACACTTACAACATATCTCAATTCTAATGAGCCACATTTCAAATACTCAACAACTACATGTGGCTACCATATTGGACAGTGCTGCTCTATATTCTACTAGTCTAATCCTGTTTCACTACCATACTGAGATTTAACAACAGAAACATTATTAACTCTAATGAAACTTTCCCGATTAACCTTTCTCAAAAATTTGCAGACAATTCTTACAAAGTTATTCTCCTATATTAAAGTTAGAATCAATAGTCAACTCCACCAAATCCTACTGATAATGTTGACTGGAAGTACATTAAATTTTCCTATTATTTTGGGTTCCTTCATTTTTTTTTATAGTGTGCTCGCTTACTCAAATTAGGTTTTTTCATCAATCAAAATATCTCTTTTTCAACTTGTCACCAAACTGTATTTAAGTTCTATTTCAAATTAACTACTGGTTTATCTTCCTGTAAAACACAGTTTAAAAATTATAATATACACTAAAATACAGATATTTAAAATCATTTTATGTATTAAGCTCCATGTTATTTTAATATTTAAACCAACTACTAAAACAAAGTACATCAAACGACATATTAAAGAAAGTAACAGATCTGGGGCTCCTGAGTGGCTCAGTCCGTTAAACATCCGACTTTGGCTTAGGTCATGATCTCATGGTTTGTGGGTTTGAGTCCTGCATCAGGCTCTGTGCTGACAGCTCAGAACCTGGAGCCTGCTTCAGATTCTGTCTCTCTCTCTCTCTGTCTGTCTCTCTCTCTCTCTCTCTCAAAAATAAATAAAAATTTTTTTAAAAAAGTAACAAATTTAATATAAAGTATCAATCTGTTGTAAATAAGAGTATGGATATTTGAGTTTTTATTTGTGATAGGAGGAACTCACTACTGGGGTTCAAGTTGGGGGATTTCTAATGATACCAGGAATATTTCCATAATGACGATTTATGGTGACAAGACTCTTTGAAAAAAAAGCAATGAATTTATTCTTTAACAATGTGCATAAGAAAGGTGATTATAACAACACTTCACCAAAAAGGTCAAGTTGGATACTTACTATGATCAACTGTTTTTCATCAACTTTCTCTGCTTCTTTTAGTTTCAAGTCCTTTGGAATTGTTATCTCCAAATGGGAATTACACTTAGGCCAAGAATGATTTGGTGGTGTCTCCCTTTTAAAAAAAAAAAAAAAAAAATCACACTATTAAATGTTATAGAGCTATTATCACTTCAAAGCACTAAAAATAAAAAAATAAAAAAACTTTCTCTATACGACACTCACAAATCTCAATTCCAAGGGGGGTATAAATAACATTTTAAAAATCAAGGGGAGAACACCCAAGAAAATTACTGATTTTCAACAAATAAACAAAAAACTGCTGTACTATAGTTTGAGTAAGTTTCAAGTTTTTCATAGTTTTAGCCATCTGAGTCAGTACAATTTGTCCTAAATACTGTTTTTTAGTAATCTGTAAAGCAAAGTAAGTCAGATGTAATTTAATTTTGACATTAAAGACAGAACCAAGTGCTTCTAAAACACTTAAAACACTTTTACATGTTGATAATACCAGTACTTCAAAGGGTTTGCAGAAAAGTGCATTCTCAAAATACTGTTGCTGGAAGTATAAAAAGACACAAATCGGAAAAAAATATGGCAATGCAGGATAATTCCCATAGCTATTAATTTATCCTAGATATAGTAATACAAACGGGCAAAGATGCATATGTTTATTAAAGAACTTTTTTGGACAGAAATAAGAAACAACCAAAATTGTCTATGAAGTGGAGAACTGTTAAATAAACAATGGAATATTCACACAATGAAATTTAATGCAGATTTAAAAGAATGAGGTAATTAAGGTAGAAAAGATGCCCATATTACCCTAAGGGGGGGGGGGCGAAACTATAAAACGTATGTATAGGCACAGAAAAAGTAAAATGAAATGAAAACTTATGAAAATCATTTTCTTTCTACGTGAAAAACCAGATTATTAGCACAACTTTTTAAGGAAAAATATCCCAAACTCAAAAGTTGGAAGTATAAAATCCTAAAGTTCTGTTAAAAACAAGACAACAGGTCCAAAATGTAGTTGCTTATACTAAGCCCCACATTACCAAATCAAGACTTAGTTTTGGCTCTTCTAGAAATGGAATCTTTAACCAGTCAATCAGGAATCATTTAATCAGCACTAGTTAGATAATTTGCCCTAATGATAATCTGCCATTCCCCCTAAAGGAAAGTAACTTTGCAATAATCAACCCATTTTTTCCACCAGTTATAACTTTCCTTAATCCCACTCCTTTCTGCCTATAAGTCTTTCATGTTACAGCTCCTTGCAGCTCCTTTCTATCTGCCACACTGAATGCTGCCCAATTTGAATTGATTTTCAAATAAACAAAAACTGTAAAAGCCTCAGTTTATCTTTCAATTGTTCCTATATTTACTCTTGTATTAAACTAATGTCTTACCTGTTATCACTGGTCTTAGATGTTTGGTTACTGAGTATAGTGTGTTGTTTGGGAGTTGAACCTGTAATTTAATCAAGAAGAGGAGTTAAACCTTAAGCTTTGTACTAGCTCTCCATCTAATAGTTGCAAATCATTACGAAGAAAAAAGAGAACAATACACGAAATGTTTTATTTTTTTAAGTTTATTTACTTATTTTGAGAGAGAGAGGCAAAGGAGATAGGCAAAGAGTGAGAGAAGGAAAGAGAGAATCCCAAGCAGGCTCCATGCTGTCGGCCCATGTTGGGGCTCAATCTCACACACCGTGAGATCGTTACCTGAGCAGAAATCAAGAGTTGTACGTTTAACCAGCTGAGCCACCCAGGCAACTCTAAATGTTTTCTTTTTAATAAAACCATTTGATAAAATTAGGCCCCCTTCCTAGAAATTACTCTTCAGAAGTAGAAAAGTTCTACAGAGTCACAAAGAAATCCAATGGTAGATTAACAGTTTGCCTCTAGTTTCACCAATTACTAGCACTGAACAACATAGGAAATTGTATAAATGCCCATATAATTATATAATCTCTCCATGGAAATAAATGGGAACACCTCTTCGTTTAAAAAAACCCTGAAGTCTCACAAGAAACAGTAAGTGTTGGCAAGAATGTGGAGAAAAAGAAACCCTCGTGCATGACAGGTGGGAATACAAATTGGTGTAGCTACCGTAAAAAACAGTATGGAGGTTCCTCAAAAAATAAAAAATAGAATTACCATATGATCCAGTCATTCCACTACTAGGTATTTACCAAAGAATACAAAATGCTAATTTAAAAAGATGTTTATTGCAGAATTATCTATAATAGCCTAATTATGGAAGCAACTCAAGTGTCCATTGATGGATGAATGGATTAAAAATGTGGCATGTATACAATGGAATATTACTCAGCCATCAAAAAGAATGAAATCTTGCCATTTGCAACATGGATGGAGCTAGAGAGTACAATGCTAAGTGAAATAAGTCAGTCAGAGAAAGACAAATAGAGTACTATATGATCTCACTCATATGAAAGAATTTAAGAAACAAAACAAAGGAAAAAAGAAACAAATACTCTTAAATATAGAGAACTGGTGGTTACCAGAAGGGAGATGAGTGAGGGATGGATGAAATAGGTGAAGGAGATTAAGAGTATACTTATCATGAGCACTGAGTAATGTACAGAATTGTTGAATCATTGTATTATACACCTGAAACTAATATAAAACTGTATATTATACTGTAATTTTTAAAATTATACTTTCTGAAGTTTTAATATTAATAAATAATGCAATAATTCATTTTATTTTCTAAAAAATAACTGCATTTCTCATATTTATATTGTGCTTTCCCTTCCTCCACGAAAAGTTTAAATAATACGTAATAGAAGAAATTATCTGACTTCAGTATACCACTCTAAGTATTTCCTTTAGCAGAGAGAAACAAGAATGAGGAATTTGGAATTTCTTTCCATATGCCCTTGTGCTTCATCTGATAATGGTGAGCAAATCTTCACCCAACAGCTCAAATAATGTACTGTCAAGGATGTTTTCAAGGTTACGAAAAAAATCTTTGTATGGTATAACTGCACAAATTGCAGAATCTATTTAATTTTTTATTTTTTAAGTAAACTCTACCAACTGAGCCAGTCAGGCGCCCCTGCAGCATTTGTTAAAACCTTTCAAAAACAAAATCAGTAAGATGGAAAACTGAGTAACTCAGGATTGAAGATAATCTAAAGTGGAAAAGCACAAATAATCAGCTGTATTTGAGAAATAAGCTTCTACCACTAACTTAGGCAATTCATTAAGACATACTTCTCCAGAAAGTAAGTTACAAACAAAATAAAAGATTTAAGATAAAGACCTTCTGGTAGCAAGTCAAAGAGTCATATTTAAGTACTTTGTTTTTTCTTTATTTTAGAGAGAGAGCATGAGCAAGGGAAAGGGGCAGATACAGCAGGGAGAGAGAGAATCTCAAGCAGGCTTCACACTCAGCGCAGAGCCCAATGCAGAGTTCATTCCCATGACCCTAAGATCATGACCTAACCCAAAACCAAGAGTTGGACACTCAACTGACTGAGCCACCCAGGTGCCCCCATACTTAAGTACTTTAAATAAGGTAAGAAAGAGAAGCAATTCTGCCCCGAAGAATGGTGATAAAGATTTTTTTTTTAATTTTTTTTTCAACGTTTATTTATTTTTGGGACAGAGAGAGACAGAGCATGAACGTGGGAGGGGCAGAGAGAGAGGAAGACACAGAATCGGAAACAGGCTCCAGGCTCTGAGCCATCAGCCCAGAGCCTGACGCGGGGCTCGAACTCACGGACCGCGAGATCGTGACCTGGCTGAAGTTGGACGCTTAACCGACTGCGCCACCCAGGCGCCCCAAAGATTTTTAAAAAACAAAAAAAGAATGGTGATAATTACACATTTGAAAAACATATGCAATATGGTTCAGAAGGATTTAACTGGCCTATTTGGTAGTCAATATTGTTTCTTATCATACTGACAAAAATATCTCTGAACACTGAAAAAACCAAATGATAGTTTCAAAGTTTTACCTGGAAATTTATTCTCTCCTGTATCAACTTTTGCTTGATTGAGTGAAGCTGAAACAGTAGAGGTATTTCCCACAGGATTGTTTTGAAGCTTGGATTCCAAACACAGACTGAAATTCTGAACATACAACATTCAAATTGTTACTATTTGCTTTCATATCAATGTTTGGGACTCATCCCAAGACACTTTCAGTGAATGCATACTAAGAAAATTTAAGATAATACTTCATAGTTGGGGTAATTCACACTGATATGCTTTAAGAGTCTCTTCATGATCTCTCCCACAACTACCCTCTCCGCATCAGCTCCCATTATTCCCCTTCATGCTACACTGAAGAACTTGCAAATCCCACAGATATATTTCAGTTCTATACTTTTTCTGTTTCATCCATCTAAACCTGCACTGTCCAATAGAGTAGCCACTACCTCACCTGACTATTGAGCACCTAAAATGTAGTTAGTATGACTGATTTGAGATTATACTGTCAATATAAAGCACAGATTTTTAAGACTTATTACAAAAAAGTAAAATAGGTCTACTTTTAAAATTATATGCTGAAATGAAAGTATTTCTATATGACAGGTTAAATAAAATATTTTAATCTTACCAGTTTATCATTCTTTTTTAACGTGGCTACCAGAAAATTTTAAATCATGTGGTTCACATTACACTTCTACTGGATAATGCTAATCTAGAACCTCTCCCCCTGTATAAATTCAACCCATTACTTAAATATTAACCTCTTCTATGAAGCTTTGCCAAGTTTCTCCATGCCCTTTTCCCAAGTTTGGAATAATTTTCCATCTTCTTCACCTCTACCTCTTTCATGTCCTTATTACTATTTTCAATTGGTTGTTTTTGATTCATCTTCTATAACTTTTTTTAAATGTTTTGTTTATTTTTGAGACAGAGAGACAGAGCATGAACAGGGGAGGGTCAGAGACAGAGGGAGACAGAATCTGAAACAGGCTCCAGGCTCTGAGCTGTCAGCACAGAGCCCGACACGGGGCTCGAACTCATGGACTGCGAGATCACGACCTGAGCAGAAGTAGGACGCTTAACCGACTGAGCCACCCAGGCACCCCAAGCTTCTATAACTCTTAAGAGCAAAGATATTCTATTCATTTTTGTATTCCCAAAATCCCCTAAATCAGAACACTATCAAAGGTGATAATAACTACCAAAAGAAAATAATATTCCAAGCTCTATCAACATTGGCTGTATCTGTATTGTGATTATTACACTCAACTATGTGACATTATTTTGAATATTTTTGAAAAAGTGAACAAGTTTCATCACTGACAAAGCAGAAAAATTAAAAACAAGAGCAATGACTAATTAATCTCCATCAAATAGGAAGGAATTTAGGATGTTACTGGCTTAAAAAAAGAATCACAAAATAATTGGGCTTTAAAATTCATAAAGTTCAAATAATTTAAATTCAGCCCAAAGAATTCAGAGAAGCCCTATCAAACATCATTTCTCAGTACTGCTGAAACTGACATCAAAATTACAAGCAGCCATAGAAAAAGATTTCATATGATACAGGGTTTGTTTTTATATTCTCCTTCCTCCCCAAGTATAAAATGGCTAGATTCTGAAACCAGACAATCTCAGTTTAAATCCTAACTCTACCACTTAAATGTCACTCAGGTAAAAGTTACTTAAATTCCTAAGTCTCATTCCCCTCACCTGTAATATGTAGATAATAATAGAAACCATAGCGTAGACTATAGTGATAATTTTATGAAGCTCTCCTCTGACTAACAAAGAGGCAGTGTTAACCAAAGGCTATTATGTCATTAACCAAAAGCTGCTGTGATGGTTGAACAAAGCTGCCACAATTCTTAGTGCTTATGAATAAAGAGAAATCTCTTAAGTGACTGCTACAATGTAAATTCTTTAAAGGCAGAACACATTTGTCTTCTGGAGCCTAGCACAAAATCTTGGACACAGCAGGCACTCAACTATGTCATGAACTAACATGATTACCACATTCCTGATCACTCTGTGAAAGTGATTGCATCAGTGGTATTGGTGAAAAGAAGAGAAACAACCTAAAAGTGCTTTCAACTTGCACAAAACCAAGTTAGCAAAAAACAAAACAAAACAAAAACAAAAACCACACACACATACACAAACTATGCTAGCATTTATGTAAACATTTAAAACACAAACAGTGCTAAGTATTCTTTATGGATATACATAAATAGTGAAATCATAAAAACAAAAAAGGAAAGATCCACACCAACTTCACAAACTCATTTTAACTCTGGGAAGAGAGGTGAATGGAAAGAAGAGGGAGATAAGGTCTTTTCCTGTATCTGTAACATACTTTTCTTATTTTAAAAGACCTGAATTCAATAAAATGTTGGGTTTTTTTTTCAAATTTGGGTGGTAAACAAGAGTATAATGTTAACTTTCTATAGTATTCTGAATGTTTGAAATAGTCAAGAATTTATAAACGTAAATAAAATTTTTAACACAAGTTTCATAGGACAGTTTCTCATAATGCACCTTGAGAGGAACTGTATAAATCCAAAGCACATTCCAATAAAAACAGTATTACAGGTCAAAATAATGTAGTCCAAGTAAGCATCTCTATTCTAGTACTCCAAAGGATTACATTTCTTATTCTTCGATATAACTGTCCACAAACTGAGGGTTTCTTTTTAATTTCATTTTAATTGACACACAATGTTAACATTAATGTCAGGTATACACACAGTGATTCAACACCTCTCTATACATTATGCTATGCTCACCACAGTGTAACTACCATCTATCATCATACAACACTATTACAATACCAGTAACTATATATTCCCTATATTGTACCTTTTATTCTCATGACTTATCCCACAAACTGAGTTTTGACAGGCATTTACGCAGCAAGGAGTTAGAAGATAAACTCCTGAAGATATATACTCCAGGAGAAGATACACCTGGACTATAGCTATCAATTTGCTGACAAAACATACCCTGAAAAGAAAGCCACTCCATCTCCGATGTAAACCACCCTTGTTACACTACCAGTCACTACTTACTTCTAATTACTGTCACTATTTGAATAATTATCTTCTAATTGATGCTTTCATTCCCATTTGTTCAGAAAATAAAATCTAAGAGTACCATATGGTATCTGTTCCCTTTTTAATTTGATTTGTAGTCCACGAGAATAGACAATGATCTATTTTCATGGCTTCTGGCAAGAAGCCCAGATTCCTCATTCATTCAACTTTGCTCCTACAACAAAATGCCTCCAAAAGGAACTTTAAATCATTCCTAAAACTTAGGATGACTTGACTTTTCCCTCTACTCATGATGACTTTTTTCTCAAGTGCTCTAATGTTCAAAGTATGCAATTGTAGAAAAAATGCTGGGCTGAGAAGAACACCTAAAAATTGAATCCTATTTGTGTCCCCAAACATGTGACCTAAATTACATTCCTCTGCTGCTCTAAGTTTTCTCATCACAAAACAATTGAAACAAATTAGTGAAGTTTTTCACATATGTATCATAAAGCTCCATTTTTTTATACATAAAAAATTTCTTATAGGTTTATATATTGGTATTTTACCTATGATTTAATTTGGCGGGAAAAATCAGCTCAGCTGCTTTTATAGTTTCAAACTACTTCCTCAGATAATCATTAAAGTTTCTTCTAGCTATTAGATTGTTTTTCCTTTTTTTCAAGATTCTTTTTCAACTTACCATTTTTAAAATTCTTCACCACTACAATCTTACTCTAAAACTGAAGACTGAATTATTTACATCTTTCAGACATTTTATTTGCCCAACTGTTCAAAATGGTCACACAAGTCAAACTGAAAGACTCCCTACTACCAGAAATAAATGTTTAATTTTTAAATTTTATCAGGTGGAAAAAAAGGGGCTGATTTGTGCCAGCTGAAATTAATTTTAACAATTTGGTCAGAATAAGGCCCAACTTTAATGTCTATATTTTAGTCACTATGAAACATAGTTTCTGTAGTTGCAATTAATAGAAAAAGCAAATCGGTGTGTTAAATGAAAAAGAAAAGCTAGGGGGTATGGGAAAGGGCAAAATGAGTAAAGGGCAGTGGGAGATACAGGTTTCCAATTATGGAATGAAGAAGTCATGGGAATAAAAAGTAGAGCATAGGGAATATAATCAAAATTATTATAATAGCATTGCATGGTAACAGGTGATAACTAAACTTGTGGTGAGCAAAGCAGAACATAAAGAGATACTGAATCACTATGTTGTACACCAGAAACAAATCTAACTTGGTGTGTCAATTATACTCAAAAAAAATACAAAAAAAAAAAAAAAAGCCAGAATTCAACAGGTTTATGCTTCACATAAAATAAAAATGAAAAGTGAAAATAAGAAAGCAATGAGAAGCATTTACACGAATGTGAGACCTCTAAAGGAGTCAAGTTAGTCATCTCACTCACTACGAGACTGAGTTAAAATTGAATAGGCTACCTTAACAAATGATTCCTGTCTTTTACAACTTGATTCTTAAGCTAAAATACATTGTAAAACTTATTTAATAAGAAGGTACTCCTGCAACTCTACTGTTCATAATAAAAATAAATTACCTTATCTGGTGTTGATTCAAAAGAATCTTTCATCTGGTTATCCAACGGTGGGTCAGGAGGTGGTTTTATCTGATTATCCAAATGACAATTTTCAGAAGCCCTTTTTGTAATTTTATCAATTTCAACTGTAACATCATTAACTTTAACTTCTTCAGAATTAATTTCTTTAGTTTCTTCCTGCTGGCAACCTATATTTTTGTCATCATGTGGTTTTGTCCCTAAAACTGTACTCTGAGTTGCTGGATGATGCATTTCTAAGGCTGGTAGTGAAAAACTGGTTCGTATTAAGCCCAATTTAGGGGAAACTTGAGAGTCCAACTTATTTTGCTGCACAGAGTTAAATTTTGAGAGTTTAATTTTAGTCCAGTTGGAGTTCTTTTTAGTTGAGCTGTTTATTCCATTTAATATACATTTCACAGGCTTTGTTTTTCTACTGGGAAAGAAACGATTGCATTGAACATCCTGATTTGTTTCCTTCTGATGAAGTATTTGTCTTTCATTATTAGTCTCTTCCAAGTTTATTTCTGTAGGCTTCTCCTCCTTTACACTTTCCATTTGTAAAGATTCCTTTTTTACCTCTACAGTATCTGACTCAATTTCACCAGCAATTTCTTCACAGAGCTGGAGAATACTACCCCGTTTGCTCTTTCCCGCTTGCTCCAGCTCATTATCTACACTTTGTTCAGGCACTGATGGCTGTGGACTTTTTTGGGATTTTGCACTAGTATTCACTTGCGTATGAACTGACTTCTTCATCTCATTCTTTTTAGAGACTGCTGAAGTAACCATTTTTGATCTTTTTATCTCAGAAGTTACAGGCACAGATTTTGTTTCCTCTTTTCTAGTATTCTTCTGAAGACACTTTTCAGATCCTTTTATGCACTGAGAATTACAAGTATAAGCTGTCTGATGCTCTACTTTGCGTTTTTTTCCTTTGGGGGAATTTATTACTTCATTAATTACTAGATTTTCATCCTCTTTAGTGTCAGACTTTATTTCCGGTACTTTTCTTTTCACATGTTTTTGACTTGTTTTAACTTTATTAGATTTACTTTGAGTATTGTTACAGTGCTCTTTTCTTGGTGGCAAACTCTGTTTAGCTGCTTGAACTTGACCCTGAATTTCTCTATTACGCAGAGACCTTGTTGAAACTTCTGTTAACTGTTGAAGTCTCTGTGACCTCCGGTTAAACTGTTCATTTGATTTAGGAGTTCCATGCACTGACTTTTTCTGAGGTAATTTTTTCTTTTTTGTAGATTCTTGTTGTGAATGTCCCTTCACAGTCACCATATTTTTATTAATGGACTTGCTAGCTTTTTTATCATTGGATGCCGCTTTTGCTGACCTTGTACTCATACATGTTCCTAATTCAGATTGATTTATTTTACTCTCACTAGAAGATTTAACCAGTGATTTGATAGTTTCCTTTGGGCCTGATTTTTTTGCCAGATTCGTTTGAGAACCTTGAATTTGTGTTTCTAAATTCTTATCTTCACTTTTTTTAATAACACTGGAGGAATTTTCTTTTGATTTCTCCTGAATGGACATCATTCCTGAGTAAGGTCCTCCTTTCTCAGTAGTATTTGAGAGGATGTTTGTGTCCTGGTAGGTGTGAATGCTGAATGTCTAGTATTATTCTGAGAAGGTCTTAAAAATCAACTTTGAGGCTGATGTACATTTTCAACAAAAATACTAGTTTGCTTCAAATAAGGTTTCAGTCATCCCTAGGTCATGAGAAAAGCTGGTATGAAGGCTAAAAGATATTTGCTTTACTTTTGGGCAAGGCAATAGAAATCTGAGGAAAATTTAATTCTAATTTGATATTTTTATAATTTTTTATGAAAAAAACTTAATTCAGGTTCAAACTGTTTTGTTAATTTTTCAATTAATTATGGTTTTCAGGCCTAACCCTATTACTGGAGGAGTTATTTATCACTGACCTGTTTTGACAAAGATTTTGAAAACTTTTTTCTTCTGAAGTCTACAGTTACTGGACTTCGATTCATTTGAAACATGTCTTACAGCTAGTAGGTTTCTCTCCTTGTTTGCTGAGACTGTTAGTTTAAAGTTCTTATCTAACCTTTTTAGTTTAATAAAATACTCTATTAATATAGATTTCCTTTTGTGCTGCCATTTCTGAAAAATTAAAAAAAAATAAAATTAAATTTTGTACAATCCAAGAAATATGGCAATGCTAATACTATACAGAAATAATCTGATGTATGTAAAATCTAACTTCTCCTTTTTAATTAATCTATAAATTTAAAGTTAATAGAAAAAAGTATCCCAACTACATTCTTACAAGTAATCAATGACTTGTCTTATATAAATACACAATAGTCGAAAATCAGTTTATTCCTTGATATTACTTACAATTCTTTTCCCACAAGATAGAACTGATCTTTCAGCCACCATAACTCATGAAAATTTGACAAAATCATTCCTTAAAATATCCTCTTAACACATTACACAGCACCTAAGGAGGGGGGAAAAGAAAGTGTATTTTAAAATGTTTAAAAGGTGCAAAGGAAATATGCAAATTATTCATTCACCACTCATTATATACAACACTCCACAATTTTACCCTGTCTTACCATTAGTCTTCAGAATTCACTTTATACATACCAATAACTTTAGTATTTCTAACCTGAGGTAAACTATCCATTTTATGCTGTAGGAAAAAAGTTTAAAAATAAAAATGCAATTCATAATATGTACATATAATAGGTTAAAGTGGTAAAGTAAAATCCTATTTTGAAGAAAAAGAGTGCACATAAATAACTACTTGTACACAGAAAAACACCGATATACAATTGAAAAGGCAGATTTAAACACACATTTACCTCTACTCTCATGTAAAACCTACTTTAAAAAAGCAATAGATTAAAACAAGACAAAACAAGAAATCCAAAGAATAAATAAAAGAGCAAATGGTGAAAATAAAAATATGTAAGCTGCAAAGAATGATAAATAATAACCTCCAGACTCAAGAAAACTTGAATCCTAAGCTAGAAATGGGGAAACTGAGAAGTAGCTCTACTTAAAACCACAGAATCCCCAAAAACTCAGTAATTGGAAGTATCAGGCTCCACCAGAGATGAGGATGAAAAAAGAACTCAAAAACACAGAAAGATTCCAAGACTGCCATTCCAATTACTAGCACCCAGAAGACTGTCCACCCCTGCATCCTTAAAGACTGTAGTATATATGTCTAGAAAGAGTATAACGAAAGGTCTTTGGTCTGGGGACTCAGGACAGCTGAGGGAAGAAGTATCATACTGACAATAGGAGGAATAAGTAGAAGTACACACAGTGATTGCTGAAACCCACTCCCTACACCTAAACTTCTCTTTTGCCTACTCAAGAGACTCCTAGAGGAGGCAGCCAAGACTGTACCTTCCGGGAAGATGGTTTTCTAATGAATTTGACAGGCCTAGAGATAAAAGATACAAAAAAAATACTGATAGGACCTGCAGTCTGTAGTAGTCCATAGTCCATAAGCACAAGCACCCTCTCTCTGTCTCTCACACCCTACAGTCAAGAAACTACCAGCCCGTCCACCATCCAAACACACAAAACTTTCAAATCAGTTTTTAGTGTCTCACTTGTAACCCTGAGCAAATAAACAAGAATAACCATATACATAAGAAAAACCTTAAAATGAAAAAACGAAATAAATGGCTTGGCAAAAACAAACTATGCAGAGCCAAAAACTAAAAATAAGCCAATCCATCCATGAAACAAATATACAAGTTCACAGTAAAAAAAAAAAAAAAAAAAAAAAAAAAAAGGAACACATGAAAATTAAAACTACCAAAGAATTTAAAAAGTCAATAAAAGCATTAGAAGATCACAGTAAGAAGATCTCATATAAAGTCAAACAAAAAAGACAGATATGGCAAATAGGAGACAAAATATAAGAAGAAAATTAAAAGGCAATCTGTATCAAAATAACACCAGCATTCTTCACAGAGCTAAAACAAACCACCCTAAAATTTGTATGAAACTAAAAAAGAGCCTGAATAGCCAAAGCAATCTTGAAAAAGAAAACCAAAGCTGGAGGCATCACAATCCCAGACTTCAAGATGTATTACCAAAGCTGTAATCATCAAGACAGTATGGTACTGGCACAAGAACAGACATATAGATCAATGGAACAGAATAGACAACCCAGAAATGGACCCACAAACGTATGGCCAAATAATCTTTGACAAAGCAGGAAAGAATATCCAATGGAAAAAAGTCTCTTCAGCAAATGGTGTTGGGAAAACTGGACAGCGACATGCAGAAGCATGAATATATGTATATATTACTCAGCAATCAAAAAGAATGAAATCTTGCCATTTGCAACTATGTGGATGGAACTAGAGGGTATTATGCTAAGTGAAATTAGAGAAAGACAAATATCATATGACTACACTCGTATGAGGACTTTAAGACACAGAACAGATGAACACAAGGGAAGCGAAACAAAAATATAAAAACAGGGAGGGGGACAAAACATGAGAGATTCTTAAACATGGAGAACAAAGGGTTACTGGAGGGGTTGTGGGAGGGGGATGGGCTAAATGGGCAAGGGGCATTAAGGAATCTACTGAAATCACTGTTGCACTATATGCTAACTAACTTGGATATAAATTTAAAAAATAATAATAAAAAAAGAACCCTTGGGCCACCTGGAAAAACCAGGATAATCTCCTCATCCCTCCATCCACCCCCCCCCAAAAAAAAGAAAAGAAAAGAGAAAAACAGGGGCGCCTGGATGGTTTAGTTAAGCATCCGACTTCAGCTCAGGTCATGATCTCACAGTTCGTGGGCTCAAGCCCTGTGTTGGGCTCTGGGCTGACAGCTCAGAGCCTAGAGCCTGCTTCAGATTCAGTGTCTCCCACACTCTCTGCCCCTCCCCGCCTTGCACTCGCTGTCTCTCAAAAATAAACATTAAAAAAAATTTTTTTAATAATTAAAAAAAGAGAAAGAAATGAGTTGCCAGATTAAAAGGGCCCAGAGCACCTAGCACAATGGATTTAAAAAGAATGTTATAAAGTATATCATGAGGAGAAAAAGATGTCCCTCAAGCTTCTAGGGACTGGGAAAAAATCTTGACCACATATACATTATACATGCAAATTATTACTTGCAGGGCAAAAAAAGAAAAAAAATATTAGTATGTGAATTCATTAAGGTGAATAAAAAAATTTTAAATAAAAAGTTTTAAATAACAATTAGCTGAAATACCTAATAGAAGAAAATATCACATACCAGTTTATAACAACACACATACACAAATCAACTTAGAAAGTAATAGGGTATGGGGTGCCTGGGTGGCTCAGTCAGTTGAGCTTCTGACTTCAGCTCAGGTCATGATCTCTCAGCTTGTGAGTCTGAGCCCCACATAGGGCTCTGTTCTGACAGCTTGGAGCCTGGAGCCTGCTTTGGATTTTCTGTCTCCCTCTCTCTGTCTGCCCCTCCCCCACTCACACTCTGTCCCTCTCTCTCTCTCTCTCTCAAAAAATAAACATTAAAAAAAAAAAAAACGAAAGTAATGCGGTGTATGGGGCGCCTGGGTGACCCAGTTGGGCAGCAACTCTTGATCTCGGCTCAGGTCATGAAATCGCAGTTTGTGAGATTGAGCCCTGCATCCAGCTCTGCAATGATGGCATGGAGCCTGCTTTGGATTCAGTCTCTCCTTCTCTCTGCCCTTGCCCCACTTGTGCTCTCTCTCTCAAAAAATTAACTTAAAAATTAAAAAAAAGAATTCCAAACACTTAAAAAAAAAAAAAAGTAATGGGTGTAGATTTGTGCCACTTAGTTGTAATAATTAACAATTTAGTTCCGGGACACCTGGGTGGCTCAGTCCGTTGAGCATCCGACTTCAGCTCAGGTCATGATCTCATGGTTTGTGAGTTCGAGCCCCGCATCAGGCTCTGTGCTGTCAGTTCAGAGCCTGGAGCCTGCTTCAGATTCTGTGTTCTCCCTCTCTCTCTGTTCCTTCCCCACACATGCTTTGTCTCTCAAAAAATGAATAAACGTTAAAAAAAAAAGTTTTTAGGGGCGCCTGGGTGGCGCAGTCGGTTAAGCGTCCGACTTCAGCCGGGTCACGATCTCGCGGTCCATGAGTTCGAGCCCCGCGTCGGGCTCTGGGCTGATGGCTCAGAGCCTGGAGCCTGTTTCCAATTCTGTGTCTCCCTCTCTCTCTGCCCCTCCCCCGTTCATGCTCTGTCTCTCTCTGTCCCCAAAATAAATAAACGTTGAAAAAAAAAATTTAAAAAAAAAAAAAAGTTTTTAAAAAAGAAAAACAATTTAGTTCCCACACATCAATAAACAGGAGAGTAATGCAAGATTTGCGCCAAAAATAGGCCCAAGTGCATGAAGCAAGTTATTACATACAAAGGTAGTATGAATCTAATTACTTTCAAATTAATGAAGATAAGGGGCGCCTGGGTGGCGCAGTCGGTTAGGGGTCCGACTTCAGCTCAGGTCACGATCTCACGGTCCGTGAGTTCGAGCCCCGCGTCGGGCTCTGGGCTGATGGCTCAGAGCCTGGAGCCTGTTTCCGATTCTGTGTCTCCCTTTCTCTCTGCCCCTCCCCCGTTCATGCTCTGTCTCTTTCTGTCCCAAAAATAAATAAACGTTGAAAAAAAAATTAAAAAAAAAAATTAATGAAGATAAGATTCAACATTTGGTGTGTCACCAAAGGCAAGGGAAACAAGAGCTAACATGAACTACTGGGGCTTCATCAAGGTAACAGGCTTCTATACAGCAAAGGAAACAATCAATAAAACTAAAAGGCAGCCTAAAGAATGGGAGAAGATATTTGCAAATTGATATATGTGATGAAGGGTTAGTATCTAAAATCTATAAAGAACTTACCAAAACTCAACACCCACAAAACAAATAATCCAGTTAAGAAATGGGCAGAAGATATGGATAGACTCGTTTCCAGAGAAGACATCCAGACAGCTAACAGACACAGTAAGAGATGCTCATCATCATTCATCACTAGGTAAATACCAATCAAAACCACAATGAGATACCACCTGATACCTGTCACAATGGCTAAAATTAACCACACAAGAAAAAACAGGTGCTGACGAGAATGCACAGAAAGGGGAAACCTCTTGGGCTGCCGGTGGGAATGAAAACTGGTGCAGTCACTCTGGAGAACAGCACTGAGGTTCCTCAAGAAACTAAAAATAGAACTACCCTACGATCCAACACCTGCATTGTTTTAAGTATTTATCCAAAGGATACAAAAATACAGATTTGAAGGGGTGTATGCAACCCAAGGTTTAGGGTGGCATTATCAACAATAGCCAAACTGAGGAGAGAGCCCAAATCTCGACTGACTGATGAATGGATAAAGATGTGGTGCTGGGGCATCTGAGTGGCTCAGTCAGCTCGTGAGTTCAAGCCCCGTGTCGGGCTCTGTGCTGACAGCTCAGAGCCTGGAGCCTGCTCGGATTCTGTGTCTCCCTCTCTCTCTGCACCTAACCCACTCACATTCTGTCTCTGTCTCTCTCGAAAATAAATAAACATTAAAAAAAAAATTTTTTTTTTTTTTAAAGAAGATGTTGGAGCAACAAAAAGTCTTAAGCACTGCTTTTGGTCTTTATATTGGTACAAACATTTTGAAAAACTCTTTGACAGTATCTACTAAAGCAGAACATAGGGGGCGCCTGGGTGGCTCAGTCAGCTGAGCGTCCGACTTCAGCTCAGGTCATGATCTCATGGTCTGTGAGTTCGAGCCCCGTGTCGGGCTCTGTGCTGACAGCTCAGAGCCTGGAGCCTGGTTCAGATTCTGTGTCTCCCTGTCTCTCTCTGCCCCTCCCCCGCTCATGTTCTGTCTCTCTCTGTAAAAAAAAAATGTTTTTAAAGCAGAACATAGACCTAAGCTATGGCCCTGCAATTCCAACCATTGCTAACTTTTAAACTGAAATGACTATATCCAAGTACAAGAATGTTCCTAGCAGCATTATTTGCAATAGCCAAAAATTGAAACTAGATTCAATAAATAAATTTATATGCTAGAATACTATTCAGAAATGAATAAAGAACAAAATGCTGTTGTATGTAACAAAAGGTGAACCTCATAACTACAATGTTGAATGAGAGAAACCAGATAAGAAAAATTAAACACAGGAAGATCCAACTTGTTTAAATTTAAAAAGAAAGAAAGAAAGAAAGAAAGAAAGAAAGAAAGAAAGAAAGAAA